>NC_045427.1:405592525-406192525 GCF_902635505.1 Sarcophilus harrisii | reverse complement strand
TTCAGTGGGTGACCTAACCTTTTTTAGAGAAAAGATTGAGGCTATCTCTCTCATACACACTCATCTTCACCTCAATATATCTCTGTCCTTACCTCTATTCTCTCATTTTCCCCTTTAGTCTCAGAGGAAGTGCTACTCTCTAGTTCTCACCTGCCTCCAGGACCTATTGCCCACAACTATCAATCTAATGTATCAACAATATTTATTTAAAAACTAATATGTGCCCCTTTGTCTTCAGTGTTTTCAATCTTTTCTCCTCTTCATAAGCCCTTCCCCCATTACCTTCAAACATACATACATAGGTCAGCTCTATCCTATGATAAAAATCACTTGCCTCTATTTCCTTTCTTTTAGCTATTTTCTCCTTGGTGTCACTACAAAGTTCTATTGATTTTTTTCTTTTGAAATGTCTTTTGAATTCAACTTTTCTCTAATTCCACTGTTACCACTCTAGTCTAGGCCCTCATCATTACCCCCAGAAATTAATATAAGTGGTCATAACTTAACTCCATGTCTTTTAACCCTGAAAAATTTTCCATTCTACTACCAGTTTAGTTTTCCTAAAGTAATCAATTTCATTGTTAGTAAACTCTTAAAAAATCTAAAAATTTTTGTCCAATAATTCAAACCTAAATTTCTAGATCTAGCCTTCAGAGCTCTCCCATAAATTGATGCCATATACCTAGTCAATCTTTTTCTCTCTATTCCCTAATAGATAGTATGGTATAAAACATAAAGAGGTCAGAGGACCCATTTGAAATTCTGCCTCAAATGATTTGATATCTTAGAGCTTTAGTTACTTCATATATAAAATGGGAAAACCTAATACCTGTATTCTCTGCCTTAGGCAGTAGTTATTCAGAAAGTGCTTTGCAAACCAAGTTATTATTATTATTTAACCAATCAATCAAAAGGCATTTTTAAAAACTCTTATTATGTGCCAAGTGCAATGATAAGCACTGGGGACACAAAGACAAAACTGAAAGTCTACTTCAAGGAGCTTATATTATAAAAGGAGAAAGACAATAAGCATGTATATATGTAGATGGATTGCTAGGAAGATGTAAAATATTTAAAAAGTGGACACAAGGTAGTTTTGGAATGAAGGGCATTAGCAATTATGTATGTGTATGGTATGTAGTAGAAACCAAGAAATGATTCATTCTCAACAAGCAAAATTTCACCATCATTATTGGCCCCTTCTCCCAGATGTAGTATTTTTATGAACTATAATCTCTTTAGTGTGGGTGTTTCTTTGATGGGTACACATGGAAGAATCTCTCCATCACAACCTAACCATGACTTCAAATCCTATGAGATTCCTACCTACATCCTACCTACATTCCTGCCTACATCCTACCATAAATCTTCTGTTGGGTTCTACTCACTATGCTAAAGGTTATCTTCCAGCTCTTCAGTGGTACAGCATACAGAGACTGATGGAGCACAGAAGCTGTCCCTCTATCATCCCTTGCTCTTGCTACATGGCTAATCTTCCTTCTTTTCTAATCTTACTCTGATTTGGTGAATTCTTTTATTTCACTTCTGAAATGTAATTCTTTGTTGTCAATAGGCTAGATTAAGGTTTCTGTCTGAAAGGGGGCTTCTCTTTCAGATTAAATGGTTTTGCAAGAGGAAGGGAGAGAAACAATAAAAACCACAACCGTCTCACAAAGACAATTACACAATAGAAAGATGGCTAAAGTTTTCCATTTCCCAGTATTTAATTTACAATATGGTTAACATATGTGCTTTACAGTTAATAGCTGGAAAACAGTGGTTTCTAGAACTCTTTGGTTTCTATGAGTCAAATGTACATTGCCTAGTTATGCTGTAGAATCGATGACAGAAACATGGATTTTGGTTTATTAGCATGAGATAGAAATGAGTCCTGTTATTGAATGCATGGACCTATTTTAAACTGGTAGAGTAGTTTAAGGCTCACAGAAAACTTCAAAGTTAGAAAACTAAAGCTCAGAGATCTTAGGAGATACTTCTAGTAAAATCTAAGACAAGACCTTTGAGTTTGCATTGATACCTGTTGTTTGGAAGAGTTGAAAGGGGCAAGGGATAGCTTAATATTTGCAGTTTGGAAAAGCTAATTGAAGAAGGTTTTACTTATATTGCTTCCTACTGCCTAAGGAGGAGAAACCCCTCATAACCCAGCCCATCTTGTACAAAATCTATACATCCTAGCCTTGTTATTTCTGCCTTCATTGAAAGACAGATGTCCTATCTTAGCAGTTCAGAAGAGAAACAGCATGAATGGACCAGCCAGCAGAGAAGTGTCTCCACTGCTGAGACCCAGAAGAGCAATAACCTGAATAAGGTTAAATAGTTCTTGACTTGACCTCATCATGTGTTTGCTGGCTGATGTGGCTTACATTTCCCCACTGTTTAACACATCAGTACCAAACTTTTTCTTGAATAAACATAGAATACTAGATTTGGAGTCAGGAAACCAGCTTTTGAGTCTTGCTTAAGATGCTTACTAGCTATCCCTTGGTCATTTCTTAGTAGCAATTGATTTACATGGGTTAAACTTCCTGAAGAAATGGTGATAGTCTCCTGACACTTGTTCTTTGATCTGTTTTCTTTTCCTTTCAAAATTTTGTATTGCTTTTGATCATTGCTTTGGTAAGTCAATGATTTTACTATACATAGACATCTAGAAATAACTTCCATATTGATACTTGGTTCTTTACTATCCAGTAAGAGGGTTAATTAATTTTTGTGATTTGATACTTCTTATGTCTAGCCTCAAACACTTTCTTAAAAAAAGTATTTGTGACATACATACATGAGGATCCTGTGTAATCTACAAACATTTGACTTTTCTTGTTTTTAATCTTGACATATTCTTTTTTTTTCCTTTTTAATATTTGATGCTTTTTTTCTTTTTCTTTTTAATAGCATCTCATTTTTCCAAATACAGGGAAAGATAGTTTTAAACATTCACCTTTGTAAAACCTTGTGTTCCAAATTTTTTTCCCTTTCTCCCCTTTTCCCCCTCCCCAAGATAGCAAACAATGTGACATAGGTTAAACATGTGCAATTCTTCTAAACATATTTCCATATGTCATGGATATATATTTTCCAAAGTATTTTTTTATCATTCTTCCTTTGTTTACCTTTTTATTGAAATAACTAAGTACTAAAACATATTCTGATTTAATTTGAAGGGTCATATTAAATTCTTCATAAATTTATTCTACATCTTTATTCTCTATAACAGATTCTAGCATTTAACCTACATTTATCTTTGTGATTGTCTTTTTTATTTTCATTCTCTTCCTGTGTACATTTCTATGACATAACCAAATATTCTATGAAATAGGGTTTCTTGTTATTTTAGATAGAAAATAAAGTCAATTCCTTTATTTGCTTCTTCATGATTTTTTTTTTTTGGTCTTCTCATTTTGTTTATGGTGAGAGGGCAGCTAGGGAATGCAATTAATGAAGTGTCAGGCCTGGGGTCAGGAAGAGGAGTCGTTCTGACTTCAAATCTGACCTCAGACACTTATTAGCTGTGTGATTCTGGGTAAGTCACTTAACCTTACATGTCTCAATTGCTCATCTGTTAAATCTTTGCTAAAATGACCCTAGATGGGGTCATGAAGAGTCAGACATGACTGGAAAAAAATTATGATGAGAACGATAATAGTCATATGATTAAGTTTCTCCACTAGCACATGAACTCAATAGTCATTAGATAAAAATCTCACATTTTTATTGCCAACAGTTAATATTTGAAACTGGAGTGTACAACTGAGAACAAAAGAAAATCTACAAGGGAGCAAAGCAAAGATAGACAACTATGAATACAATATGTAAAGCCTTTTATAGGCTTTCTTGAAATGGAAATTTATTGTTTCATATTTTGAATTTTCTCATGTTCTGCTGTGCACAACAGTGGGTTTTTTGTCTTTTCTCTTTTTTTCTCTTTTGTATTTGTCTTAAATAAATAAATTTAAAATAAAAAAAATAACTGGACCAAAATGTGCATTTCTTAGCTCCTTCTACCTTTCCCAGTACTAAACCACTGTTACTACAAATATAATTGAGAGATATGAAGGAAAAGGAAAAATTCTGTATTTTTCTTTGTTTCAAGGACTCCTATTACCAAAGAATTATTCACCAAGTGACCAACCTATCTGTGTCGAGCTATTGCTACTTAGCAAAGCTGATCATAGGAAAGGAGAAACCATCTGTCACCAGGATCATGCTTGGAACCTTTCTAGTATATGTAGAATCTTAGAGGCTCTACAGTGAGTCACATGAGAGCAAGGACTGCTTCTCCCATTTCTCTTGGTATCTTCCCAGGTTTACTTAGTATAAGCATATGGCACAGTAGGCACTCAATATTTACTTGTTTATGGATTACAGCGGAGCCATTGGAGACTATCACAGCTTGTGCTAAGGATACTAGGAAGGTGAACTTACCTGGAAAAACACATCTACATGTTGTCTTGGAGTGTCATCTTTGAGCACAGGATAAGTGTATTTCCCCATCATGTCATAAATGGCCTTGACAATATCTATCATCTCCTGCAGCAGAAGCACAAAAACATAGATCATATGTTTTTAGATCTTAGATCTTTAGATCTTTATCTAAGATTAAAGATCTAGATCTTTATCTAAGATGATAAAACTGAGCAGGGCACACTGTTTCATCTTTTTAGGATGGACTGTAGCTTTCTGCTTATTTTGTACAAGAAATGGGCAGAGCAAAGCATTCTCTGTGGAGATCAATGTTGCCCCCTTTTTTGGGAGGGATGATTGCTGGAAATAAGGACCCTGAGAGAGGAGCCCTAAGAACTTTTTCTTCTAGACTTAATGAAATGGGCTTTCATCCCTTTTTCTTGCATATTTCCCTGATGGGGGGGAATCCCCTTGGCATATTTGGATAGACTTAAACTGAATGAAATATCAATTCACTTTGGTAACTATTGTGATATTTTGATTTATGTTTTGGTTAAGCCATTTTATAAAATATACACAGTTTATATTGCTGACTTGAACTAAATCTCTAAGTTTCTTAGCTAAGTAATTTAAAACTATAAAAAGATCAAAGTTAGAGAGTTTGGAGCTTCACAGCTACAGATATGGAAAGGGAGAGTTTCACCAATTTAGTCTTAGGGAAGTTGTGAGAAGAAGCTGAAAGAGGGTTTGTTCCTTTTTTTTTTAACCCCTTCTTTCTATCTATCTAACTACCTTCCTTTGTTAATTCTTGAATCACCAGCAACACTGGGTTCCACCCTTCCCATAAAAGGCTAAAATGGTCACTCCATCTGCCATGCCCTGGGGACATATTCTGTCAACAGCCACATACTAATATCCATTTGCAATTAATATCCATTTGAAACATTATCATGGATTGTATATGTCTTAAGAGGGGAAAAGAATTAAGATTAGAAGAAATAAAGATATATTTAATAGTTACAAATGATAAAAACTATGATGTACTTCCAGGTTAGATTCAGTAAAAAGAAATATTTCAGAATAAAAATGCAGCCTCTTTTGAATGTGGAAAACTTTCTTTTTCCTTTCTTTTCATTGAATTGTTTTGACTTTTCAAGATGATGTCTATACCTTCCTAAAGCTGAAATCTGGCTTCCACTGACAATCAGTTGTGGATACAATCATGACCTACCTAGGTCAAGTTGGCTTCTTCTCTTTCTTTCCCTCATTCTTATTTATTTTTCTCTCACTGCCACACTCTTCCCTAGCTATCACCTTCTCTTTTCTAGCTAGATGGTGTAGTTCATAAATTGCTGGACCTGGGGTTAGCAAGACTCTTCTTTGTGTTCAAATCTGGCTTCAGATTCTGATTAGTTGTGTGAGTCTGAACAAGTCACTTCATCTTGTATGCTTCAGGTTCCTCATGTATAAAATGAGCTGGTAAAGGAAATGGCAAACTACTCCAGTATCAATGCCAAGAAAACCCCAAATAGAGAGAGACACAAAGAGTCAGACATGACTGAACAAACAACAACTTCCATTTTTCTTTTGCTGTAGGAAGGCAAGCTGATCAGTTGAATTCCCAGTAATTTGTTATGAGTTTAGCATGTTATCCCTCCCCCAAATAATTGCATATTAGCAACCAGACTCTTAGAAACACAAGAGTTTAATGCAAAGAAATGAGTTGCTAATGATGGAATTTTAGGGATGAGTGAGGAGGAAGGAATATATTTTAAGTCAGGATAACTTGTGCCCCTAAAATCATTCAATTCATCAGTTTCTTCATCTATATTAGACTAACTCTTTTATAGCTTTTTGACATTCGTTTTATATACTGAATTACTTATTCATTCTTTAGGTTTATTTGGTATTTTCTTTGGTTCACGCTCAAGATATAATAGCCTTATCTTTAGCAGTCTTTTTTTTTACTTCCAACCCCCAAGTCTTAGTAGAGGTGGGTGGAGTGGAATGAAAGGGTCTTTATTTTTGTGGCTTGATCTATTAGGGGTTCCTTGAATCCATAACTCCTGGATTAGATGATTCATAGTGTCATTCTACCCACCCAAGCTATCTCACTGACTTACAAAGTATTTTAAAGTTGTTTAAATAGGAAAACTTCTCAAACAAAATGAGATTTTGTTCACTGTTTGGTAAAGAAGTTTTGAGGATTCAGTATTTGGGGGTTTATTTTGAGATTAATCCTATAAATACTGTCTATTTTGACATTTGACTTATGATTTAATTTAAGCTCCTACTTTTAAAGAAGAAGGCAGGTCCATTGGAATGGAAATTTAATTCTGCGTCTGCCACTCAGTAACTATGTGACCTTGAGTAAAATATATAATTTCTCTGAAGCTGAGTTTTTTCTCTAGATATATCAAAAATAACATCTGCCCCACTTATCTTATAGACTTCTTGTGAGGATGAAAATAAAGTAATGGATAAAAATGTACTTTGTAAACTGTTAAAGCTTTGTTAAAGTTTTGTTAAAACAAAAACTGTTGCTTTTGTTCAGTCATTCCAGTTGTATCCTTTGTGATCCCATTTGAGTTTTTCTTTTTTTTTCTTTATTGAAAACAATTTATCAAAGTATGATAAATATTTATAATATCGGTATTTAAACAAATATGTTTCCATCTTGGAGATGGGCTATTCCAACTTTGATTTTGATGTCAGTTTTTATTTTTGAAGTTTTCTTGAAAAAGATTCTGGAGTGGTTTTCCATTTCTTTCTCCAGTTTATAGAAAAGCAAATTGAGGCAAACAGGATTAAATGACATGCCCAGAATCACACAGCTAGTAAGTGTCTGAGGCCAGATTTGAATTCATGAAAATGAGTCTTCCTGACTCTAGGCCTGACACTCTATTCACAATACTATCTAGTTGACAAATGTATTTCATCTCTCATGACTCCACAATGACACATTCCTGACTTGCTCTAGGTATATCTCTGGACATAGACACAGCCTAATTTAGCTTAAAACTCCACATGTGCCATCTTGTAGAAACCCAGGTCCGATTATACCCTGACCTATGAAAAAAAGGCTCTTTCTCCATTTGCTCATTTTTGAGGATTACATTTAAAATTAAAGGTTTCTGAAGTAGAAAAACAGTAATTTTGACAATAAACAACCATTCCATTATAAAAGACAAGAATAAAGTTGTGAACTTGGCAGGATTTCTACATTGGAGAAGAGATGTCTAAATGATTTGAGAAAGAATAAAGATCTGTTGGGCAAATATATTGAAGAAGTCAGCCCAAGAAGGATGGAAAATTCCGCAGTTCTGACATAATGAGAAGAGATAATTCTGGAGTGGTAGAAGGTAGATGCTGCCTACAGAGACCAGGACAGATGCAGAGGTTCTTCATCAACAAAATTAGGGTTTAAAAAAGTTTTGTACAGAAAATAGGAATAAGCATAAATTATTGAGATAAATAGGAAAAAAACCATGATTGCATGAAAATTGTATCAGGAATATTGAAGCTCAGGGCAAACCAGGCTGGTGAAGAATGAATTCAAAGAATGATAAAGCTATTGCTCCAGGTAGATAGGATCATGATAACAGACTATAGTGAGATGGCTTAACTGCTTTAATTTTGCCTCTCTTTTCTAAGTAAAATGATATTTGGATCTGGAAGTAATAGAAAAGATAATATTTAACAGGAACATAAGAGCCAAAGATAAGAGAAAGTTTGTATGCAATTTAATGAAATTGCCACAACAAACAACATCCTAAGTTTTAAAATAATGGGAAGATATGATTGCTAAAACATTAGCAATCATCTTTGAAAGCTCTTGGAGTATTTCAGGCCTGGACAAGAGCAAATATTATTTCAATTTTCAAATAAAGAAAAAAAATATGTTTTTGCAAACTAGAATAGTGTGCTTCTACTATTGGTTAAAAACATCCTAGAATTGGACATTATTAAAGAACTGGACACATAGAAAAACCAACAGTGATCACTAAAAGTCAGTCAATTAACATTTATTAAGAACCTACTATATGTCAAACACTATATTAAGTGCTAGGGAAACAGAAAGCAAAAGACAGTGCCTGCTCTCAAGGAGATTGCAGTCTAATGGCTAAAAGCCATCATGGTTTTATAAAGAAGTCACACCAGACTAATCTTTTTATTTTTTTGTAACATAAATATATAGAGATTTCTGTAAAGTACCTTTATAAAGTCTCTCATGTTACATTTATAGATTAAATAGAAGATATTGACTAGATGGATTTGAAACTAATTGAATAAGTAGACCTAAAGAGTAGACATTAGTGAGTTGATATCATCTTGGAGAGAGGTTTTTAGTGGAATGTTTCAGATCTGTCCTCAGCCCTGTACCATCCAACATTTTCTTAGCAATTTATTAAAAGCACAGATGGTTTGCCTGCCAAATGTTTCAATGACACAAAGTTTGAAGGATAGTTATCTTTTCCTGAATGACAGATTTCCATTTTGACATTTCAACAGGTTAGACCAAAGGGTAAAAGTGAATAAAATGAAATTTAAAATGTATTAGAGAAAAGTTCTGTAATTGGGTTAAAAAAGAATCATCTTCCCAAAGATAGGAGGGGGGAGACATGGTTAGTCAACAGAATGTGCAAAATGTCTCCAGTCTGAAGTCAATATAAGTCAGGGTCACCTGGTAGCCAAAAAAGCCAATGTAATTCTTGAGAAATGTGTAATGTCCAGAAAGAGAGGATATTAAGGCATCATAGAAGGCACCTGACAGGCTATCCAGTCCAGTTTTTTCATTTTATAGATGGGAAAAGTGTACCCCAGAGAGGTTGTGACTTCTTGCTTAAGTTCATATAGATAATAAGCATCAGGCAAGATTTGAACTTGGGTCTTCTAACTTCAGAACCAGTGCTCTGTCCACAGTAATATATCTATTATTTTCTCCCTGGGGCAGGTCCTTTCTGGAAAATTGTGTTCAGTTCTAGGCACCATGTTTTAGGAAATAGAATTTGCCCGAAAGAGCACTGGGATCTTAAAAGAACTGGTTGAAGGACCAAGGAATGTGTAGCTCGGAGAAGAGAAGACTGGATAAGGATATGATTGCTGTTTTCAACTATTTCAGTGTCTTGATGTGAAAAAATGTTAGACCTGTTTTATTTCCTTAATCCCAAAGGCAAAAATAAAAGCAACCTATAATGCAGTATATAGACTACTGAGTCTAGAGTAAGGGAGATCTGGCCTCAGACTCTTACCTGCTGTCTGCTCTCATGCAAGTTACTTAATCTCTGTTTAACCCTGTTTCCTTAACTGTAAAATGAGGATTATAATAGCTTTATCTTGTTGTGATGAGAATCAAATGAGATAAATATTTGTAAAGCATAAAGGGCTGGAACTCTGGAAAAGTTTACTTGAAACAAGGATACTTAGAACAAGATGTTAATTCAGAGGAATTGATGAGATGATGGTTCTTTAGTATACATGCATTTAGTTAGTACTTAGCATGGTGATGTAATGGTTCTCTAGTTCACACATAATCAGTATGATGTAATCATACCAAGGTATTTAAGGGCTGAGAAGGACTGGAAATGAAACATTCCATTTTTGACCATCTTCCTGGTGGTTCTCCTGCCTCCTGCACTCCTCCACTAAGATCAAGACTAGGCCAGAATAAAGACTTTAGACTCTATTCCTGACCATTCTCATGGTGTCTATCCTGCTGAGACCAAGGCCTGTCTGAGGCTAACTGAACATTACAGTACAGCTTTTAGAACAATGCCTGACATATAGTAGACATTATATAAATGCTAGCTACTATTATTATTAGCTACTAAAAGGAAAATGTAGGTTTGAGGTTGACAGGAAAATTTTCTTAACAATTAGAGCCATATGAAAGTGGAAAGAAAATCTTTGACCAGAAGTGAGTTCTTCCTTTTTTAATTTTTAAAATAATTTTAATTTTTCCAAATACATGCAAAGATAATTTTCAACATTCTCCTTTGCAAAATCTTGTATTCCAAATTTTTCTCCCTCTCCTAGATAGAAAGCAATCTGATATAGTTTAAACGTGCAATTTTTAAAACACACTTCCACATTTGTCATGCTGCACAAGAAAAATCAGATTAAAAGGGGAAAAAAACATGAGAAAAAAAAACAAGCAAGCAAACAACAACAACAAAAACCAATAGTGAAAACACTATGCTTTGATCCTGAGTCTCCATAATTCTCTCTCTGGATGTGGATGGTACTTTCCATCCCAAGTCTATTGGAACTTCATTGTTGAAAAGAGCCATGTCCAGCACAACTGATCAAAGTGAGTTCTTCCTTAAGAAAAACCTACTAGGACAAGTTGTATGACCACTTGTTAGGAATCTTGTACATGTGATTCCTGGTTAACATGAGTTTCCTTCCAAGTTTTAGATTGAATGATTCTGTCCTCTTATATCTCCTCCTTTCAGCTGATTTTCACATTGCCTATTTCTCAATTCTTTTACCTCTTCTGAGTCCTTCCCTAGGTCTGACATAGAGCAGTAAGAGGAGGCCTAGATTTGGAATCAAAGAACTCGGATTCAAATCCTAACTTTGCTATGTGACTTTATGCAAATGCTTTCTCTGGATCTCAGTTTTCCTCATCTATAAAGTGAGAAGGGTTGGACTAAATACCTTTTGAAGTTTATGCTGGCCACAGATGATTCTTGTTTAGCAAATCTATTTGGAATACATAGTATAGTTTTCTGTGTAAATGATTAGAGCTAAAAATAACCTTCAAGGTCATCTAACTCAAACTTCTCATTTTACAGATAAGGAAATTGAGATGCAGAAAAGAGAAATTATTTATTCAAATCACTCAAGCAGTAGGTAGCAAAAGTATTCTAACTCCCAGGTTCTTAAACTGTGGTTTGTAACTCCATATGGACTCTCACAAGTAAAAATAGGCACTGCAAAATTATGATTTATTATCAGTATTTGATATTTTATATGCCTATATAAACCTTTCTCAGGTAAAAAAAGGGTTATGAGTGGAAAAAGTTTAAGAATCCCTGCCTTAGTGTATAAATCTCTACACAGATTCACCCCAGACATGACACTTGGAGATAAGGAGGTTCAGTTTCCTTTCTTAGTGGGGCAGATCATTCAGTTCTTCATCAAGAGACTTCTTGTTCATTTTGTCTTCTGGAGAAAGATGCAGAGAAGGGGGGATTTCTTCCCATTTTGCAAGAATAGGCCGATGGAGGGTGGGAGGTTGAAGGCAATATAATATGTCATTGAAAGATCCAGGATTGGGATTTGGTCATCTGGAGCAAAAGTCCAATGTGTTTTTCTTGAATTTATCGTAACTTCTGATAGAACACTTATCGCTTATGGAACTGATATGGGCAAGGGGTCCAGAAATGTGTTTCAGTGCTAGAGAGAATTCAGTCTCCAAGCAGGAAGACAGATCTTTTTCTAATCACTTGACTTTTGACTTTTTTTCTTCCAGTTGAGCCTTGGGGTATTAAAACATATTTCTAATCATTTTGGTTTAGAAATGAATCTATGACAATGGAATTTTCCCACTCTCTGTGTCTGTTATCTCACTTTCTCCCTGGACTTGACAATTCTTCTATAGTGAGCGAAGGCCCTCTTTGTTGGACTAATCTTTGCTGGGTGAGCACAAGAGAGAGTGAGATGGAAAGATACAGTCAAAAAACGGAAATGTTTCTGCCTGAGCTTTCATGAATAATGGCTTTATTTTCCTTTGTCATGAATAGTAGCGGAAAGGCACCGGGCCCATCAGCAGCTGATTTAATAACAGGATAATTATGCAGCATTTTAAATATTCTTGAGCAGAATTTAAAGTAGGTTATTGTGATTTCTTTCCTAGAGAATATTTAACATGAACAGGATTATGCTTCATAGAAAATCACAGCAAATCCTTTCATCTCTCTTCTGGGCCTGTCCTGTTGCCTGATCCTTAAACAGGAGCTTTAAAAGGTAGAGGCCCAGAGACATATTTCATTTTTGACCTCAGTTTAAGCAGAAGACAGATCCTTCCACTTTGTTCATGTCAGGGGCCAGACTGATGTCCCATTTTTGTCACTTGTTAGATATCCAAACTTAGGCAAGCGATTTAACTTTTCTACGAGTTTTAGTTTCCTTATTGTAAAATGAGATAATTGATTAAAATGTTCGTAGAGTCATAAACCTAGAGGAAAGAATTACAGAGGTCATCTAATTCAAGTTCATTTTAAAGATGCATTGAGACTCAGAGAAAAGATGCTAGTCATACAGGTGGTAAGTGGTAATGGGAAACCACTAGGTGGCACCAGAGTTCTTGACCTGGAGTCAGAAATTTATCTTTTTGAGTTTAAATGTGACTTCTGGCACTTTCTAGCTCTGTGACCCTGGGCAAGTCACTCAACCCTATTTGACTCAGTTTCCTCATCTATAAAATAGGCTAGAGAAGGAAATTGCAGACCACTTTGGTACATCTGCCAAGAAAACCCCAAATAGTCACAAGAATTGGCCATGACTGAAACAGTTGAACAACACAAATGGTAGAGCTTAGATTTGAATCCAGATCTCCTTACTCACTCCAAATGTAGCATGCATTCAGTCCCCTCACATTATCTCCATCCATCTACCTTACATGGATGTTGTGAGGATGAAAAGACATCACGTATGGAAAGGAGCATGAGAAACTTGGAAGCATTGTATACATGCGAGGGCTTGTCTGCTGCGCATTTTGTTGTCTCCCTTGGCTGGCTTTACAAAAAGATGGAATATGCTCTTTCATCCAGCAGTGTCTCTACTGGGTCTGTATCCTAGAGGGATCATAAAAAGGGGACAAGGATCCACGTGTGCAAAAATGTCTGTGGCAGCCCTTTGTGCAGTGGCCAGAAACTGGAAACTGAGTGGATGCCCAGCGATTGGAGAATGGCTGAACAAATTGTGGTACATGAATATTATGGAATATTATTGTTCTGTAAGAAATGACCAGCAGGATGATTTCAGAGAGACCTGGAGAGACTTATATGAACTGTTGGTAAGTGATGTGAGCAGAACCAGAAGAACATAGTGCATAGTATCAGTAATACTGTCTGATGATCAGTTATGATAGACTTACTCTTCTCAGCAGTTCAGGGATTCAAAACAATTCCAATAGACTTAGTATAGAAAATGCAATCCGCATTCAGGGATAGAACTATGGATGGAATGTGGATAGTATTTTCATCTTTTTGTTTTTTGCTTTTTTTCTTGTGGTTTTTCTCTTTTGTTCTGATTTTTTTCTGTTTACAACATGACTAATATGGAAATAATGTTTAAAATGATTGCACATGAATAACATTGAATTGCTTCCTGCCTTAGGGGAAATAAAGAAGGGAGGGAGAAAAAAAATCTGGATCTTAAAATCTTACAAAAATGAATGCTGAAAACTATGTTTACATGTAATTGGAAAAATAAAATACTATTGAAATTAAAACAAACAAAAAACAAATAGATGGAATAAGTGGTTGCCTTTGAGATTATTCAGATATAAGATTTTTCTACTCACTATTTAGTTGCTTCCTGAAATCCTACTATTAATAACTTCATTTCTTTAATCTCTCATTAAGATTAAGGTATCATAGATTTAGAGCTAGAAAAGACTTAAGAAGTCCTCTAAATTTCAGCCTCTCATTTTAGAAGGCAGAAGTGTAAAATGTAAAATAAATTGCCCTAAGTCTCAAGTAGCAGTAAGTAGCAGAGTTGGTATTTGAATCCAGGTCTTTGGATTCCAAATCCACGGTTTTTCTCAATATCCCTTACTGTCTCTCTATGCAAATCAATCTGGGAGGACAATACTTAAAGCTAATTACACTCAGGTATAAATGAATCTATAAGATCCTTGTCTGCGACAAGGTTAGTATTATGGGGGGGGGGGGAGGGTGGAAGAGGGAAAGAATAAAACTGTTAGAAAAGGGAGCAGGATGAATAATCTATGTCAGATTGCTTCTTCAGGGAAGGGAGGAAAGAAAGGACAGAATTTGGAACTCTAAACTTAAAAAAAACCCTAAATGTTAAAAATTGCTTTTACATGTAATTGAGGGGAGAATTAATTTTTTTAAAAGGGGCTGTAGGGAGGTTTGGGAAAGGAGAAGACAAATTTTGCACATTTTTCAAGAGCTCTCACTCTTCTCTCCAAAAGGATATCCCCCTTCCCTTGCAGTCCCTGCTTAGGGCACTTCTACCTTTAGAACCCTAGTTGTTTTTACTTTTAATTAGGTGCTTGTAAATTGTTATTCTTAAATTCAAGATCTACTAAAGTTCTGTCCCTGGGCCCCACCATGCTTACCTCTTTATTTATATAGCCATCCTTATTGATGTCATACAAATTGAATGTCCACCTCAGTTTCTCATGGACCGTTCCTCTCAGCAAAATCGAAAGAGCAGTTACAAAATCCTGTCAAGAAAGGGGAGCCACAAGGAACATCACCAGAAAAGCAACACATTAACAACAAAAGTACAGTGATGTGCATATTACTGAGAGAACATTCTGTACCTGATGAATAAATGAATGAACTAAAGACCAGATGATTCTTTTTAAAATTTTTATAATTTAATTTTATTAAAAATTTTTGACCAAATGCTTCTTGGAAGAAAACTCATCTTTGTGGCAGCCCTCATGATGCTGAGATCTCTGAATCTGTTTTCTATTTGTATCTTTGGTGCTTAGCACAGTGCTTTGCACATAGTAACTGTTTAATCAATACTTATTCATTTATTCATGGATCAGAATAACCCAGTTTACTAGAATGAGTCCTCACTTTCTGAGTTATAGGAAAGAAATCAGTGAAATCAGGAGAAGGAAGACCTATATTAATAATAAGAACAAATGTAATGACCATTTACTTTTACATGCTTTGCAATTAATAAAGCATATACATTATTATCTCATTTAATCCTTGTAATCATCCCTTGACCTATTTACGGTAAGTATTATGATATCCATTTTACAAGTTCATGGGATCATAAATTAAAAATTAGAAGAGATCTTGGAGGCTATCTAGTCCAACTCCCATTTTATAGATAAGATAATCGAGGTTCAGGAAAGGAATATACCAGTGCACGCAAGTAGTATCAGATAAATGACTTGACCCCAGGTTTATTATACTGTTCTATAGAGGCTTTTATGTTGGAGAAAAGAAGATTTAGGAGGAAATATAATAACTTTCTTCAATATTTGAAGAGCTATTGTGTGGGAGCTTATTAGATGTGTTCTTCTTGTCCCCAAAAGATATAGAGTAATGGGAAGAAGTAGCAGATGGGTAAATCTAGGCTTAATGAAAAGGAAAATTCTAACAATTAGAACTACATAAAATATAATTGGCTGTCTTTGGAAGTAATATATTTCCTTTCACCTTTAGGTCTCCAAGTGTAAGCTGGATGACCACTTACTGGGGTCATTCTTGAGAGAATTTTTGGAAGGGTATGAGCTGAATTAGATAACTTTGGTATCCCTTTAAGCTCTAAGATTCTGTGAAACTGAAATTCACATGAACAAAAATGATTTGCCAAGAATCACATAACTAGTAAGTAGCAGGAATAGATGTCAAACTGATACCTTCTAATTTCTAACTATTCTTTCTATCACATCAATTTTGTGGGTCTAGTTTAGGGATGAATTTTGTGTGTGTGCATCCAAGGTAGTCATTATAATTTCAATAAAATGTGATCTGGTTTTAGAACCAATGGAAAAGAGTTAGTCCAATGATACCTTTTCAGAAAGGACTAATCGTATATCACGGGGTGATGAGTTGACTTGTGCATGAATTGCATTTAAGTGAAGCAGAGTTGTACAAAGTCAACAGACTCACTTTCTCTTTCAGAGTCAGCTAGAGGGGAGTTTGAGAAAAAGGTGGCAGGTCAGCCTGAGCATTCGTTGCCTTAAAAGTCAAGAATCACTAGGAATCACTGCTAAAGGTCATTTTAGTTTGTAGGACCTCAGATTCTTATTATTCTATAAAATGAAGAAAATTGGCTCATGTGTAAGTTTCCTCTCAGTGGTAAAATTCTAAATTAATGCCCATACCTCAAATTTTACAGAACCCGTCTGTGTGGTATCAAAGGCATTGAAGAGATAATGAGCATACATGCTTGCATCTGAAAAACAAGAAAGAGTATCTTTATTAGGAAGAAAAGACGTAACACTATAAGAAATAACCTGGGAAAAGCTTTTTTTCTCCATTAAGAACCTTTTTTGCTGTGAATACAACTCCATGTCTTTGGCAAGGGAAGACCTAAGGAACCAAGAAGGGATATATATAATACCATATTTACTTGATACTACAATGTATCATACTTGGAGAGCATCTCTTCTCAATGGGAAGAGAATACTTGTGTATAGCATATGATGATCTGGGATAGACTTGTTAAAAACTTGCAAAATGTTACTTCCTTCTGCCTCCCACCACTCAGCTCAACTTACCTCCATGTGGAAAAAACTGGGAGTATATCTGTTTGAATGTTTCTTCATTAACCACCCCACTGGGACACTCCTGTTTGGGAGAAGAGAGAAAGAGTGTCTGTGTGCTATCTGAATATTTTCTGCACAGGGGACAGGCTGAGAAGATTGCATGTGGATTGGGATAGAGCTGATTTCCATTCATCAAGCTGGATTTTCATGCCAATCCCTGAGCAGGCAGGTGTTGTGCTTGGTGTTTCCAGCCTATATTGCATTAATCACAATGCATTATAGGGCCATTACTGCTCTCTATGGGACAGGATGGGCAAACAACTAAATAAGACTAAGAAACCTATCTATGATAAAATAAAAGAAAGTCAAAAATGTCAAGGACTGTCAGGTTTTAGCATTACTAAAGCAAGCAATTGGTTGTAAGCCCGAAGACTGAAACTGCTTCTTGACTGTTTGAAGGGGGATTGAGATAAATGCAAAGTTGATCTTTGATATTCTTCTTTCTCCAAGCTCCTCTTTGTATCTTTATCTATCCTCCTGAAAGGCACTCCTCCATCCCAGGTGCTTCTCCTACTCCACTATTTAGGGCTAATGGTGTTAGATGTTAACCAAATTTAATATTACTGCAATATTCCTGAATTTTAAGAATACACTTTTGAAAGCTATGGCTTGCTTGGAAATGAGCCAGACTGATCTGGTGATGGATTTTTCTAGGAGAGACTATCCTTGTGGCTGAAATCAGAAGGCTTCCTAGTTTGGTAGGACCTGCTTGAACATGCACTCCTATGGCATAACCTTCAAGAACTCAGGGTCACATCTAACCCATATTAGGAGGAAGACGTCAGTGATGACTCCCATAGAAATGTTTAATCCTAATTGAAGAGACTCTTGGTTCTTACATTTTTAAAGCCTCTGTACAGGACTTGAAGCTCTCTCTTGGTGAAGTTGGTCTGTGCCTCAAGCTGTTCCAGTCCTTCAGGCCGATGGCACACCATGGTCATCTCCAGCTCATCCTCAATTTTATCTGGAACCAGAGTAGACAATATTGGAGACTGTGGTGTCATTCTAGATTTATCAGAGTGACTTCAGTCCTCTAGGACTTCAAAGAATCCATGAATTGATTGTATCTGTAACCTACTCTGATAGCAACCCATCTAAATGACCGGGACATTATCTCCAAGTGATGATTTAGGGTGGATATCTTCCTTTGGATATTTGTAGATTGGAAAGAGGAAGAGAAGGATTTTAGTTATCCATCATGACTGGTAGTGAGACAAAGTAATTCTGACTGAAGGGTAGCAAATATTCTATGATGTCTATGAATAGAGATTACAGGACCCTAGTGGTAATTGTAGCATAATCAGAAAGTCTCCTTGGTTCAATGATGTATAAAACCCAGATTAACGAGGCATAATCTCTGATATCTTTTCTATTGGTTTCTTGGACCCTTTGCTCAAATGAGGTTGTGTACTCTGTACATCCACACCAAACCTCTAAGACCATCTGTTTCAGCCAATTCATACCAAGTGGAAGTAGAATCCTAGAATCACAGCTGTAGAATTGGAAGGTGACTTCTAATGCAACCTAGTCCAACCTCCCCTTCCCATACCCTGCCTTATTTTATAGTTGGGGGCCTGGAGAGGTTAAATGATTTATGTAATGTCACATAATTAATAAGCATCTGAAATGGAATTTGAAATCAAGACTTTTGATTCCAAAAGCCTTTTCATTGTAACATGACTTTACCCCATATTAAAACCTATTTTTTACTTCGACTCTACCCAATACTAATAATCATGAAAATCTCTTTAAATATTTAGTCTAGTTGTGTGACTGGAGCTTCTGAACAACCCTGGCAAACAAATAAGTAACTGGAATAGAAAATACCCAACTTCTATTCCCACATCCCAAATAATACTAAGAGATAGAGTTCGATGAAAAAAGATTTTAACAATTTGATAAGATTTCACTGTTTGGAACTCTAATAGCTGTAAGAGAAACAGAGACATGCTCAGATTCAGCAAAGTTTTAAAATAAATACAAGTTTATTACTTTTAAGCAATAATTTAAACTTAACTAATAAACTGGTAAGAATGTTTATGACTACTGTCTTCATTATATATAAATGGATACTTCCAAAATCCTGCAATGTGACATACAGTAATTTTAAAATGCATTAAATGTAACCTTCTATATAACCTTATTCATACTATTAATTTACATTCTGTAGAAAGGACACAGTAATAATAATATTAATATAGTGCTTACTATGTGTCAAGTCATTGTGCTAAGCACTTTACCATTATTTTATACTCATAACAACCCTGGGAAGTAGCAAATGTTTTATTATCCCTATTTTATAGATAGGGAAACTGAGGCAGAGAAAGATTAAGTGCTTGGCTGGATATGAATTCAGGTCTTCTCAAATCCAAGACTGGCTCTTTCCACTGTGCCATCTAGCTACCCCTCTAGTTATACAATGTCAGTGTATTCCAAATTGTATACTAGTATACTGTAAATCAGTCTATTCCAAATTCCAATTGAGCAGAGTACAAATTAATGAAATTTTATTGTAGGGAAGAATAACTATCTTGAGGATTGAATATAAACAGAAATAACTGCCACCACACTGAATACTATGTGTTGAGGACAGCTTCCTGAAGGGCTATATGCATCTTCCTCTGAGAATTTCCAGATATTTTATGAATTTTCTGCAATAAAGAATTAATTAGCTACCTAAACTGTCTCTAATAGCTATTGTATGAACATCACCAAATCAGCATATTTAACTCCTATAAATCTGGGCTGAAAAAAATGGTGACATGGCAAGTTACCTGTGAACATTCACTCATGATAAGCAACTGCAATACAAGTATACGTAGTTCTGAGGGCATCCTTTGTGAGTACAGGTATTTTGGATTGTTCTATAGTTTCCTATTAAGCATAGATTTATCTATTTTATTGTCAATTTCCTGTGAAATCAACTCCTTTCCATTTTCTTACTTCTGTTCAATAAAAATTGGTATGTCAAAGTGAGTTTTTCTTCTTAGAGTCCATATTGAAGGAATTAAAATTTTGTAATTTTCCAAAGGTAGGTCAGAATAATTTAAGCCTCTTTGTGAGGAATGCACAATTCAAAACTGCCATCATAACCATTGTGTGAAAACATCCTGCTTTATTCCTGGTGAAAAGAAAGCAGATTACTATAGACAAGTAAGTCCCATTATTCATACACAAGAAGCATGATAGCATTGCTGATTGAGAACTGGTTTCAAAGCCAGGAAGACCTAGGTTTAAATCTTGCCTCTGACACATATTAACTGTGTCAATCCGGACAAGTCATTTAACTTCCCAATAATCTGAACAACTTCCTAAGAATAGATATAAATTGTAGAAAACGTAGTGATCTGCATTTACAGAGGGATCTTGTTCACAAAGCAGTTCCAGTGATATTAGACTGCCAGTCCCTATTCCAGACCACCCAAGATAAGAAAAGGTCACATTTTTTTTTTGTATTTCTTGATATCCTTAATTATTCCTATAGTTACGAGTTGAAAGCTCAAGTTGTTATTACTTAAATATTGCTGATCATCAGATAATATTGTACTAAATTAAAGAGCCACTTAAAATGTTCTAAATTTAAGTGATTTTAAAATAAAATTTAACCGCAAGTTGAAAAAGCAATTAGCAAAAAAAATAAAAATCCATCTTATTTTATAGATCTGAGGGCATCTTTAGTGAGTGCAAGTACACCATGTTATTGATCTATAATTTCCTAATAAATGTTCCTCTTTATTGTCAGCTTCCTCCAGAATTGATCTCCTTCCTTTCTTTTGCTTTTATCTGGTATGTCAAAGTAAGTTTTTCATTTATAGACCATTAGCTAGAATCACAAGAAAGAAGAGGAGAGAGATTTACATTATAAGTAAAAAGTGGGGAAAGTAAAGCGTTAACTTTATAAATAAGAAAAACCAGATACTGCTTTTTTAAGGAAGAATCATTTTCTTTTTTTGGTTTTTGTGTTTAATCACCTCTTCTAAGTTTCTATCCAATCTAGAAACCATGAAGGCAGCCCAGATTTTCCTTAACAGTACCTGATTTCTAGTCTGAATGATGTCTAATTTCATAGAAAGCAGTTTTCTTTGGACATCTGGGCAAATGTAAGCACAGGCCCCTATTTGTTACTGCATAGCTGAGTAAGTTTGAGATATTACTTCTCTTTCCAAAGCAATGGCTGCTTACCATGGGCTTTTATTAAAAATGTACCAAGTAATTATTGAAATATCAAATATTAAACCCACTTCATTAAGGCTGAACCGGGCTTTATTAATAAATGATTTGTTTACTGTCTGAGAGGCTGGATCAGTTTCTATGCCAAAACAACTTATCTAAATTTTTATTTGACTATTGACCATCAGCCTTTTGGGGGGGAAACTTCATTTTTAACCCTTTTGTCTAGTGTTATATGACTTATTTAGTCATCTAGCCTACATGCAGCTGGATTCTCAGAATGTCTTAGTGCCTGAGGGAGGAATTGCCATTACTAATATTGCCCTCTCCCTCACACAGAATGAAAAATTTCTCCTCTTTGATTTCTCATCAGTTTTTATTTTCTATAAGGATTTCAGAAGGGATTTCAAAGATCTCCCATCTCAACCTTCCTCCTTCACAATGCCCTCATTCTCTTCAGGTTTGCCACATAGGGTCTAGAAGTTCCCAAATTCCTCTGGTCAGTGGGAGGAGGAAGTGGGGTTAAACATGATTCTGATTTCCAGATTTTTTTTTTCCTGCAGAGCTTGTAAAAGACACCTCTAAGAATAGAAGGGCAGTTTGATTACTAATGAGCCATCCTGTAAGCTGAGAGGGAACCTGGACTATGACAAAGAAGTTTTTAATTACAATTATGAGATGAGAGTAACACTATCTTATATTTATATAATTCTATAGATTTTTTTGAAACTAGGTCAATTCAATGAAATTTAATTATTTATTATTATTAATTATTAATTGATTATTTTGTCCAGGCTGAAAGTGGAATAGACACACAGACCTAAACCCACTGCATATTGATACAGGACCAGTTCACCATTCCTTAGCAGAGTGAAGAGGTTCTTCACTCTTGGTGCTAACCATATCAGTGCCAAATTTAGATTAGATATCTGCTCAGTTTAACACACTGCTGTTCAGAACTGCCACTAAGTGGATCCAAGTGATTCTGTCTTCTCAGCAGCAGGGACTGTAGGGGTGTGCCATTCTTGGCCAGCTCTATTGATTTATCAAAGAACTTTCACATCCATTACTCTTTCATCCTCACAAAACCCCTGTGAGGTAATAATGCATATATTCTTATTTATTTCCATTTGAAATATAAGGAAACTGAAGCAAAGAAAAATTAAGCAACTATTATCACAATTTCTATTTGTATTTGCCATAAAATAAAGGAATTCTTGCATTGGGGGAGAGATTGGACAAGATATCTTCTAAAGTGCTTTTCAACGCTAAGATTCCATGATAGTGGCTACTGTAAATTCAAACAGCTTACAGTGACTCCACTCAGCCCTGGAAAAAAATTTAATGACTCAGTTTTACTTGTAGTGAGTTAGATCTGGAAATAAATTCACTGGTTTAGTTTCCTGCTTTTTCTTGCTTTCCATCTACTTCCTGGAATCAGGAATAAAGTATATTTTGCTGAAGTATATAGCAAATGAGCATGCTGGTGAACATCCCTACAGAGGCTGCTGCTTCTTTATGATGCCTCTTCCTCCCCACTCTGAAAAAGCCTTCCCTGAAGGGCTTGGTGAGCCTTGTTAACAAAGGACTCAGAAAGAGAGGCTACTAATGATCATAATTAGTATATATGTGTACATTTGACAAAGAAGTTTTTTTAGTAATGGTATATGAGAAGGTAGTCAAATGAATTTACATTTACCTCTCTGATACTGGTAATACCAGCCGGTGATGTCTAGGAGAAAGTAAGAAAACATTTTACCAATCCTATTCTTTAAAAATAACAACATTCACTTTGTTTTTCAGTAGAGATGCTGCTTTGAGGGTTAGGATCCCATTAATCTCTTCCCCGGTCCCACTTTCCAAGGAATTTTGCTCATTTGTAAATGGGAATTGGAATGGCATCTTCCCTAACTTGACCCCATAGGTAAAGGAAAGGGACTATTTCCCAGTTGCTACCCTCGATGCAGCATGGACACTAGCTGTGTGCTCAGCCATGTGGCCAAAGAGGAATGGTATGGTAGGTGGGGAGCATGCTGAAATGTAGATGAGATCTGGTGAATGCAGGTGGTTTTGAAGATCAGTTTGTAAAAATCCTTAGAATGGCAAGCCCTCTTATCCCACCATTTTACTACCTTCAATTTTATTTCCTAAGAAAAAAGTAGAGAATCTTTGAATTTCCTTTCCCTTCACAATGTCTGTAAGCTAACTCAGTTGAGGGAAAGAGTAATTGCTTCTGAAGAAAAGTTGGTTTAGACAATACAACTGGGGATTATACACTCACTACTATGTTTAGCAATCATTGAAGTGAATTAGACACAGTGAATTAGAAACAAATCTAAATAAGGTTGCAATAAAATCAATTGGTCCTTACCAAGGGATAGGTATAGGAATCTTCAATTTGATGAAGTTTAATTATTTATTAAACACCAGCTCTATGTCAGAGTTACTGGGCATACAGACACAAATACAATTCCTGCCCTCAAGGAGCTTACATTCTGCTGGATAGAAATTCACTGCTTTCCTGTGTTCTCTTCAAAGTAGATTTTATAGAACCCAAGGCTTTTGATATAGACTCCCCCCATCTAGTAGTAGTGGTACTATCTAGTAGTAGTAGTAGTAGTACTAGATTACTGTGGTCAGTGATTTTTGTTTCCATCAGGAAGAAGTATGAGAGTATGTGACTTATTGTAGGAGGATCAGGAATCCAGAAGGATAAATCCTCAATGTTTTTATATGGCACTCTGTGCAATGATTGAAAAGTCATAATGTTATTGAGAATGGTCCACTTTGACCTCGAGCAATTGAATCATTGAGTAATTGATTGATTTTACATGTCAGAAATAGGAATGTTTCCTATGCTTTCTTCCTATAATTCTTGTGCCAACATTCCCAAATGCCTTATACCTGTGGTTCTCAAAGTATGATCTAGAGAATCCTGGGGATCTCTGAAACCCTTTTAGAGGGTCTACAAATTCAAAAATAGTTTTTATTTCCAATATGGTAAATGTCTATAAATATAATCCAGATAAACAAAAACGCTTTGGAGAGATCCTCAATAATTTTTAATAGGATAAAGACACTGAAAACAAAAGCTTGAGAACCACTGCGGCTTATACCATCAAATTTAAACTTTTAGCCTCTTTTTTAAAAATAACTTTTTATTGACAGAACCCATGCCAGGGTAATTTTTTTACAAAATTATCCCTTATATTCACTTCTGTTCTGATTTTTCCCCTCCCCCAGATGGCAAGCAGTCCTATACATGTTAAATACGCTACAGTATATCCTAGATACAGAAGTTAGAAATAACCCGGGAAGAACTTTTAGCCTCTTAAAAATGACATTGTATGTGAAATAAATTTTGTCACATCTTTGATTGTTTTGACTGACAAATACTTGAACTTTAATGTTGCTACTGAGACCATTTTCCCCCCTTATATCCCCCCCTGAACTGCAATGTAGATTATAATTAGTGAAGACTTCTGCAAAATATCCTTGTCTCCTCTTTAATTTTATTAAATTAATAAATTCAATTCAATTTATTTATTTAAAATTATTTAATTTTAAATTTAAATATGGAGCAGCTGGGTGGCATAGTGGATAGAGTTTTAGAGTTAGTTAGGAAGACTTAATTTTCCTGAGTTCAAATCTAGCCTTAGACATCTACTAGCTGGATCACCCTAAGCAAATTACTTAACTCTGTTTTCCTCTGTTTTCTCATCTGTAAAGTGATCTGGAGAAAGAAATGGCAAACCAGTTTTGTATCTTTTGTTAAGAAAACTTCAAATGACATAATCAAGAGTACAACTGAAAGGACTGAACAACAAAATTGTGTAAGTATTCCTGAGTATACTTAACTTCCTTAATCAATGTAAATTAGTGACAGCATCCCTTTCTGGATCTTCTTTATGGCAGAAGGGATATCAGTTCTATTTGGCAGGGAGTTCATTGGGCCTGGGGCAAAGGTGACCTTGGCACCTGGAGGTAAAGAAAAGAACTAATAAAGGTTAATTTATTTACTCATTCTTTCATTCCTCAAAAGCATTTTTGAGTGGCCAATATTTACAAGACATTGTGCTAGATTCTGGAAAACATGCATATGGAAATAAAATATCATACTTTCCTTAAAGGACTTTGTCATTAAGTAAGAGAGATAAGACATGTAAGTACATGAAAAAAGTCTATTTTTTAAAAAATGATATCACTCATAAATTCTGCTGCCTGTGTTTGACCTTAGTGTAAGCTATAATCATGGGACCTTAGACTTGAAAAGGATGTTAGAATACTCTACACAATGATATTTTGGTGCCTTAATGTAGCATTGGGGAGGATCTGGGTTCTTAAAGGCAGGGCCAATGAAGCATAAACTTCCTTAGCTTTTGTAAGTTTGTAAAGGCTTTGAGAATGGTTACAAAAACAGGATAGAATGTTATGCTTAGGATTATCAATTTAGAATTGGAAGGCCCTTGGAAGCTATTTGACTCAACCTCCTTATTTCATAAATGATGAGATTGAGATACAGAGAGATGGTATAAAAAGTCCCTGGTCATACAGGTAGTAAATACTTTGGTGCAGAGTCAAGCTAAGAACTCAAGACCTCTGACCCTAAGACCAGTGCTCTTCCTACTTTTCCACTCAGCTTTTGGCCATGGCAATCCATGAAACAAAGAAAATTTATGGAACATGGACACACTTCCACTTTTAAAGTAAATATAATAATGACAGAGAAAGGAGCAAAGGATACTGCTAATAATGTGGGCAAAGGATACTGTTAATAACGTGGTTTTAGGCTATTTACAAGATGTTGATTAGCTATTGGTTCTCTAAATATGAGAACCTTGTCCAATGACCAATAAGAAGATGTACTATTAGAAGAAAAAATCATACTAATCTTGATGGTCTTCCTATAAATGAAACCATAAGACAAAAGAAATTGTAGGCAAATAGAAGGAGGGGTCACAAAGTCTCCTTGGAGAAGCAAATAGAGAAGCTGATAAAACTGATTTTATCATATGTCTAAGGGCAATGAGAAACAATGTGGGGAATGTTTATTCATCTTACTTTATACTGATTATAACAAGCTTGAGCAAAAAGACCACTATGAAGATAATTATGCTAATTTTTGTTGCAGGGGATGAAGGGATAGATAAATTCTATTAAGCACACAATAGATCCTTTGGATTTGATTTGCATAGACCCTATTACTCAATTCCTTATACCAATGGTTCTCAAAATATTTGATCTCAAAACCCCTTTTTACTTTCAAAAATTACTGATGACCCCAAAAAGCTCTTGTTTGTATTGGTTACATCTCTCAGTACTTACTATTAAAATATCTTAATATTGTCATGAAAATAGTTTTGATCCTCCACTCAGAAAGGGTCTTGGAGATGCCAGTGGGACCCCAGACCACATTTTGAGAACACCATCCTATGCTGATGAAATCAAAGTCTAGTAGTAGTCCCTGCCCCAATCTGGTTCTGTAGTAGTCTGTTTTTGTATTTAGGGAAGAGAAATATAGCTCATTCTCTTAGTCATACTGTGTCTAGTCATGCTGTCTTAATGTTAAAAGCAAAGGACAATATGAAGACATGCACTTGTCAAAGTAGCCACCTAGATGGACTCTCTTTGTTCTAATCAAGGACAAGCAGTAGCAAATATAAGATTCAATTGGGAGTACACTTGGAGGAAAGAGGCCTAGTCTGACTTTAGTCTGACAAGACTGGATCAGGTTTGATGAAATTCAAATCATATTTTGCTCCCTGGGAGTATATATTCTCTTAATACTTTGAACATCAAAAAATTAATATAAATAAAGCCATCATGTATTATATCCTTGTCTTTTAAAATGCTGTCAAAAAGGCTGCCAGACTCACCCCACATGCCTTCCTTAGTTAGCAGTAAATTGCATAATTTTAAGAAGTGAGATTACAGATCCTCCTAATAGACATTGTACTTCAGTGAGACGGCTATAGAGGTCATTTGATCCACCTCTCCAGGTTCCATAGGAGAGCACACTAAGCCTCCCAAAGTACTAAAGTGTTAAGTGGAATTCAGTACCAACTGTATTGCATGACTTCTCAGAAGGGTAGGATTAGAAACTAGCTAAACAGAAGGCTCCAAAGAGAAAAAGAAACTCAAAGTTTAGTGTCATTTTCCTTTGCTAGGCATTCATAGGATTACAGATTCAGAACTTCAAGGTATTTTGGAGGTCATCTAGTATAACCCACTTTTTAATTTTTTAAATTTAACTTTTTGACTTTTTGCCTTCTTAATTTTCAGGTCCAAATCTCACCTTTATTACCCACACCCCACAATGAAAAGAAAAGCCTTTTACAAAAATATACAATTAAGCAAAACAAATTTCTGTGAGATAGGTGCTCATATCACCCCCATTTTACAGATGAGGAAACTGAGGCTGACAGAAGTTAAGCAATTTGCTCAGGGTCACACAATATCTAAGGCAGGATTTGAATTCAAGTCTTTTGTCCCACGTCCAGCATTATATCTAAGTAGCCTTCAAACAGATGAAGAAAACTTCAGGCAGATAATTTCCCTATGGAAAGTACCTTGTAATAAAATAGTTTTACTATCTTACTCATTTACTCATGAATACCCTCATCTGCTCTTTAGAGGTCTCTCCTCTACAATTCAAGGGAATCTCTAGGAAGTATCAGCCTTTGTTATTGAGAGTATTTGGGAAGTAGTTGGACATCTTACCACTTCCCTTTTGACCTTAGCTAGACATGGGCCCAGAAAGAATTGTAAAAAGTATTTAATTACTTGGTATGAAACAATAGCCAAAGGATATTTGGGTCTGGCGTTGGAGAGGTGATTAAGAGTGGGCTTCCAAAAAGTGATAATGGACTTCAGAAAGAAAGATTAAGAAAGACTTATAATCCATCTCTGCCTTTCTTCCTTCTCCCACTTGATGAGTTAAAATGATTGATATAACTCCAAAATAACCCTTAGGAGCAGAAAGAAAAAAGAAATTCTAGAAAATGATACTGGTGCATTTTGATATTAAGTTATAGAAACTGAAGGAGAAAGGTTTCTTCAAAGGACCATTGTGTTAGTCTTTATATTTAAGCTGGTTTGTGATTTCGTATTTTATTGACAGACGTACTTCATAACAAAAATAAGTATAATATACATATATAATAAAAGAAAAAGTAATTAGTATTTACATAGTGTTTTTAATAATTATATTATATTATATTAATCACAGCAATCATGGGAGTTGTTGTTTTTATTGTTCTTATTTTATAGATGAAGAAATTGAGATAGACTAAGATTAAGAGACTTGACTAGTGTCACAGAGCTAGTATGTATCCAGGACTGGACTTTAATTCTGGTTTTCCTGACTCTAGGTACAGAAGTCTAGTTAGTGCCCCATCTATGAAACTTTATTGACTCCACCTTGTTGTAGGGAAGGCCAGAGTGATTTTGTGGTGACTTTCTACTGTGTAATGGCTTTGAAAAAAATAAGGTTGCCTTTGTTTGCCTATAAGCAATGTTCAAAGGCCTTTGAAAAGATTTAATTTTTTAAATTAAAATTAAATAGCTTGTTGCAGGGCAGTTAGGTGGCAATAGAGCTGAGCTGAAGTCAAGAAGACTCATCTTCCTGAATTTAAATTGGTGCAAATACTAGCTGTGTGACTCTGGGCAAGTCACTCATTCCATTTGCCTATTTGCCCTATTTGCTTTCTTCATCTGTAAAATAAGCTGGGGAAAGAAATGGCAAATCACTTCAGCATCTTTGACTCCAAATGGGGTCAAGAAGGGTTGGGCATAAGTGAAAAAGAACTCAACAATAGTTTTTAAATGCATATTAAACATATGTTTATATTTTATTTCCCCTGCTCATATTTGAACTTTAAGAGTTGGAGGAGTTGCAACTAGCTGGCAGTGGATAGAGCACCAGACCTGAAGTCAAGAGGCTTTGTTTAAATCTAGGCTCAAACACATAGTAAGATCTGGGCAAGTCACTTAACCCCAGTTGTCTCACCCTTCCCTCCCCCTCCCCAAAAAACAAAACAAAACAAAAAACAAAAAACAAAAAACAAAAAACCGGAATTAGAAGATATTGTAGAGATTATCTTAGCCATATAGAGGAACCATTTTCAATTTAGAGATAGGGAACATGTTTTTGAATTAAGGCTCTGACATTTACAAACTGTGTGACTTTATTTATTTATTTATTTGTGCTTTCAAGTGTTTTTAAATTTTTTTTATTATTATAGCTTTTTATTTACAAGATACATGCATGGGTAATTTTTCAGTGTTGACTCTTGCAAAACTTTCTGTTCCAACTTTTCCCCTCCTTCCCCCCACCCCCTCCCCTAGATCACAGGGGAGGGTTATTAAATTAAATTTATGTTACATATTAAATATGTTAAAGTATATGTTAAACACAATATATGTATACATATTCATAATTTGTGTGACTTTAGAATGTAACCTCTTTGACTAGATCATCCTCTTATGTAAATGCTGAGGATATTAGATAACCTGATTTCTAAGGTCTCTTTCAGCTCCTCTGTGATCCTAATTCCCTCAGTGATGCAGGATTCTCTTTTGAAAGTGGACAATTAGGAGCAGAGCCAAGATGGCAGAGAACAGACAAATCTTTGTCTAAGCTCTTCTTGGCTTTCCTCAGAATTAACACCAGATCAAGCTTCTGAATGGATTTTGGAGTGACAGAATGCACGGATATTTGGACTGTAATAAATTTCCAGCAGAAGATATTGGAAGAACTTCAGGGAAAGATCTGTCTCAATTGGGCAGCAAGGGGGAAGTGGCTGAGCACAGATGCAGCACAAGGAGACCCAGGGTGGACAGGCTTCCACATACTGGAGGAATCTAGTGGGAAACTCTTAGACAATACAGCAGCATTGGCTACTCTGTCCTGGTTCAGAAGCCAGTGGATCAGCAGACAAGCTGTGAGACATTCAGCACAACTACAGAAGGCAAATAATCCCCTGAACTCCAGCTTAACAAGTGGGACTTGGCCATACCCACCCAGCAAGGGAAGGAAGCCAGCTGCATGGGCTCCAGGGCAGCATAAAGCCATGTGGCTTATAGAGGAACCTTGGGACAATCTCCCAGTTGCCCTTGGAGCAGTCCTCAATCTTTAAAAATGAGCAAAAAAGCAAAAAGAACTCTGATCATAGATAGCTGTTAGGGAGACAAGGAAGAACAGACTTCAAACTCTGAGTACACACTAAAGGCAAAACATCTCCAGATGAAACTTCAAAAATTGATATAAGTTGCTCTCCAATTCAAAAGGCTTTCTTGGAAGAATTGAAAAATGATGTTACAAGAGAGTTGAAGAAAAATAGGGAAAGGAAAAGAGAGCTTTGGAAATAAATTATCTGAAGAAAACCACTCCTTAAAAAAATAGATTTGGCAACATAAAGAAAATAAATCCTTCAAAACCAGAACTGGTGAAATGGAAAAAGTGAACAATTCCTTGAAAAACAGAATTGGTGAAGTGGGGAAAAAAATCCAGTGAAGAAAACAACTCATTTAAAAATTCAATTGGTCAGATTCAAAAGGAGATAAAAAAACTAACTGAAGAAAATAATTCACTAAAAATTAGAATTGACCTATGGAACAAAGTCAATGAGACATCAAGTATCAATCAAATAAAATCAAAGAAATGAAAAAATAGAAGAAAATGTAAAATACCTCAGTGAAAAAAAATAACTGACCTGGAAAACTGATCCAGGAGTTAAAATCTAAGAAAAGCTGAAAACCGTGATGAAAAAAGGAACCTAGGCAAAGTGGACAAATTATCATCTGACCTTTGCTTTAACACTTCTAGTGATGATAAGCTCATTATCTATTGAGGACATTTATCCCGCCCTCCTCCCCCCTTCTCCCTTTTGGACACCTGTAAGCATCAGAAAATTTTTCCTCATTTTGAAATAATATCTTTCTCTCCATTTGTTACCTTAAGAATCAGCATGACAGCAAAAAAAGGGGCTAGACTTAGGTTAAGGAAATTTTGGGTTTATATCCTACCTCAGACACTAATTTTGTGGTGCCTTAAAAGTTACAGCATCACAGAATGATAGGGGAGTTGGGGTCATGTGGTACAATCCATATCTGAAAAAGAAAAGTACTCATTTCATTTTAAAAGGAAGACTTCCAATGAGAGGAAATGTAGTGCCTCCTGAGGCCATCCTTTTCACCTATGAATATTTCTAATTTTGAAAGTTTTCCATGACATCCTTAAATCTACCCTCTTTATAATTTCTGTCTATTGCCCCTGGTTCTTCCCTGAGATCAAATAGGACAAGTTTATTTTATTTCCCTTATGATCACTCTTCAAATATTGGAGCACAGTAGTTCTATCTTCTCCTCCTTGCCTTCACTAAACTAAACATCCCTAGTTCTTTCACTTGATCCTTATAAGCCATGAATTCATGGTTCTTCTCTATCCTAAAAATAGTTTTTGTTCTTTCATTTCTTCACTTGTTCTCTAACATGTATTCATTCATTCATTTATTCATTAACTCATTCACTCAGCTATTCATTCATTCCTTTTCTATGAAATCAAGGATTTGGGTTTAAATCCTTCTTCTAGTGACTTGGACAAGTCATATATTTTTCCTGAGCCTCAGTTTTCTCATTTGAAATATGAGATTATGAACTAGATATCCTTTAAGTCTTCTAGATTTAGCCCCTATGAGCCCATGAAAAATTCCCAGATTTTTTCCAAACTTCAGTCTGGCTCTGCTCCTTTATCTTTATTTGTGAAGTAAATTTTTTTAACCTGTGTAATAAAATTTTACATTTATCTCTATTAAATTTCATCTTACAAAATAAAGTCTAATAATCTTACCTGTCAAATCTCTTTGGTTGTTGATCCTATTTTGTGTTCTCTCTAAGCTTTGAGACTCAATTTCCTCATCTGTGAAATGGCAGTGCTAATAGTACCTATTCCTTCAGTGGTAGTTATGAGAATCAAAGTGTTTTGAAAACGTTAAAGTGCTATAAAAATGTCAACTATTGTCATCACTATCATCACTGATCCTAGACTTCCCTCTGAAGAAGTATAGAATGTTTTTAATTCCTCTTACTCATAGCAACCCTTCAGATATTTAAAGACAGCGATCTGAAGACATATCAGGGATATGTTGGTAAATGTTTAACAACTGAATCTCTGGAGAAAAAATGTACTCAAAACACACTTTTAGGTTTAATCTTTAGTACTAACAATTTTTCCATCACTTTCTTAATTGTAGACAATCAAGAAAACATTAAGTCAAGCTCTGATTTGTAGCAGTTGCCTATCTCTGAAGTATAAATGCTCACAATGAAAATGTAATAATTGGCTCTGAGCTCTGAGCTAGCTCACTCTAGTACACCCCTGACTCTCCCCTAAATGTGCTATTTTTTGGATGAAGTATCTCTCAGGCTCATGTTGAATGTTAGTTGGCTGGTGTTGCTCTTATATTGTTTAACATTAAATAAAGTTCAACAGACTTTGATTAAGCCCTATGGTCAATGTACTGAGTTCAGTGCTGCAGAAGATACACAGATAAATATTTTCTCTGACTTTATGGAATTTACAATCTAAGGGTGTCCCAAAAGTATTAGTGCATTTCTATTAAAGCTTAAAAGTTTTGTGAGACATCCTGTATTAGTTTATACACAGATAACTACAAAGCAAATTAGAATATAAGAAGCCCATAAAAGTGCAAACACATGCTATGAATTCAAGTGGAAAAGAGATCACTATTGGTTGACAAAGGCTTTCTTCTTGAGTGAAATTTAAGCTGTGCCTTGAATCCATCATCCAACAGGCTTCTATTAAATACCTACTGTATGCAGATACAGCTGGAAATAGGGAGGGGGCAGTCCAGGTGCAGGGAATGACAAGAGGTAGAAAAACTCTGAGTACACTAAAGGCAAAACATCTCCAGATGAAGCTTCAAAAAGTAGGGTAGCCAGTATTCTAATTTGGTTATAAAATATACTCTGTTCAATAATAGAGTATATTTCTCTCTCTCTCTCTCTCTCTCTCTCTCTCTCTCTCTCTCTCTCTCTCTCCCCTTCCCTCTCTCATTTATAGAATAGAGTATATGAGCAAAAAAAAAAAAAAAAAAAAAACCAAAACAAAAACAAGAGACTGAAATTCTAACTGGTTGTTGTTCAGTTGTGTCTAACTTTATGTGAACCCATAAACCTGTATTTTTTTGGCAAAGATACTAAAGTGATTTGTCATTTTCTTCTCCAGTGTGTCTTCAGTTATAGTTGAGGAACTGAGTTATTCATGATCACAGTAAATGTCTGAGGTCACATTTGAATTCAGATCTTCTTGACTCCAGGTCTGATGCTTTATTGACTGTACTACTGAGCTATCTCTTCTGGCCGGTACTAGATTAGCATTTATGAAATCCTATATACACATGTTTGGATAAAGATTATTGACTACTTTAACATTCAGGGAGTTTGGAAATGCATTTGCTTTGTCATTGTATCCCCAGTACTTAAGAGAGTAAATGCTTGATATTTGCCTATTGAATGAATAATGAATTTGTGTATAATATAGCAGACAAATAGGGGCTTAGAGAGGTAGCCAATAAGAATGATATTTGAGAGAAATCCAGGAATAATGGGTTTCATCTCCTACCACAATTAGGTGATTCCCATTTGCCCTCTCTCTTTAGCACTCCCAAAATTCATTGGGTTATGGCTTTGGCCTAGGTTTAAGCAAACCTTTAGCAGGAGAAAGGAAACAAAGTTCCTCCAATATGAACTCTTTCCCCCACCATGTGGTCAGTGGCTGAAAGCTTATATGCCCAAGTGGAGTGACCCACCCTAGGAAAGATGCCCAACCATGGTACTTCTCTAGGTCTGAGACTGGGAGGCTTTTAGTCCTAGGTGCTCTTAATAAGTGAAATCCAGAAGATACTCTTGAATTATTAATGAAGATACTCAGCTTTGATTATTTTCTTCTTTTGAGGAAAGATTATTCACAAAAACACCTTTGATGAGTTTACACAATGAATCACTATTGGACATACTTTATGTGGGAGGCTTTGTAGTGATAATGGTTCTGTCTCATTTAGAAGAAATCAGACATTATGAAACTTCCTTATTTATTAATGCATTGATTTCTATAAATGTCAGAGCACTTCACCTTTCATCATCAGCCCAGAAGCAATCAGTGGAGGACATAGAAACCTGGAAATTGAAACAATTGAGAAATAAAGGAAATTCAACCAGTTTCAAATAGCTCTGTTTTACTATTGCTTGGGGGGGGATTTTGGGAGTTGTGATCATTATGGTAAGGGGACACCTCAAGAAAGTCTGGAAAAGAAAGATGCTGGAGGCTATCATGTGGGAAGGCATATCCTGCTGTGGGATGATCCTTTAGGAAATGAAATAAAGGACTGAAGAATGAGACTTAGATCATGCCTCTGTAGCAAATTCATCCTCACAGAGCAATGATGATAGCTGACATTTATTTAATACTTTTAAGTTTTGCAAAGAAGCAGTGTAATGACATAGAAGGCTAGTCCTAGTGGAAGATCTGAATTTAAGTATCCATCTGCTACATTCTGGGCAGCTCGGTGATGCAGTGGATAGCGTGCCAGGCTTGGAGTAAGGGAAACTCTTTGTCATGAGTGCAAATCTGGTCTCAGACACTTAGTAGTTGTGTCACTCTGGCCAAATAAGTTACCTGTGTTTTCCTCAGTTTCCTCATCTATAAAATGAGCTGGAGAAAAAATGGCAAACTGCTCAAGTATCTTTGCCAAGAAAACACCAAATGGGATCATGAAAAGTGAGACATGACTAAACAACAATAACAACTGATACATCCTGGTTTTGTGACCCTGTACAAGTCCTAGTGCATTAGACCAATGGTGTCGAATTCCAATAAAAAGGAGACCAGTAAAATATAGATAAGATCTTTATGGGCTTCATCTTGACTTAGAAAACAATATAAGTAACATTATCTCTCTATCTATGCCCTATTGTATTTTTATTAGTTTTGTTAGAACTTTAGCCAATTTTAATCTGGTTCCCAGAGGTTACTTGGAAGTGGTGCCTGCAGTGAGGCCACCAGAATGTTTAATACCTCTGCCATAAGCAATTCCCCAACATTATATTATAAAGTGCCAACCTATAAAGACAGAAGGAGCTTCCTTGTGGGTAAGTTGCCAGTTTTTATGGAATCACATGTGCAATCCCAAACCCTTAAGTTTTCAACCTCAAAATAACCCTGTGAAGAAGGTATTATTAGTATCATCATTTTATAGATTGGAAATTTGAGGTTTAAAAAGATTATATTTGTGTCATATTTGTTGTTCAATTATTTTATCAACCTCAGAGGACAGGAATAGGAACATTAGGTGTGAGTTGCAGGTAAGTTTATCTTTCACTAAAGAAGTATTCAAGGAGACTCTTGATAACTACTTGGGAATATAAATCCCAGTTCCCATAAGCATTGGACTCCAAAACTTCGGAAATCCCTTTCAATACTCAGTTTCAATGATTCTGTTTCTTCAAAAGTTCCCTCTCTGCTGGGAACTTCCCAGAAGTGTGCTGCCATCAGCTCCAAGATGCTTGCAAGAATGAACTGCTAAATTTTCAGTGTATTTACATTTTGGAAATCAGCAAAGGCTACAATTATATTTGTTGCTTTGTTAATTGTCTAAACTTAAGAAAGTGATGAAGAAAATGTCAATAACACAGATTAAATTTTAAAACATGCGGTGCATATTTTTTATTACCTCTGAAGAGCCAGTTGGTAAACATTTATCAGGGAGACACTGGACATTTTCTTCTTTCTACAAGAAACCTCTAAACACCTATTCATAAAAAAGCTTACCTTGGTTCCTGTACTTCATACAGCTACTAATATCTTTTTTTCAATGCTAAATTTCTTTCAAAAGTTCTATATCGTGCCTTTATTTTTGTTTATCACTCACTTTCATGACCTTGGCAATTAGTTTTTCACCCTGTGGTAGGAGCAACAGCATAACCCATATTCTATACCATATGAAGGATAGACTAGTTTTTCTTTAAAAGGTATTGAGAGCAGCCTCAAATTTTGGCTGATTCAGGGGTCACAATCAAGGCACTTTTCTCAGGTCAACCAACTCAAAGTGTCCTCAATGCCTATCTTTAAGTATCTTCCTGCTATGGCTTAGAAAGTTTCTTTTCTTTCTTTCTTTTTTTTTTTTATCAATGTTGACTAACTTAAAAATCTCATTTTGTTCAATATCTGACCTACACTACCAGAGAACTTGGTCTGAGTTAAGGCTCAGTCCAGAACACACTCCTATGGTGATACTGAAAATGTTCTTTGCAATGGCTTCTTAACAATCCAGTGATCTGTGATGAATCCTCATTCTCTTTGGCCTTATGAGAGCATTTGTCACTTTTCTTACAGCTGCATCCTTTCTCCTCTCTAGTCTTCAAAAACATCACACTCTCTTGATTCTTCTTTTATCTCTTCCTCCAGTTCAACAAGGCCCTGTCCCCCATGCTTGAATCCATCCTCCCTTCCCTTTCTCCCTCATCTTACCACTGCTAATATACCTCTTTGTTTCATCTCTACTGCATGTTTTCTTTATTCTGATCTCCTAAATACTGTTAGAGAAAGTCATATAACCACGCTGATGAGGTCTGCTACAAATTCATTTTATTTAACCTGAACTGGGGACCCCATTGCTACAGAGTACTTCTTTTATTCAACTTGAATTCCTCTCTATTATACCCCTACAGCAGTTTTTCTAAAATTGTTGCTCTCTCTTCAAGCCATCAGGGCTATCCCCAGCCCTTTCTCTGTAAGAAAATGACCTCAATTTCTCTACTGAGAAAATCAAAGTCATTGATTGTGTACTCCTTTCCCATTCCCACTCCATGTCTCAAAACCACTTTCATCTTTAACCATTCAGGCTCAGAATAGGGTGGCCCAGAAAGTGCTAAAGCCAAACTCTATAACCTTGATCCTACCTTTCTCATCACCTTTAGGAATTTGTCCTATTAGTCATTCTCTCATTTTCTATACAATCCTATTTATCAGCTCATTTCTAGCTACTTAAAAACATGATTATATATTATTTCAACTTTATCCTACTTATATTTTATTTGTATATAGTTGCGTGTATATTGTCTTTCTATATTATTAGAGTGTGATTAGAGGGTTTTTTTGTCTTTTTTTTTCATTACTTAAGTTCAGAATAAAAAATAAGTTTAAAAACCCTATTTACCTCAGTTTCCTCATCTATAAAATGACTTAAAGAAGAAAATGGCAAACCACTTTATTATCTCTGCCAAGAAAACTCTGATATCTCAAGATTTACCAGGTTTAACAATGGAGCACTATGAATCAGTGGTGTCTTGAAAGCACTTTGGTACATGGTACTTTTTTTTTTTAAATAGCCTTTTATTTACAGGATATATGCATGGGTAACTTTACAGCATTAACAATTGCCAAACCTCTTGTTCCAATTTTTTACCTCTTACCCCCCCACCCCCTCCCCCAGATGACAGGATGACCAGTAGATGTTAAATACATTAAATGGTACATGGTACTTCAATGAAAGATTTCAAATTAGTTGATTTGACTTTTTCCTCTGATGCTTTTCTGAATGTCATTTTTTTGTGATGGATTTCTGCTACTAAAGGTCAGACAAACTCAATAACCCTTGGTAACTGGCAGAAAATATGTATGCACACTGACAAATATCTAGGCAATAAGGAGCAAAGAATCAGAATTTTAAGAGAAGTACTGGTAAAATTGTTATTGTTGTTCAGTCACAATTCTGAGTCTTCATGATCCTATGGACATTTATTATGGAGTTTTTCTTGGCAAAGATCCTAGAGTAGTTTGCTATTTCCTTCTTCAATGTGGTCCCATTTTACAGATGAAGAACTGAGGCAAATAAGAATTAAGTGACTTGTCCAGGTTCACATAGCTAGTGTCTGAGACTCAGATCTCCTGACTCAAGGCCAGAGTTCTACCCACTTATCACTTAGCTGCCCCAATGGTAATATTAATAAAATCTACAGAATGTTTTATGTTTGTTTTGTTTGATAACTCAGGGATTTGATAATAGAAGGTAGGTCATACAATCCAACGTGCCTATTTTCCAGATGTGGTAACCACAGTTCAGAGAGCAGAACAGCTATCTAAGTTTTGGAATAAAGACCATAATCCAATAATCCTCAACTCCCTGGTCATAGCTTTTTCCATTACACAGCAGTGTGTCTAAAAATCTAGCAGACTAATTCTGACTTCAGTTCTTTATTGTGGCAGAAGTCCTGGGTGACCTCAGAGTATCTTAATGAATGTCTCTTTAGGTGGACATGGCGGGCAGGCCACTGAGTCTACTCACTGTAAAGCTATTAAGCTGAAAAACCTGTTATGGGGACACATGACTGATTTTGGTAGTTTATTAGAAGGAATGTCAGGATTAATTAGCTCAGTTAGTTTGTGAATACATTAGCAGGTTGTGGCGCTCTAGATCCTATTAATCTTCTGATGAGCAGGATATAAGTGACTGCTGAGTCCTGAGTGCTTTGGGGTTATAACTTATGAGCTTGGAGTCTGGTTTTGGAATTCAAAGCTCTTCAAAGCAGCTCCTTTGAAATACCTGCTCTGCTCTTTATTCATGAGACTGCCTCAGATTGTTTGCTTGAAAAATTTTGGATAAGACTCGTTTAGCAAATACAACTTCAGATTTTTTTAGGTGTAAAGATCCAGTGATAAAGTTGTTCCAATGGAAAGAGTCTACTTAGGCAGACTGGGTGTTAGCTCCAGGTCTACAATGTATGTAACCCAAGGTAAATCAGTTCATCTTTCTGTGCCTTAGTTTTCCTAACTATAAAATGAGTCATTTACACTAGATTATCTTTAAATCTCCTCTCAACTTCTAAAATTCCATGAAGAAGATTCTAAATAAAAGGCTCTTACTCTCGTATGTGTGTGTGTGTGTGTGTGTGTGTGTGAGAGAGAGAGAGAGAGAGAGAGAGAGAGAGAGAGAGAGAGAGAAAGAGAGAGAGAGAGAGAGAGAGAGAGAGAGAGAGAGAGAGAGAGAGAGAGAGAGAGAGAGAGAAATCCCTTTGGCAATCTAGTGAATTCTATCAACAGACTTTTCAGAATAAAATACATGGAAATATGCAGGAAAGTAATATATTGTAATAGAGTCATCAAAATATTTTTAAACATAAATTCACAGGCTCCCAAATTAAGAACACTTGCCCTAAAAACATTTTCTAGCTTTTCCTTATTGGTTGGGCCTTTTTGTTAATCAATTCTTTTTTCTTTTCTTAATTCTGTCATTTTTCACTATAGATATATACCATTTAGGCCAAAGCCCAGGCAAGATGAAATTAGTTTAAATTCTTTTGAAGATGGGGGAGTTTGGGCTATACAGAGAGAAGTGATTGATAGTGAGGGCTCAAGCTGGTGACTGAGAAAGATGAGAAGATGATGGCAATGGTTCAGAACGTGAGAAATAGCTTCTTTTAATTTTACAAAGATCTGAGAGGTTGAGAGGTGATATTGTAAGTCCCAAAGAAGAGAAAGGGGAGGAGATCTATTTCTGGTAGTAATTTTTAAAGTAAAAAATTTTAATTTAATTTAATTAAATCTCCCTATGAAGGACCCCCAAAACTATGAGGTCTGTCAGGTAAATCTGAGAGATCATGTACCTAATATGTGCCAGATACTGTATAAGTTATTGGAAATACAAAGAATGAAACAATCTCTGCTTTTAAGGAACATTTTAATAAGAGAGACTACAAAGACACATGAAATAAATATAAAAAAGAATAAAAAATATAAAGAGAATATTATATATGAAGAGAATATAAAATATAAAGAAAATATCACATGTAGAAAATATAAAATATGTAAAATATAAAAAGAAGATAATATATAAATATAAAGAGAACATAAAATATGTAAAATATAAATTAGCTAAATGCAGGTAGCTGGGCAAGACATTAGCAGTTAGGAAGATCAGAAAAGATTCATATCAGAGCTAGTTTTTGAATTGTGTTTTGAAAGAAGAAAGGGATTCTATGAGGTGAAAATGAAATGGGGGTAAGAAGAGATTGGCACAGAGATCAGAGATGGAGTGCTGTGTGTAAAGAACAGATAAGAGATGGCTGGCAGACTGAAAAGTGAAGATACAAAACTTACTAGAGGCAGAAGATCAGACAATCTGACCTATAAAGGGCATTGCCATTTGGAGATTGCCTTGGCTATTCTAATTCCCTATTTGATTGTCTAAAATAGGGAATGCCTTTTGGCTCTGTTTTTTCAGGCTCAGTAACCCTGAGGCCACATTACCATGGCACCTCAGACCTCCAAGCAGCGTCCTAAAGCTAGGATGCTGAAAAAGTAATTTTTTCTTGAGCTGTGTGGATAGATTTTTAATATTTAATTAGAGGAACCTTCAGCACGGCAAGAGGGCAGGACTCGTTATTAAATCCCCACTGCTCTTGGCTCTCCTTGCTTGCTGGTGGGATTATTCATTCATCTTCAGTCACACAATTTAATATCACAGTATCTAATGGGGGAGATGTTGATAATTTGTAAAACTGCTCAATGCTTGGGGCCATTGGATGGTTTGTGTCCACACTGGAATGAGCAAGAGAGGGTTGAATCAGATGCTTGAGAAGAAGAAGCCCTTCAGATTCTTGTTTTTAGAATTCCATCATTTTAGAGTTGGAAAGGACTTAAAAGGGCAGGCATCCACCCAATGGATGCTCCCCTGTACATATTAATAATAAGTGGCCATTTGGTCTGTTCTTGAATATCACATGTGACAAGGAATTTGCTATTTAATGAGGCGTCTCCTTTCATATTCAGATGGTTTTATTTGTTAAGTTCTTTCTTATGTATCTGGCAGCTAAGTGGTGTAGTGGATAGAATACTGAGCAGTTCTTAGAGTTAGGAAGACTCAGCTTCCCAAGTTCAAATATAGCCTTAGACACTTTTCTATCTGTGTGATCCCGGCAAGTCACTCAATCCATTTGCCTCAGTTTCCTCAACTGTAAAATGAACAGAAAAAGAAAATGACAAACTACTCCAGTATCTTTGCCAAGAAAACTCCAAATGGGACCATGAAGAGTCGAACATGATTGAAATGACTCAAGGACAAAACTTGTATGCATTGGTCCTCATCTTAGAGGAAGCTTAGAAGGGGAGGAGGCCATCTGGGCCAACCGCCTTCTTTTATAGGGAAATGGGAGACCTAGGACAGCCTTTCAGATATTTGAATACAGCAATTATGTTCTCCCTGTCTTCTTTTCTAATCCCCAAGCTACCAATCTTTACATGTCACAGCTTTAAGTTAGTCTCACTCCTTTAGCCTAGCTCCAATGTTCTCCTCAGTTATCATTTGACTGGGACAGTACAACGGTACAGTGGGGACAATTACAACTATTGATCCAAACACTGTAGTTTTAATAATGAACCTGAGGTCATTAATAGCTATTTTTTTATTATTACATCACACTATTGACTCATTGAATTTCTAATCCACTAAAATCCAGAGGTATTTTTCCTATGAACTACTATCTGTGTTTCCATTGTCCTGTAATTGTTTTAGATTTATTGCATCCTAAAAGTACAGAACTTTACATTCATCCTGATTCCCACTTATCAGCCTTTTTCTCTATTTCCTTGTTGCCAACTACCTTTTAAACTTCTGCCCAGCTCTCCTGATGTATGACTCCTCTCTCTAAGAATTTCTTATTTTGTTTAAAACTCAACTTATGTGCTCATTGGTACATAGTTCCTAGTACCCCCTCATCCCTCAAATTACCTTGTACTGATTTTGTTTATACTTGAATGTGTCCATGTTGTCTCCAGAGATAGAATGCAAGATCCATTAGGCAGGATTTATTGGAAGTTTGAGATTTTGTTTTGTGTTTATGTTTTAGCATAGTGCCTGGCACATTGGAAACACTTAATATTACTTGGTGATTAAAAAACATTAATATTTTACTTTTTTAAAAAAATATTTTATTTTAACATTCATTTTTAAAAATGTTGAGTTCTAAATTCCAGTTTTCCCCCCACCTATTGAGGCAAACAGAAAAGGGGTGTGGGGAGGGAACAAGCATTTATTAACTTCTTACTATGTGCCAATTGCTCCTCCAAGTGCTTTATAAATTGTTGTTTATTTGCATCTGATTCTTCCTAACTTCGTGAATCATATTGTTCCTGGGATTTTCTTTGGTGTGGTTTGCCATTTCCTTCTCTAGTAAATTAAGACAACAGGGTTAAGTGACTTACTCAGGATCACACAGCTAGGAAGTGTCTGAGTCTAGATTTAAACTGAAGCTTTCTTGCCTGTAAGTCCTAAATTGCTCTATCCACTGAGTCACCTAAGCTACCCACTTTACAAATATTTCATTCGACTTGTACAGCCCTGGGAAGTAAGTGCTATTATTACTCCCATTTTATAGCAGAGAATACATTGTATTCTTATAGGGAAATTGTGGGAGACATGTTACAAATTGTAGAGAGCCTTGAATAGTAGGTAAGAAAATTTGGGTTAAATCTTCTACGTAATAGAAAATCATTGAAGATTTTAAAATAGGTGATGCATGAAAAGTGCTATCTTTGGAAAACTGGTCTGGTGGCAATATAGAATTAATTGTTTTTAACTATCTTAGAGATCAGACCATAATTCCACTTTTCTCATGATGATGTGGAAATGAATCAATATTTGTAAAGTGCTTTGAGATCTTAAATAGAAACTATCCTTAAGGCTGTGTTTTATCATTTTAAAAAATTTGCCTCTGCCTTTTCTTTATAGGGTAATAAAAATGAACCATTGGAAAACATGTCTCAGGTTTATTAAAAATATATGAATTTTTATTTTAAGACTAGATCGATGGTCATATTATTCAAAATTGGAAGCCAAAATGTACTATCTATTATTAATTTATTTTTAATGGACATCTTTCTTATAAATTAGCATTCCAATTACTTTTGAAAAAGTGGGAGGCAGCGAGAAGAGATTTCCAATTAAAATTGTCCTGAAGATAAATTGGGGGCTTCAAATGAAAGCACTTCAGTTTTCTTCCAGTCGTTGAGCAACAGCATTTGTCATTCTTCTGGAGTCAAGCCATTTACACTTCTCTCCTGGATTCTCTTTTGAGAAGTTCTAGCCTTCTTTGTGAATGAACCAAGACCATATCTACCACAGTTTCCAACATAAGTTTGAGGAATATGAAATGACTTTATATGTAGCTTCTCTATGACCATGCAAAATTAAATAAAATATGGTCAGCCCTCAGCAAATTTGAGAACTCTCTGTTCTCCCCTTTTGGTTTCCTTTTCCTGTTCAGGAGTGCTCCCTGGAGATAGAAGTTGGAAGTGGGATTACTAAAGAGCACAATCCCTTGTAAGAGGTTACCATAACCTTCACAAACATGTCATACTTAGAACAATCAATAAATTTACTTAAATCTTTCTTGAATTTAACTTTTGAAGTCACAGGCTCCATGATAATTTTGACTCTCAATTCTGTCACGTGGCTAATCTGCTATACTTCTCAATGTACTTTTATACTCATTGTCTTATCTGATTTTCCCAACAACTCTGGAAAGTGGACAGAGTGGAAGTCATTCTGCTTTTAACACATGGGGAACCTGAAAATTCACAATAATGAAGTGATTTATTAGAGACACAAAGATGGAAGTAACAGATAGAGTAAAGTCTTTCTTTAGGTCATGTGTCCTAGCACTTTCCTCCCTCCAGAAATTAAATATCTACTGTATAAAGCTGAATTTCTTGAAAGGGTAAGTGAGATTCAGACAGTCTTAAGAAGAAGCAACAAAATCATAGAAGAGGACACACATGCATCATTAGAGTACCAAGAATAAATAAGTTAGTCTGGCTGAAAAAAGCTTTATACAGCAAAGCAATAAGTAGATGACTTTGCTAGCTATTCTCTCCTTAGAAAGGAGTGAATAAGCATTTATTAAACACTTACTAAATGCCAGGCACTGTATTAAATACTTGACAAATATTATCTCATTTGATCCTCACAACAACCCTGGGAAGTAGATATTATTATCCTGATTTTACAATTGAAGAAAATGAAGCAAACTAAATGGTTTGATCATAGTCACCCAGCTAGGAAATGTCTGACATTGAATTTGAAGTTAGGTCTTCTTGACTTGAGACCCTGTGTTCTATCCATGGTACCACCAAGCAGCTTTAACTCAAGAGTTTAGATTTTTTTCTGATAAACAATGGGGAGCCACTGCAAATTTTTGAGCAGAGGAGCAATATGAAAATTTGGTCTAAATTTACCTTTTTCAATTTTCCAGGTAAGTCTTCAGATTTAGCACTTTTAGTTTGTTTAATAAATCCATGATCACCTCATCCATATCTCTTTATGATTCCATATGTTATAAAATCATAGAGCTGAAGCTAAAAGAGATTTACAAGGATATCAGGGCCAGCATCCTCATTTTACAGGTAAGGAAACCAAAGCTGTTAGTTATTAAGACTGGACTAAGGTTACACATCTAGCAAATGTCTGAGGCAGAAACTGGACTCAGATCTTCCTAACACCAAACCCAGTGCTCCAGGTAATAGCCAGCAGCAAAAATATAACTTTTGAGGAGCTCACAATCAAAGGGAGGAGACAACATGCAAACAACTATGTGCAAATTTGTCACAGGACAAATTGGAGATATTCTCCACGGGAAGATACTGAGATTAAAGAAGACTGAGGAAGGGTTTTTGAAGAAGATGAAGCTTTAACTGTACACTGCTCTATTTACTCTACATTCCTTCTCAGACATCTGTTTAGACTGGAGAGACTGAGGATTGCAACCATTTCCGAGACTGCTCTGTACTAACTCCTTGCCTATCACTAGATGAATTCAGGAAATTTCTCCAGCTTCAATGCCCCTTGCTTCCTGGCCTAACTTCCCCTTTGTATAAAAAAGCTCCTAATGTTTTTAAATGGGAAAAAAGGCATGCAGGGAGATGGCCCAGGGGGCAGCTACCACCTGGGAACGGTTCTCAGCCTCTATCCTATAAAGCCCCATCAATATTACAGAAAGCCAGAGCTGAGAAAATGTGGAATGAAAGTTGCTGCTGTTGCTGCTGCTTAATGAATAGCTAGCTGAGCAAGAGAACATATATTTAATACCACATACGTTTAATTGCTCCTGGCCCAGGAGTGTGTTGGATGTTTGGGGAGTTTTACTGAGATGGTTCTCAGGGAAAATTGAGGGCATGTATATCAAGCAATTTTTGAATTATATCTCTATTAGCATCTGCAAATGTCTCCCAGGGGAACTAGAGAAAACTCTATTATTTGAGCTGTTTAAAACAGGATTGGAGGAAGCAGTAGTGAAAATCCCTCAGGGAACAATAATTATAAACAGCACTTCCATGTAAACAGGTTTTAATGTGTTTTATATATTGAATTCTTGGGAGTGAGAACCTCTGGGCTATCCTGTAAGCATGGTTCTCATAGACACCAGACCCTGTCTGGAAGCTTTAGGGCATTCTCTCCAGGGCTCTGTGTCCACTGCTTAGCCGGCCATCATAGTTTCTGTTGAATTGCCCCTTCTTCCGTGAAGACTCTGAGTTATACAAACATGGCCTCTATAACCCTAATCTGGCCTTCCTCACAGAGTGTATGTTTATGAAGACTTAGGAGGACTGGCTCACTAGTCAAGAGATCCAGATTGTAGTCTCAGGTTTGTTGCTAACTAACAAGCTTGATCAAATCACTTCTAAATATGGGTTCTCTACAGGAGAAGAGAATTCGTGGAGCACTATGTGACTCAAGGAGACTTGGAATCAGAATGCTGAAACTGGAAATGATCTCAGAGGCCCCTCTATAGAGCCTCAGCTCTATCATTTTATATGGAAGGATTCCCCTTAAATCCAGAAAGCTGAGATGATCTGGAAGGAGCTTTTCTAGAGGATTTTGGCTCCTAGGATGCTTAACTCAAAAGCTTGAAGTTAGAGCCTAATAGTTGGAGAATAACTATGGGAAATCCTAGAAAAGTTGGTGTGCAGATTTGGGGAACTTTAGGTTGGTAAAAGATGAAGCCTGAATGCCTGTTGTCTAGAATTTTAGGCTTTTGTTGTTGCTATTCAGATGTTTTTCAATTGTATATAACTTTCCATGACTCCATTTGGGGTTTGCTATTTCCTTCTCCAGTTCATTTTACAGAGGAGGAAACTGAAGCAAATAGGGTTATAAATGATTTGTTTAAGTCACATAATTAAGTGTCTGAGGTCATACTTGAATTTAGGTCTTCCTGACTCCAGACCCAGCACTGTATCCACTGTGCCACCTAGATGCCTCAAGAATCCAGAAGTCAATTTTAGATAGTGTTTCTTCCAGAGGTGTATTGGTAACTATTTTACAATAATAGGTTTAGAGAGATGGGGTAGAAATATAAATTTGATAACTTTCTAAATTTAATCTGCATTAACATTTTACCTATTACTTTATAAAATCTAGATTAGAGGTGTCAAAAAGTCAGATTATCCTGAAAAACTCCTAAATGCATTGATTAAAATGGGTTTGGGAAATGTTTACAAAAATGAATTTTTAAAAAATACAAAGCAACATAGATAATGGTGTGCAGACTTCAGGGATCAGTTTCTATTCGAGCTTGACACTATCCTTCTAAACAATCAACAAAACAAGTCAAGCCCTGATTTGTAACTTTGCTGATTTCCAAGATGTAAATTCTCAAATTTAATGATTGGCTCTCTGACCAGTTCCAATTGGCATCTCTGACTCCCTCTGATACATGATATCATCCTTTTACATATATTTTCCCCAAATCCCCTTCCTTTATCTTTTTTTTTCTATTAGTGGTATCATTCTTGGCTTGGTTCTCTGATTTGACACGTTGAGGCTAATTTTGACGTTTTCTTCTTACTTTCTAACCAAGTCATACATTCTTCCTTCACAACAATGTTCACAATCCTTCCTTCTTTTCCATTCTACTGAGAGGCAATGTGCCAAGAGTAGTGAAGTCTGGAGTCAGGAAGACCTGGACACATATCCTGTTTAATAGACTACCCAGCTGTGGGGCAGCTGATCCTACATCTGAAGAAAAAGTCATCTACCTGAGAGCCAGTATGGCTTCAGAAGGGGCCAAGGAACAGTTGATATGGTATTTATTTCCTGACAACTCCAGGAAAAATGCCCGGAGCAGAGAGAGATCTGTATACAACATCTGTAAATCTGTCAGTTGTGAGGGTTTATGGAAAATTATATCAAAATGTGGTTGCCCAGAGAAGTTCATCAGTACAGTATATCTATTTCATGATGGTATGCTTGCCCAGGTTCTGGACAATGGATGATGCTCTCAAGCTTTCCCAGTCACCAATGGAGTAACAAGGCCATGTGCTTGCTCCCATGTTTTTTAGCTTGATGTTTTCAGCCATGAAAACATGATGTTGGGTTGGCCACACTGAATGCCAAACATATACTTGCCAAAAAGGTCGTTTTATGGAGAACTCACACAGGGCAAGCACTTACAAGGTGAATGGGATAATTGATGCAAGAACACTCTTAAGGTCTCTCTTAACCAAGAATTAATTGTATGACATGGGAGACCAGCATGGTGTACCTCATCAGAGAAAGTGCTGTGCTGTATAAGCAAAGCATAATTGAATTAGCTCAGAAGAATTGCAAGATGCACAAAATTAGAGAAGTCACCCCAAACGTTCATAGGAACTACTTATGCCTAAACTGTGGCAGAACATTTGGAGCTTGTATCAGTCTAATCAGCTCCCACTGGACATGTAAATCAACTCTAATATGATGATGTCTTTTTGGTCCCCTTTGAGAATGAACAACAATCATAACCATAGACTCTTGGTACATTACTTAACCTTTCTGAAGTTGAGCTTCCTCATCTCTAACTAGACTAGGTGATTTTTAATGTCCCTCAGAGCTTTAATATCTTATCATTCTATTAAAATGCCCCTTCTAGTATATTATGCTACATCACTTTGCTTAATTTTTTTATTTGTGTGTGTGCCTCATGTTCTTAACTAGACCGTAAATAAGCTGAGGAAACAATAACAATAACTCCCATTTCTATAGTGCTAAGGTTTGTAACTCCATGTAGGATCTTGTTGCTGAATGTGGGGATCACAAAATTATGACATTTCTAGCAAATATTTGATTTTTATACCCTATTTTATGTATCTATATAACCAGGTTCATGTAAAAATTTCTTGGGGGAAAAATGGCCTTGAATGGAAAAAGTTTAGGAAGTCCTGCTTTAAAGTAGTAGTGTCAAAGAGGAATGGATTCCTGCAGGTTTCCTACTGATTCAGAAAATCACAAATAGACATTATCTATATTGTATTATATTTTTATTTATTTTGTTGAACATTTCCTAATTATATTGTAATTTAGTTTGGCTACACTGGTGAGTTTTACTCTCTTCCTTCACAATAACCATAAGGTAGGACTGAGAAGTTGAGGCTCAGAGAGACTTGTCCATCTCTTGTCAATGATGGCAAAGCTACATATGAGTCTCTCATTCTTTTGGGTACCTCACTGGATGTAATGTCTCTGTGTCCCCTGCGGTACAGTATCTTGCACCTAATTCTTTCTAAATCAGTCAGTAACTGTTTTAAATCTTTACTAGGACAGATGACTGTCTTGACCTGAGTTTGTACCCTCTTCCAAAACTCACTAAGAATTGTGTGACAACAGGCACACATGTGACTTCACTTAGACTCCAAATCTCAGTTTCCTCCTTTGTAAGATGGGGATAATAATACCTGCTGTAATTACCCCACAGAGTTGTTGTGAGCGTCACATGAGAGAATGAACGTAAAATGCTTAGTAAACCTTAAAGCACTGTATGAACATTAATTATCACCATTATTATTATTATCAATAGAGACAATAACAATTGTTTAGAAGTGAGGCTTACTTTCTTTCCTCTTTGTCATCCAAGATATTGAATGCCATCTTAGGGTAAGAGATACTTTTTTGAAAGGAAAGGGATAACTACATTTTGTAGGAATAAGGCAAAAACCTTTAATAACATAAGCCCACAGACTCTAACCACAATGTACAAAACTCAAGAGATCTCAGAGATCAGGAGTATGATCTAGTAAATAAAGGTAAATAAAGCTTGATTTGCCAAACATTTATAAAGTGCCTACTATGAGCTATGTCCTATGCTAGGCTATAAGGAGATATAAGATGTGATTCCTACCCTCATAGAGTTTTATGGTCATGTGGTGAGGATAAATCCACACACAAAGAACTGGAACTCAAACTCAAATTTGGTAAGTGCATAAGAGAGAGGTGCTAAGTGAGGTACAAGGAAAGATCATGATAATCTTTTGAGTCCTTGGAAAGACCGTGTGAAAGGTACCCCACACTAAGATAAAGATTACAGGAACAAGAGTTCCGCATAAAAAAGCCAACGTGGCCCCCTTTACTTTAGAAGCTTACTTGAACCAGATCTTCTTTATTTATTGATTCATTACTTACTTGAGCCCATGGCTATATGGGAAGAGCCAGATGTTTAAACCAAACTATGGAACAAAGACTTTAATCTCAGATTATTATATCTCAGAGATATAATAATCCATTGATTTAAAAGAAAAAGGCTTGATTTGCAATACAATGATTTCCAATGGAAATTTCTACCCTGGTTTTGTAGTAAATGGAAAGTAATAGGGAGCTGTGGTAAAATTTCTGTGTTATTGCTTAGATAAAGCAACTGCTTAATCCTATACTTAAAACCCTGAGTGCAATAAAAAAGAATTTAATTTTTGGACTGAGACAATAATCTTTTATCATATAAGGCAGTAAACTTCAAATGGATACATGACCTATAATGAAAGATCATATTGTTGAAAAACAAATCAAATATTGGTGCATAGGAGGAACTGAAGCAAAACTATTTGGGGGGGAATTTTTAAAAATTAAACAAAAGATAGAGATTATCATAAGATGGAAAATTTCTTTTACACAAAATTGGAAGACTTCTGCATTAACAGAATCAATGCAGCTAGAATCAAAAGAGGAATGATTAATTGGGAAAATTTGTGCTGCAAATATTTCTTAAAAAGTCATATCTAAGAACCACAGGGAATCTATACAAATATGTAAGAACAAGAGTCATTCCCCAATGGAATACATAGTCAAGGAAATATAAAGGAAGTTTTTGAAATAAGAAATGCAATTTGGAATTATATGAACTGTGCATACCCTTTGACTCAGCATTTCTCTACTAGGTCTGTTTCCCAAGATATCATAAAAAAAGGAAAACAATCCACATGTGCAAAATTACTTCTAGCAGCCCTTTTTGTAGTGGCAAAGAAGTGGAACCTTAGTGATTGCCCATCAATTAGGGAGTAGCTGAATAAGTTGTGGCATGTGACTGTCATGGAATATTATTGTTCTATCAAAAACAATCAGCAGGATGATTTCAGAAAGGCCTGGAGAGATGCTACATGAACTGATGTTAAGTGAAGTGAGTAGAAACAAGAAAACATTGTATACATCAACAACAAGATGATGTGATGATGGATGTGGCTCTTTTCAACAAGGAGGTGATTCAGGCTAATTCTTATAAACTTGTGATGGAGGGAGCCATCTCTGCATCCAGAAAGAAGGCTCTGGGGACTGAATATGGATCACAGCATAATATTTTCACCTTTGTTGTTGTTTGTTTGATTGTTTTTATCCTTATTCCCCTCCCCCCCTTTTGATTTGATTTTTATTGTGCAGAATGATAAATGTGGAAATATGTTTAGAAGAATTGTACATGTTTAACCTATATTGGATTACTTGCTGCTTAGGGGAGGGAATTTGGGGGGAGGGAAAGGAGAAAAGTTTTGGAGCATGGGGTTTTGTAGAGTGGATATTGAAAACTATCTTTGCATATGTTTTGAAAATAAAAAAAACTATTATTAAAATTTTTAAAAGAGGAAAAAAGAAATGCAAGATATCAAAAAAGTTTTGAAAGAATAACAAAAAACTAACAATTAGAAAAAATACAAATTAAAATAAATTAGATTTTATCTCATACCTATCTGAATAGCAAAAACGACAAAAGGCAAAAATGTAAATGTTGAAGGCATTTCTTATATTGATGTAGCTATGAATGGATCAAGACATTAAACAAAACAAGAATTATACTAAAAAAAGTGACAGTAATACCATTTAGATATTCATACTAAGAATCTCAAAAACAAAACAAAATGTGGCAAATGTTTTAAAAATATTTATGTTAGGACTTTTAAAAGAGACAAAGAATCAGAAACAAAGTGAATTCTAATCAATGGCTAAAAATGTTGTGGCAGATGAAGGGAATGGGGTATTATTATGGTTTAAGAAATGATAGCCATGAATTCTGAGAAATTATTTTAATTGGTGCTCAGTCAAGTAAATAAAAACAAGAGAATATTTAAAGACCATAATCATGTACTGGAAAATAATATTTTTAAGATTTCAGAATTCTGATCAAAGGAGGCACATATCTTCCTACATGGCAAATGTGTTGCTTTCTTTTGCATGACCATACTCTCTTTTGTAAGAAGGAGTGACAGCTCTTGGATAGAATGAAGTCAGTGGGAAATGATAGGGATTGTTTTTTAATCAAGAAAATGCTCAATAATAGTGATTATCAAACAGAGCTCTTTTAAAGTTTATGAAGCACTTTACATATCATCTCATTTGGTGAAATCATTTACATCATTTACATTTACATTTCCCTTTACAGTATTTGTGATGAAATAAATAATATAGGATGGACCATATGCTAACTCTGGGGATGAGGATAATAAAATGAAAACCAAGCTCAGGGAGCCTGGCAACTATTTTCTTAAATGATGAGACTCTGACAGGGAGGCTGTGTGTCTGAGTGGTGGAATTATGTGCTGAGTGGTAAAGAAGCAGAGGCCAGAGGTCTGGCCAGATCAGAACTGCTAGCAGCAAGGAGAGTGATGAGGGGACAAGCCAACATCTGAATTCAGATTTCTGACTGGAAGCTGTGCTCAGTGAGGAATCAGAGACAAACCATTACTCCATTTCATGAACTTGCTAGAGTGCATGGGCTTGACCTTCTTTGATGCTGTATTTGGGACTGTGTTAAGGGACATTTGTTAGTTCCTGGTGAGAGAAGCTGAAAAGGATTCTAAGTTAAGAATTCCTGTTTTGGGGATCAGGTGAAGACTGACTCGGCTGCAGGCTACAAGGACATAGTTTGCACAGCCACTATTCCAGTACAGTTTTATTCCTCTTGTTCAATGGGTAAGAATAAAGAGACTCTGCAGTTAAGTTGTCATAGTGTGGTCACGCCCATTATTGTTATGTCTTTGCTATTATGGTTGATTGAAATACAGTACAAAGGTAGAGCTTTGGAGTTTTCCTAGAAGTAGGAGCCAAGTCAAGAATTTAATAGACCACAGGTCTATGCAGACCACACTTCTAGATTAAAGTGATGAACATTGCAGCCCACAAGAAGGGGTGGGTCTGAGTTAGCAGTCCTCTGAGGACCACAGGGAGTTTGAATGTTTTCCCTGAGCATTCCTCATTGTTTGGTCAAGCTGGAGCCAAGTATAGCACTTCCCAGTTCTTACTTCTTAGTGTTAAGTCTGGTCAGGTTCTGTTTTGCAGCACCTTCTAGTGGGTTCATCTATGAATATTAAGTGAAGCCATGAAAAAGAAAAGGAATTTCAGTCGAGGTAGGATGAGGCAACCCCATCAGTTTTATCTTGGTGACTGATGGTGGCGAATATTTAGACTGGCTATAAGTATGTGAGCCTGAGTATACATTTTAAAATTATTATTTGGAAGACTTTCATCCTCACTATATACTGCTTCCTTTGGTCATTGCCCAGGCTCCTGGTCACAGTGGTCCAGAGCCTGCCAAAATACTGTGCCTAGGGTGATTGCCTTGCTCACTGTATCTAGGAAAGGCTTAGACAAGCAATTAGGATTGCTATAGCTCATTTTCCTTCCAATCTTTGAGGCAACAAAGTAGAAGCACTATTCTTTTTTTCCAATATGTCTAGGTGGATTCAAAACTTCAATCCTGCTATATACACTTGTAGACTCAATTGCTCATGAATGAAGATGTATTTGAGGATAGATGAATTTATTATAAGCACATAGATTATGGAAATGAAGATAAGCTATTCAGATAGTGAGAATGTAAGAATTCTCAGCAGGGCAAGGGAAGATTAAAAGCATTCTACTCCACAGTTATTCCTATTTACTGTGGTGGCTGGATGACAAGAGACAATGACACATGTGTAAAGGACACAGAGGCACAAAATCTGTGCAAAAGTGACTTGAGAGCTCATCAAGCTATACCTGAACAGGAGTCCTCTTCACAGCATCCCTAACCTTGTAATGAAGCATCAAATAGTGGTCAAAATATCTATTAATCTCTAAATATCTGCCAGCCACTGTTCTTGTAAACAAAGAAAGGCAAAAACCAACCAAAAAATACACCCTTCCATTCTTTGAAGTCGCTCATTGTCGAGTAAGAGAGACAACATGCAAACAACATGTGTGCTATATAGGACAAATTGGAGATATTCTCAGAAGAATAAGAAAGACTGGGAAAGGAAGCTTGAAGCTTGAAGATCCCAAAGATCTAAAACAATTCTTTTTTTTAAATAAAGCTTTTCATTTTCAAAAATTTAGCTATGTAAAGTGCTTTATAAAATTTAAAGTGTTAATAAAAATAGCTATTATTATTATTGTTGTTATCATAGCTAAAGGAGAAACCACTATAGATGGAGTCAGCCTATTCTACTTTTTGGCAGCTCTCATCATTAACTAGATATTCCTTCTATCCCATTCATCTTCTAGTTTTGTCCTTTGGGACCATTTGGAATGAACTTAATCCATCTTTCAACATGACAAATACTTTCAAATACTTGAAAGACAGACAGTCTGCTCCTCTTCATGATACATATTTATACTATTCGTGCATGGTATGGTATAAAGCTCCTTCACTATCCTCATCTTATTCTATTTATTATCTATATCATCATTGGAGGATGAGAATGGACCTATGATTCATTGCCATAGGTAACACCAAAGGAGGCATAAGTTTTGTTTTATTTTGTTTTGTTTTGTTTTTGGCAAGGCAATTGGGATTAAATGCTTTGCCCAGGGTGACACAGGTATTAAGTGTCAAGAGTTTGAGGCTGGATTTGAACTCAGGTTCTCTTGATCCTGGGACTGGTGCTCTCTCCACTGTCCCACCTAGCTGCCCTAGAGAAATAACTTTTGACCAATGCAGAATGGCACCTGCAGTTTATAATCTTGGAGAGTAGTCTGGGAGCACTCTTGAGATTAAGTGACTTGACCAGGCTCACACGACCAGTAAGTGTCAGGTCTTCTTGGCTCCCGGGCTAGCTTTTTATCCTAAGAATATGATGCTGCCTCTTAAAATGCTTTCTAAAATGTGTCACTGAGGACTGAACATAATATATTGGTGGTATTGTAACATGGAAGAATCTGGGAAAAGAAAAATCAAGAATTAAGACACGGAGATATCACTGTGATATCTTTGAAGATCAGGACCAGAATTGTTCATTGTTCTTGTTGTTGAGTTGGCAGAGATCCTGTTCATTTCCTTCTCCAGCCCATTTTACAGATGGGGAAACTGAGGCAAATAGAGTTAAAGGACTTGGCCAGGATCACACATCCAGGAAGTGTCTGAGGCTGGATTTGAACTCAGATCTTCTGGCAGGCAGGCCTAGTGTTCTCTCCACTGTGCTACCCAGCTGTCCCAGAATCAGGGTTATTTAAACCAAATTGAATTAAATGAAGTCTGTCTTTGATCCTTCATTTATCATCTCCTTGTAGATTTTTTCTGTACTTTCTTCCTTCTGTCATATTCAGACAGTGCTTTACTTTATACATGGTTATGCTTAAACATGCTTATATTATTCCATTTGACCCTCAAGAGCGCTCTGGAGGCCCATTTTATAGATGAAAGAAGAGAGGGAGAGAAAGATCATGTGACTTGTCCAGGGACACATGACTAGCGAGTGACAGAAGAAGGATCTGAATTCAGGCCTTTTTGACTCAAAGTCTAGCACTCTATTCACCTGCCCCATAACTGGAGAAAGAGGGCAAGCTACCGTTCCCCTGTTCACCCCAAACTTTTGCTTCTTCTTGCTCAGGATTCTGTTTTTCTTTTGGATAACTGGATGGCCCATGTTAATGTGCTAATGACTCCATAACCTTTCCTAGATAAAAGTAGCATTTTAACAAGTGTTCTTGTGGTTTTACTGAAAGGAGTGAGTAAGGTCCAAAAGTCTTTTTGGCGTAACCAAAGGGGAAGATGAATGGGGGAAAGATAGCAAAGAGTTAGGGAAAAGGAAGAGCAAAATCCCAGGGGAGTTTGGATTTAGTTGATCCCATTCCCTGCCTGGACACCTGTGTCCATTCCTGCTGCTGGTGGTGGGAGAAAGGGGAGAGAGGTCACTGACTCCAGCCTAAGACTTAAATAAAATCTGATATCTACCCATCCATCCATCATCCATTTATCTATCATCTATTTATCCATCTATCCATCCATCATCTATCTGTCTATCTATCCATCATCCATCCATCCATTATCTATCTATCATCTATTTATCCATCTATCTGTCTATCTATCCATCATCCATCCATCCATTATCTATCATCTATTTATCCATCTATCCATCCATCATCTATCATCTATCATGTCTCTATCCATCCATCCATCATCCCTATATCATCTATCCATCTATCCATCCATCCATTATCCATCTATCCCTCAGAAGGAACAGCTAGGTAGCATAATGGATTGAGCACCATTCTTGGAGAAGACCCGAGTTCAAATTCTGACCTTAGACACTTACTGTGTGACCCTAGAAAAGTCATTTAACCCTGATTGCCTCTCTCCACAAAAAATGTCATGGATAATGATTAGGAGTTTAGCTGTAAATTCTGCTGTTTCTTTCCCACCTGGAGAACATATTTTTACCTTTTGATGTATGACCAGTCCTGGCACATAACAAGCCCTTAATTAATGCTTGTTAATTGGCAAGTGTTTCATGTATGGAGGGGAAGATAAAACATCAGGGTAGACTGGCAGCAGGGACTGTTTGAGAGATGGGTGGGGGGAGTTAAGGGATATGGCAAGTGGCTCACAGAGGAGTAGTTCCTGAATATTGCAACCCAGCACAAGCGTCTCAGGTGAGATTCAACGCTCTGCTTCAGAATGTGGCAGCTGCCACTGCTCCAGCCAGTTATAGCCTTTGCAATCACCGGCTGCTTTGGCTGCTATGGCTGCTATGGCGATGAAGAAGATAAGCAGACCTCTGATAGTAAAGTTTGTGTCTCTTGCATTTGAAGACAAGAAGAAAAATTAAGCCTCCAACCAACTCTCCAGATGTTTTCCCCCTCCAGCTGTTATAATGGTGTGAATGACACTTAACATGAAAGGTCATATTGTCTGAGAAGGAAGTATGTAATTTAAACCAAGAAAGTGAGTTTCTTTAACTTCAGGCCAGATACAGATGTTGACTCTTTCTTAGGGATACACTTCTATATAATGTGAAATCCAAGACAGGCAATTTAGTTCTTCCAAAAGAACCCAAGCTAGCTCAGGGATGTCAAAGGGATGACTTATTGTCCTCCAGTGACTTATTAATGATCTTCTGAACAAAAGTAGTTCAAAATAGGTCCCCGGTACATAGTGTGTACTATTGTGACATAAGAAGCTTCAAATCATAGATATACTAGTTCAAAATATCATTAAGATATAAAAAAGAGTATGTATCAGTACATGTCATAGTAATAATAATAATACTTAACATTCACTACTGTATGTTAAGTACTGTGGTAACTGCTTTAGAAGTGTTATTTTATTAGATCTTCATTTGTAGTAGATATGGTAATTATTCCCATTTTACAGTTGAGAAAACTGAGGCAAGTAGAATTTAACTGACTTGTTCAGGGACACAACTAGTAAGTATCTGAGGCTGGATTTAAATTTGGATTTTCCTGACTTAAGGTCTAAAACTCTATTCACAGCATCATCTAGCAGCATGTATGTTCAGTCGTTTTTCAGTCATCTCTTATCTTTGTGACCCCACTTAGGCTTTTCTTGGCAGAGATACTGTAATGATTTGTAATTTCCTTGTCCAGTTCATTTTATAGATGAGGAAACTGAGGCAACTGACTTGCCCAGGATCACATAACTAGTAAGTATCTCAGACCAGATTTGAACTCAGAAGGATGAATTTTCCTGAGTCCAAGCTTAACCAAGCCACCTAACTGCCCACTTAGTAGTATGTTATATTACAAATACAATTTGGGGCAGGGGTAAGGTGGAGCTGTCTAGAGCAGTTTTGAGGTATTGGGTTGCTAATTGAAAAACAAAACATGATTGCATTGTCAAGATAAAGTACGAATGTACAATTGCCTTATCTTACTAACACTCCAGCTTTGCTTTGGTTAGGAAACCATCAGCAGGATACCTTTAGCTGAAAACCCACGGTAGTAATTAGGTAACCATGGTCTAAAAAAGCCCCAGATTCTAATTCTGGGAAATGAAGGTGGAAACATCTAGTATGCAAATAAATTCCAGATCAATTCCCAGATCTGTAGATTCTTATTTTGTGAGTCAGTTGTTTCTCTGAGTAAGTCAGAAAGTGTATCCCTGAGGATTGGTAGAGTCATTCAGACTAAGTTCTGAATCGTGGTCCCTTTCATACACATGAGATAGTAAATCACTGAATCCTGTACAAAAGCAAACTTAGAAACTGAGGGCAATAAAGGAAGAGATTCATTTCAAAGTTGGGATGGATAATAGAGATCATCTAATCCAACTATTCACTTGGGAAGATATTGCCTGGAGGGGCAGGATGAGATTTATCCTAAATCAGAAAGCTTAGTAAGTGGCAAAGTCATCTGGGTTCCCGAAACTTGGTCTTTTGACTCACACATAAACCTACAAAATTTTTCTTCTTAATGGTTTTTCATGTTAGACTTGTTTCTTATAGAAAATTTCCTTATGTTTTCCAGCAATAGGGCAATGGTTCAATGGAATCCATTCCTTTCCTCACTGGGTCAGTAGCTAGCTAACATAAACCTAAACAACTCATTTTTTACCTTTGACTGGATCTTTGTTGGTAACTCAGGTAAGTGTTTCGGAACATTTCTCATTATTCTGTGTCTCTGGGGAAAAATTGTTTTTACATGTGTAGTGAACCTATGGTGAATGATACAATTATTCAGCTATTTCTCCACATAGTTCATTAATACAGGAATCATTCTAGATGCCTAAAAATTTGGCCATCAAAAATATATTTGCAGAACATTATGCAGCAATGAATTGCCCTTTACCTGGAAAAAGAAAGGTGCCTGAAAAAGATTTTTATTCCCCAAATCTCAAGTCTTTCAGTTCAATTGCCCTAGTTTTTCTAATCCTAAAGACCCAGTTTCTTTGGGTTTATGGCCATATATCATCTCAATGGATGGGAGGCTGGAATTAGAAATTAGTGGAAGTCAGTCAGGGAGTGTCATATTGGAAGGCAAAGAGGAAAAGATTTTTTTAAAAAGTCAGCCTTTAAAGAAGAGGTTAGCTGAAAACATGTATTTTCTAAAACTTATGGCTCTTCATACCCAATCCTGTCAGAAAGACAATTGTCACTCATTTGGTGGGTACAACAATCAATAAATAATCAGATGAGATAAAATGCACTTAGAACTCTCCCACTCCTGCTTCCTGATCCCTGCCTCCTTATGGAAGAATGGTAGTATTTTAGTCTCAAATAAAGCTTGTTTTATCACCACCATCTCTCCTCACCCCTCCAATTCCCACCCATATTTAACAAGCATTAAAAAGACAGGGGTACATTTTTCTGTCTGCTGGAAAGGAAATATCTCAATCTTCCCCAAACCCAGGGCACTTCACACACACACACACACACACACACACACACACACACTCACAGCAAACAACTAAACCACATTCAAAAAGGAAAAAAAAAAACTTATCGGTCTGCTTACCATCGGACCAGTCAATTAGGCCAAGGTAGTGTAAAAGTTTCAAAGAAGAACACACTATCACCACAATCCCTAATGTCTGAAGTCCCTCTGATTCGCCTTCACTCCACATGCTCACAGATATCCGCTGGCAGGAGAACAAAATAACTAGCAAACATCTAAAGCTATAGAACAATCAGATCAAAGCTCCCTACACAACAGTCCAATAACTGAATGGCCCGTTTTCCCTTCCTGCCTCTTTCCTCCTCATACTCCCTCTCTCCTCATTTCCCTCCCTCCCTCTCTCTCTCTTCACTCCTCCCTGCTCCCTCTCCCCTTCCTTCTAGCAAGCAATCTCAGCACTTAATAGCAATCTTTGCTATCGCACCCCCCCCCCCCCTTTTCTTTTCTTTCTTTCCTCAGGGCAGTTCCACTGAAGTTTTGTTTTTGTTTTTCAACAAGCTTCATGAACAACTGCCAAACTCAGAGATATTTCACACCATTTCTAAACTGGGACTCAGAGCAATTTTCTCATTGTTTGGTCATTTTCAGAGAAATCATATTTGTTGTCAGAACACAAAGATTTCCTGCTCTTGGTCTTTGGGGAGCTGGAGGGATAAAATCCTTTGAAAAAGAACATGTCATGCTTGTTTGTACCACCTTTCTTCATGACATTTGCTGAGCACATTTTTCAGGTGGAAGTGTCCCTTATTTTTATGACTCAGTGCATTCTTGGAAATCATATCCTAAGGCAGATTACTCCAAAAATGAATTGAGCAGCAGCTGTGGCTTTTGTCTGTTGGAATAACTTGGAATTAATATTATTGCCATATTGAAAATGGTGGATTGAGCAGGGGGTCATGGAAAGCCAATTCCAGATGGTTGTTAGGTAGTATCTAATGAGGGAGGTGATAAGAATCAAAGATTTGCCTGAGTTTTCAAAACTGGGAACCAGAAGAGTGAATTTGATAATAGTATTTGAGCTCCGGGGTATGTGGGAAATGGCACATTTTTATATAATGAAAGTATATGGAGGGTTTCTTCCTGAGGGCTTGGAGCACTATCTCAGCTGTGGGAAAAGATAAGATGCACTCTGCATGCACACCCATCTAACTCTGGTAAAACTGTGAGGTAGGGAAGTTGCTCATCTTCCTCCTTTTTCATATTCTTTGTTCTGCTTTAGGACCCAGGTCTCTTGTGAAAGACTGACAGACATCATAACTTGAAAGGATATTCACCTAGTTGTCAGGAGACTTGGGTTCTAGTCATGGTATTTTTACCAACCAGACATGCAATACTTGGGCAAGTCCTTTTATCTTTTCATCTCAGTTTCCTCAATTGTTAAAAGAGGGATTTAGAATAGGCGATTTCTCCAGGCCCTTAGAAATCTGATTATGATCCTAGGTCCCCCTCTGTCAGTCTGCTAATCGAATTCATGCTAAAATGCCATTGATAATATCTTTCTCTTTGGGGATGTTTTTAGTTTAAAAGAAAATTCTTCTAGAATTCAGTGTTTAGCTGAAAGCAATGGATCCCTAATGACAGAATTTCACTGCTAATGCATCTTAGTGGAATAATAATTTGAGCCAGGTGGTTTTTCTGATCCTTCATATCACACTAATTAACTCTTTGATCATCTGAGAGAAGCAACTATAGGATTTTAGATTTAGAGACAGGAGGGCCCTTGGAGATCATTTGGTTCAACCCTATCATTTTATAGGAATGGAAACTGAAGCCAAGAGAAGTAGAATGCAATTTTCAAAGTTAAGTAGAGAGTTTGGATTTGAATCCAAAGTTCTCTAACTCTAACGCTGTTTCAAATTTTGCCTCTTGAACTAACTAGTTTTGTGATCTTGGAAAAAATCATTTGACATTTCTGATGTTCCAGCTTCCTCATCTCACAGAGTTGTAGCAAAGATCAGCTAGAAATATGGAAAGTTATTACTATCTGCACAAGCCAGGGCTTACACACAAGAACAAGGAACATCCCAACATGGTGATGTCATTTTGATACTCTGAGCATGAAGGATGACAAATATGCGTATATATACATATGTATGTCCATATATGCATATATTCTCTTCAGCTCAGGGTTCTATCTGCTTTCCCCACACTGAAACACCTGCCAGAATCCCTGTTCTAGAGATGTAGTGTTTACATTTTTTCCCTTAAGAGACACTTTTTAAATTTCTGGAATTAGCCCACAAAAAAGAAGCACTGGGTTTGGAGTCAGGAAGACTCACTTTCTTAAATTTGGCCTCTTACTAATTATATGGTCGCAGGAAAGTCATTTAAACTTGTTTGCTTCAGTTTACTCATCTGCAAAATGAGCTGGAAAAGGAAATAGCAAACCATTTCAATATCTTTGCCAAGAAAACCCCAAATGGAATCATGAAAAGTCAAATGTGACTGAAACAACAAAATCTTGTGGTTAAAATCTGTTCTCATAAGCAATAAGTGCAGAATGAATATTATCTCAAGATAGTTCAATCAAAAAAAATTTAAAAGGGAAAATAAAACCCCATATTTGGGAAAGTGATTGGATTTTCAGTTCTGTACAGGAGGCTATGGCGAGTGTTACTATTAGAACTTTCTAGCTATTCTCTAAAAGCAATATAATATTAGGATAATAATAAAAATGAATACCTGTTGAAATAACAAACCAGTGCCAAATAGATGTAGTGTCTTTGTCTACTCTGTTTATTCATTAAAGTGAACTAAGAGGAGCAAAGGAGATAGAGCTGAACTGGGAGTTACTGAGACCTGATTTCAAAATGTGCTTTGGATATTTACAAACTTTGTGTGACTTTGGATAAATAGTTTAACCTCTTTTTCCTCATCTCTAAAGAGGAATAATAATAGCATACGTCCTTCATAGAGTTTTTGCAAGGCTCAAATGAGATAATAAAATTAATGTACCTTACAAACCTTAAAATACTATATAAATGTTAGATATTACTATTATTACCAATTCAATAATCACTAAAGATTCTATTCCTCATCACATCTCTCTTGGGTCTTTCTGGCGAATGGTCACATTCTAAATTTGGCCAGCATTGGCAGCATTCTCACAAGCCTTGCCCCAGGCTGCACAAATGGTTTGCAGTTTGAGATTTAGGCAGTTGAATAGTGACAACTTTTGCCAAACCACAATATATAGAGGTCACTTTGCATTTATGGACTCTGGAGGCAGAGGGGTGGATGGGCACTAGACAATGAATGGGAAATTGTGTTTGACTTATCCAGACTGAAAGAGATTGATTCTTTCCCAACGACAGTCACAGAAAAAGCTGTTTTAACAACTAGATGGAGTCTGTAGACATTGGAGGGCAGGACAATATCATTCAAAAGGTGTGACATTCTTGGAAAGTTCAGTTCTATCTAAATTCTTCACTTTTCTGGTTTAACCAACCCACAGCTGTGGTCTCAGGTAGATAACAATATTTACTTTTGATTATTGGAATGCTGACAACTGATGGACCTCAAGCATGACACAGGATATTTGGATAATAAAATCTAGCATTTATATAATTCTTTAAAGTTTACATGCATAATTCATATCTTTGCTTATAAAGTTATTGTTTTTTGCTTCCCTTATACTAAATTGCCCTTCACTTCTGATTATTTACATTCCCAATCTGTTGTTCTCTCTTTTGGTTTTCCAGTGAGACTTGCCATTGCAGATACTAATTTTTCTCTTCTCTACATTATTTTTTTTTTTTACTTTGATTTTTTTTTTACTCTCATTTCCCTTTTGAACCATACAATAATAGCACACTGTTATCCCATGCTCTTCTCTCATTCCACACAGTACTCTGTCTTATCAAATGTTAGATTATTTTCTTTTTTTTTTTCCCCAGCATTTATCCATGGATGCCTGAACTTATTTACTAGATCTGGAGGAAATATTTCCTTCCATTTTTAATGTTTTCCCTCTTGATTTAACTGCTTATTTTCAAAGTCTTGAATTTTCTTCTTTCTGGGTTCTCTGGATATTTCAATCTTTTTTTTCTCCTATTCTCTTCTGACTCTGTTCCCTTCTGATATGGTTTCTTTTGGAGGCTGGGTTTTAAAATAATTCAGCCTCAACCCATGCTAGGTAATTCATAGTTCATCAAACTAGGACTCTGTCCTGAGTGACTTTTGGGTGGTCAGATTACCCCAACTGGACATTGTGCTCTTTCCTTCAGGTTTAGTGGAACGCTGTATTACCTACTATACATGGTTTACTGTCCTCATGTCCTGTCTCACTCCCTGTTTCTTAGTTCATTGACTCATAACTAGAAGTTCAGAGAGCTGCTGTAATGGTTATATGGACTATCTATCCAAGAATGGCAGTTCAGAGCTTTGTCACACTAATTATGGGGTTGTAAACTTTATCAGTCTTTTGTCCCTGAGGGATTGTAGTCATACTAGCCATCAGTCTCCACCAAGGGAAAGTCCTGTAGGTGAAGCTAAGGTCTCTATAGCACTGAACAAAGGGAAAGGAGCCGGAGGTGTCATGGTGGATTTTGTTGTAAGCCTGTGTTGGGTCCTTGGATATGCTAATACAGTCTTGCTTCTGGTAGCTTGGGAGGTGGAGGAGGGCTGTGAATAAGTTCAGAATCAGTGAGCATCAACTTATGTATTTGATTTTTTTCCTTCTTTACCTTCTTTTGAATTCTGAATGTCTTAGACCATGGAGATAAGTGATGTTGCTTTATTTTTGTTTTGGAGAAATTTGAGAGGTCATGGGAATGAGAGAAAATATCTAGTCCTGCATCTTGTTGCTTATGTGACTTGGGTCTTATTAAAAAAATTATTCATTTATTTAATATTTTTCTCCAATTACATTCAAAACATTTTTTACATTTCTTTTTAGATTTTTGAGCTCTAGGTTCTCTCCCTTAACCCCACCCACAATTAAGAAAACACATGTGAAGTTACACAAAACATTTCCATAAAAGTCAAGTTGTGAAAGAAAACAGATTTTCCTTCCTAATGAAAATAAAAATCCTCAAGAAAAATTAAGTTAAAAATAGAGAGATACTGAGAGTAATAGAGAATGCTTCAACCTGTATTCAGATTCAATCAGTTACTTCACTAGCTATGGATAGTATTTTTTCATCATAAGTCGTTCAGAGTAGTTGTAGATGATTGTACTATTGAGAATAACAAAGTTTACAAATGATCATTCCAGAACATTGCTATTACTATTTCACTTTGTTCATGGAGGCCTTTCCAGGTTTTTTTTTCCCTCAGAGCATCCAGTTCATCATTTCCCAGAGAACAATAATATTTGAATCATCAGAGAAACTTGCTTTGAAAATTTTTTTTTACAATTACTACTGATAATTATATTTCCCCCCATTTGTTCTTTCTCTCCTTTTAGCCTGTTCCTTCTCAAAAGTGTTTTGCTATTGACCACTCCTTCCCCCAATATACTCTCTCTTTTATCACCTTCTCCCCTTGCCATATTCCATTGCCCTCCTATTTTTCTTTAGAGTAAGCTAGATTTCTATATCCCTATTGAGTATATATATATATATAATTTCTTATTTGAGCTACATCTGATGAGAGTAAGATTCATTCACTCCAATTCTCCTCTCCCTCTTCCCCTTCACAGTAAAAGCTTTTTCTTGCTTCCTTTGTTATGGCAGATAATTTGCACCAATTTTCCTTTCCTCCCCCTTTTTTTTCCAGTACCTTTCTCACTCACCCCTTAATTTCATCATTAAAAAAATACTATCCCTTCATATTCAACTCACACCCATGCCTTCTGTCTATGTATATTCCTTCTAACAGCCATAATAATGAGAATGGTTCTAATGAGTTAGAAGTATCATCCTTCCATGTAGGAATGTAAACAGATAAATCTTATTAAGTCCCTTATGATATCATTTTCCTGATTACCTCTTTATGCTTTTCCAGAGCATAAGGAGTCTTATATTTGAAAATCAAATGTTCAGCTCTGGTCTTTTCATCACAGATGCTTGAAAAATCCTGTTTCATTGAATAGCCATCTTTTCCTCTAAAGGATTATACTCAGTTTTGCTACATAGGCGATTCTTAGTTGCAATCCTATTTCCATCGCTTTCCAGAATATCATATGCCAAGCCCTCTGGTTCTTTAATATAAGAGCTGTTAAATTTTGTGTTATCCTGACTGTGGTTCCACTGTACTTGAATTCTTTCTTTCTGGATCATTTCAATATTTTCTCTTTGACCTGGGAATTCTGGAATTTGACTATAACATTCCTGGGAGTTTTTATTTTGGGATCATCTTGGGGATTAATAGATTCTTTTCATCTAGAGCAATCTCAGGCTCCAGAATATCAAAACTCAAGTTTTCCATGATAATTTTTTGAAAGATGATTTCTTTCAGGTAGAATAATAATTTTTAAATGATCACTCCTATATGTATTTTCCAGGTCAGCTGTTTTTCCAATGAGACATTTTCACATTTTCCCCCATATTTTTTCATTTTTGGTTTTACTTTATTGTATCTGATTTCTCATAAACTCATTAGCTTCCATTTGCTCAATTTTATTTTTTAAGAAATTATTTTCCTCAGTGAGCTTTTTGTACCTCTTTTTCCAACTGGCCAATTTTGCTTTTTAGGCATTCTTCTCTTCATTAGCTTTTTGTAATTCCTTTTGCCCCTCTCTCAGTTCTTTCCCTAATTTTCTTCTATCTCTCTTGATTTTCAAATTCTTTTTTGAACTCTTTCATGGCCTGAGTCCAATTCTTATTTTTCTTTGGAAATTATGCTTTGGATATAGGAGCTTTGACTTTGTTATTTTGAGTACATGTTTTGATCCTCTTCATCATAATAATTTTGAAGGTCAGATTTTTTTTTTTATTTTCTGTTTATTTCTCTAGCCTACTACTCTGCTTCCAGAGCTCTGTTAAAGTAGAGCTCTGTTTCCAGAGTGGAGGGTTCACTGTCCCAAGCTTCAGGGTTTTGTGTTGGGCTTTGCTGACCCTGGCTGTGCTGGGACTGCACAACAGATTCCCACCTTGTTTCCACAGATCCTCTCCACTGATCTTCTGAGTCCTAGTGCCCTAGGCTGAGAGGTCCAGAATCCTCCAGCACTGCTGCTGATTCAGAGGTCCTGCCTCATTGGTGCTGGGGTCTGGGCTGGGGCTGAGCCTGAACCTGAGCCTGTGCTGAGATTGCATGGTGGGCTCCCACTCTGGTTCCGCAGACCTTTTTTGCTGACCTTCCAGCTCCTTTTTGGTATCTCTGGACAGAGAAGTCTGGAAGCCACCAGAACTGCTGCTGACTTGGAGGTCAGCCTGGGCCAGGACTGGGGTTGGGTCCAGAGCTGGGCAGCACACACACCCTGCACTGAGGTGTCACAGAACTTTTCTGATGAGCTTCTAAGTTGCCTTCAGCTGGAAAATGTTCTATTCCATGTTCTGATGCTCTAAAATTTGTTCAGTTGCTATTTAAAGGAATTTGGAGCAGTTGGGGGAGAGGTTGGTTCCTTTATCATCTTGGATCTGCCTCTTGACCTGAATTACATCATCTTATGCATAATTTTTTTTTGATGTTGGCTTCAGAACAACCCTGAGAAAAAGTGCTATTATTATCCCCATTTTACAGATGTAGAAAGTAAGACTGGGCAAGGCTAATTGTTTTGCTCAGAGTCCCCCAGCTACTAAGGGTCTGAAGCTGGATTTGAATTCAGATCTTCCTGACTCTAAGTCTGGTGTTATCTGTTCATATCCTTTGGCCATTTATCTATTGGAGAATGACTTGTATTATCATAAATTTGACCCAATTCTTTATATATTTTAGAAATGAGACCTTTATCAGAAACACTGGCTGTAAAGATTTTTTGCCAGATTTGCACTTCCCTTTAAATCTTGTTTCTGTTGGTTTTTTTTTTAGTGCAAAACCTTTTTAACTTAATGTAATTAAAGCTGTCCATTTTGCCTTTCACAATGTTCTCTAGTTTTTCTTTGGTCATAAATTCCTCCCTTCTCCAAAGACTTGATAGGTAAATTATCCCTTGTTTTCCTAATTTGCTTATGGTATTATCCTTTATGCCCAAATCATGTACCCATTGTGATCTTATTTTGGTATGGGGTGACTAGTATCATTCTTGATCCTTTTCCCAGGTCCTAGAGAATTTTTTCACACCTCTCTTATTCTCTGTCTCTGTTCTGCATCCATAGGCTTGGGGGGTCTTCCATCTGTTATTTAGCTGGAGCCTGGCACAGTCCTTAGGCTCAGAGAGGCTATTCACCATCAGTTAGCATATATAATTACCATCCTTTATCCTCAGGTATGGGGCAGCTTTGCAAATGCATTTAGAATTCCTGGCTATGCTCCCAATTATCCAGAGGTTAATGCTCTTTGTTTAAAAGTGGATTTTCCAAATAATTCTCCTGATCATTTAGATGTAACATTCATTTAGATGTGATAGGAAATTAATCTCCCAGATGATTCTGCCAAAGTTTTTATGTATAAATACCTAAATACATACACATATACATACATATAAATATATTCATCCATACACACAAATAAATGTATATATTTCTCAATAACTGCCTCTTCAGTTTCTCTAAAAGCTGTGATAGAAATAAGGAGGGGAGGGAACTCTGCAGACCACTATTTGAAACTGCCTAGCTTTGTGAGGAAGCATTTATCTGTAGGTTGATTATATTTCCTAGAGAAAATAATTTCTATTTCATCACTATTTCATCCCAGTTTCCATCTTAATCCATTTTGCAGCATTGCCTGGATTTACAAAGATTACATTTGACAATTATGATAATAATAATAATAGCATATGTAGAGGTAAGGCCCCTGATCCAGGTATTCTCCCTCTATATATTATGCAGCCTATAGACTCTGTTCTCACTATGGGAAGCTTTCCCTAGTATGCTACTCTCCAGGCTTCCCACTTATGGCTATTAGCAGTTCATTATCCTAACATATCCAGCCCAGGGTAGAAATAGGGAAGCAGACAAGAAAACCAAGGGGAAAAAATCAATGAACAAGCATTACTGTATTTTATGGGGCCATGGAAAAAACAATAATAGTCCCTGCCCTTAAGGAATTTGCATTATATTGAGGGAGAAAACAAGCTAATACATAGCTACATATAAAGTACAGAAAGTCAGAGGGAAGAGACTTTTAAAAAGGAAGGTACTAGTAGCTGGAAAACAGGAAAATCCTTTTTACAGAAGATAGCACTTGAGTCAAATTTTGAAGGAAGCCAGAGGTTCTAAGATATTGAAACAAGAAGGGAAAGTCTTTCAAAGGCATGAAGATGAGAGATGATGCTTCAGGTTCAGGAAAAAAGAAATAGGCTAATATGACTGGATTGTGGGGTTTGTGAAGAGGACCAGAATATAAGAAGACTGTAGAGATTGGGAAGGATAGGGATGGTTAAGAATTTTAAATGCTGAAGGATTTTATAGTTCTTGAAGGTAAGAAAGAAACACTGGTATATATGAGAAAGGAGGTAGCAGGATCAGACCTCTACTCTGGAAAAATCTTTTCTGTAGCTGAATGGAGTAAGGGGATACTTAATTCAGGGAGACCAATTAAAAGACTATTGCATTATTCCATGAGATAGATAATAAAGAACTGAATTAAGGTGATGGCTGTCTGAGTAGAGAGAATGAGACAGAGGGAAAATGTGAATGAAGAAATAAGATTTACAACTGATTGGATATACTGGGTAAAGGAGATTTGAAAAATAGATGATGGATGATACAGGATATAAACCTGGGTTAGTTGGGAGAATGATGGTGGCCTTCACAGTAAAAGGGAAGTTTGGAAAAAAGAAAGAATTTTGGGGTAAAGACAATGAATTTTGTTTTGACATGCTAAGTTTGGGATGGCTATAGGCAATAGGACTCAATCTTAAACAATGTAGTGACCTAGGGGGTTCTCTCCTTATGGAAGAAATGATGCTGGTCCTGAAAAGCCTGAGTTACACAAACAAAGCTAAATACTCAACATCTTTCTGTAGTCCTTCACCAACTGTTCAATATGCTATTACTGGTATTCAGAGTCCTATATCCCTTAATAGAATGGAAGATCTTTGATAGCAGAGATTGTTTTATTTTTTGACTTTGTATCTCTTGAGCCTAGCACAGTGCCTGGTATAGAGTAGATAATTGATAAACACCTGTTGATTAATTGCTTGATTTCATTGAAAGAGCACAAATGAAAGTTAGGGAAACAGTAGTATATAATGAAAGGAGAACTTTGAAATCAATCAAAGAGCTTCAATTAGAATCTGTGCCCTTGAATTTACTACTTATATAATTCTGGGTAAATTATTTTCCCCTCTAGGCTCCAATGTCTCTTCTAGCCCTAAGATAATCTGAGAGCGGTTTGCATTATTGATCTTTGCAAGAAGACTGCATTAGCAATTATATATATATATATATATATATATATATTTGTTTCCATGTTGTGAACTCTTAGCAGAATACAAACATTTTGTGAAGGTGAGGCCCCTTTCTTGCTTTGTCTCTTCTTCAGACTCATTAGCCTGGCATCCCAATTTGGTGGAGCCATGGCTACTGGTCCAATGTGTCTGAAGCCTGGCACCTGGAGGGCTGGTACCTACCCAGGATTCTTAGCTGTTAGAGAGCACTCTGAGTGGGTGACTGCAAGCCCCAAGGATAGACACTGTACTGGACAATGGTAATAATAATACCTTATATTTGTACAGCATAAGAATATTCAGATGATATCCATATTCATTACTCATCTGTCTACCATTTGAGAAAAGCATTGTCTTTAAGATACTTGAGGCACAGATTTAAGTGAAGATCAGGAGTCAAGGTTTTGCCTTTTTTTATATCCTCAATGCTTATCATAGCAACTGGTTGATTTGCTGAAGTTATATAATTATGTGGAGGCAAATCTGAGATGAGAATTTGTATGTGTTCTTTACAGTGGACCCAATGGGCCCACTATGAACATACCAGGTAAATTACTAACTTCTAGTAAATCAAAGTTATTCCCTGCCAAGATCCCAGTTTCCTGTGAGAGGAGGTCTGTCAGAGACCATTATCTTTTCTGAAGAGGCGTAGAATCTTCTTGGTTCCTGTGATACACTGTGCACCTTCCACTCAGACTCATTACAGCTCTATTCCACTTGTATTCTCCAGGCAATTATTGGGCATTGGTGCTATTCATTACCATCTCTAAGCAAGGTATACTTGAAGGTCAGCAGAAGAAAGAGAAAATCCTTAATGGATTTAGCCCAAAGCTTTTATCTTCCATAATTATGTCTGATTAGAAAATTGCTTGCTCCAAAGAACAGAAACCTGAAGCTTTGTAAATAATGAGAGGGTTCACGTTTCAATTAGAATATATTGGAATATTACTGGGTTTGGACCACACTGTCATGCATTAAAGATTCTCAAAAGCATGACTTTATTTGTTTGCTTGTGGCCCTTGAGGGCTTGGAAAGAGATGGAGGAGTAAGAACTTAAAGAGCTTCTTGCTTCAACAGGGGAATAAGCCCCACACATGAAAAGAGCAGGTCACATTTGTTAGGATAGGGCTGTCTCTGACTCTACTGCCATAATTTCAGGATGCAATTTTGAGTGTCTGGATCTTTCAGACATGATCTGTTCTTTGTTCCCAAACATTGATTTCCCCAAATTATTGTTGTCAGTGGTTATTGTAATGCAGATATGAGAATGTAGGACCAGAGAGAGTAGAAAAGGTAATGTATTATGACAGGGAAGAGTTCATTCAATTATTAGTATACTAGTTGCACTTCTGGCGTCAACTTTAATCAAGTGTTAGTTTGAATGATCTTATTTTCCTTGAAGTCATTATTTAACAAAGTCTTTGAGGGATAAAAGTGCTTACATTCCCATGAATACAATTAAATGTTTTCCTGTTTCTTTTCATGGCCTAGACTTAGTGAATATGCCACAAACTTATATTTTCAATTGTAGTATGAACAGAAACAGTCTCTACCTTTAATTCAAACTTTTAAAAGAGCAGCTTTGATTGCAACTGGGGCAGAACTGTTGCTTACTGTAGAAAATTTTAGCACTTTTGGCTTGGCTAGCACCAAGAAGTAAAGATCAGAATTGAAAAGGAAGAACTGCTCAGGAAGGAAGTATAGAAAGTTCTGCATTTACAAAATTCTCTTAGACATGAGAGATGGAAGAGCAGGTAGATGGCTGACCTGAGAAACTGATAGTAGCAGCATAAAAGGAATAGGCAAGGTCAGTCATCATTAGCTGGCCCAAAGGAGTTGTTGTTCTCTAGCTTGCAGAGCTGAAACCAGAGGGAAAGCAAATTATGAATCTCTTAAGCCAAATTCTCAATGCCATGATAATGGCATTTAAATTATATCTGTCTCTGACTTTTGTAGAAGAAATAAGGGAATTATAGAATGTAAATACCATTCCCCTGAAGGTGTGGGAAATGCTATACATTCCGTGAATGGTTGCTAAAAATATTTACTGTCTAATTAAATTTCTTATTACTTCATTATTTTAATTTAATCCTTTTTATTTTGAGATGTATGCATCTTCTGTGTAGTCTGGGATAGGAGTACATTGGTGGAGGTGAGGCTTAGTCTAAGGTTTTGAATAATGGATATCCCAAAATATAACATTGAACCTAGACTATTACACTATACGTCCAGGGTTACAAAATCACAGTCTAGAAGCTAACAAATGATGACCTTTCACAACAAAATGATGATTGTAATCACTGCTTTTTCTTGCCATGGGCTGAAACAGAATGCATCTACTATCTCCGCAGCCCTAAAATTCACCTAATGCTTTCCCATTCTTCTACTTTTTCTGATCCTGTTCCCTTATTTGGAGTGATTCCTGTTTTTCTCTATACATCTACATCCTAGTAATCTTTCATGGCCTAACTGAAATTTCATACTTTCTGTTAAACTTCCCATGACCCTTTTCTCTTAAAGGGATTCCTATTCCTCTTCCTACCTTCAATTCATAATACATAGTCAGTGTCATATATCTGACCTCTATGTCCTTTAACATCTTTTAGATTGCTCCTCTTCAATCTTCTTCCTCATACTGCTATTTAACTTTCCATATGTTATCCTTCCAATTTTCAGACTATAAGCTACTGCTTTCAGACTACCCTATAGGAGAAAGTTCTTCTCTTACTCAGTATTATATTTCTTCCTTTGTCCTGCAGGCAACTATCAATAACATTAGTCAGCAATCATTTTTTAGGTATCCATTCTTTGTTATATATTGCGCTCACAGCTGGGATAAAAAGACAAAAATGAGATTGTTCCTGTCATCAAAGAACCTACATTCCCTTGTAGGAAAGAATGTGTAGAATATGCAAAATATATGCGAAGTAATTTGGTGAATATTTCTATCTGTTTTCTCTTCCTGTGCCTCCTGATCCTTGGCCACAACCACATGAGACTCCTGTCTTTCAGAGCTTTATAGCCATTCATTCCTATAACAGTAAACAGTGTGACAATTAATACAAATAGAATATAATAACTACACAAAAGAGGTGCAAATGAGGTATAGTGAATGGTCAAATGAAGTTGAGATTATTTTCAGTTGAGTAATCAGAGAAAGCTTCATAGTGGAAGTTGCATTTTAGCTGATTTGGAGAGGGTTAGTGACATTTTAATAGGTGAATTTGAAGGGAGAGGGTAGAGTAGAAGAAATAATAAGCATAGAAACAAGAAAATGCAAGGTTTGGAGTGATCCACTTTGGATATAATGTTGATGCAGTAGAGTAAATATAATCTAGAGCAGGTTCTCAAAATGTGTCCTCAGGACCCCTGAGGGTCCCTGAAATCCCTGTGAAATAAAAATTATTTTCATATTTCATAATAATACTAAGATGCCATTTGCCTTTTTTCACTCTCATTCTCTCAGGAATGTGTAGTGGAGTTTTCCAAACGCTACATGATCTGTGAATTAAAAGATTTAGCTGCTAACACAAAAGACTGAGTTAATATCTCATCAGCAGAATGGTACTCCTGCCTTACAAATGGATAAATCTATGGATGTGGCTACATTTTCTACTTTGCTTGTATTCATCTGATATCAACACCAACTAATCATCGAAAAAAAGATGTTCTTTTATGTTTATACTTGGCAATAAACACAAGTGGTGCTGGAATGTTAAATGTGTTAAAGAACTTTTTTTGAATTCCATGATTTATCTTAGAACAATTGATGTTAGAGCAATAGTAAGGACTTCTGGGAGCACAGATAAAATGGTGGAATAGAGAGGCACATAGCAGAGCTATTCCTCTCCAAACAACTTTACTATAATATCTCAACTTGAATTCTGGAGTGGCAGAGTCAACAAAAGTCAGAGTGAGACATTCTTCCAGCCCAAAACAACCGCAGTCAGAAAGATCTGACCCAAAGGACACTGATCCAAAGTCCATGTGGATGAAACACCAGTGGTGGGTCTAGGTAGTTGTGACAAGAAGTAGCAGCTTAGGAGTTCTTCAGGCAGAGATGGTAAAGGAATCTGGCAACTGGTAAGAAAGATAAGAGGGATCCCTGTGCTAGCACTAGACACAGGACCAGATGCTGTTTGGCAATTCCAATTGCCTATACCTACTTCTGGATCATAGTTTAACTGTGAAGAGGAGCATTTTCAGTCATGACAGAGTGGAAACCCTGAGGGGCAGTATCACTTCATCCTCCAAGGATCAGACACCTTGAGGAACAGTATCTTTTCTGGTCCCAAGGGAAGAAAGCCCTTTAGGAACAGTATAGATTGTAATCTCAAGGCTTTCTGGGTAAAAACCAGAGTACAGACTAAGAGAACAGTGATCATACAGCTTTCCAGATCATACCACATACGAAGCACTGAAACCTTCCGAATCTTACAAGTGGAGCAGCTAGTTGGGACAGTTAGTACATTAGCACTGGAGTCAGGAAGACCTAAATTCAAATCAGGCCTTAGACACTAACTGTGTGATTCAGGGCACTTATCTCTGTTTGCCATAGATTCCTCATTTATAAAATGAGCTGGAGAAGGAATTAGTAAACCATTCCAGTATCTTTGGCAAGAAAACCCCAAATGGGTTTTAGAGAGAGTGATACATTACTTCAGTAACTCAACAACAATAGAAAAAAATGGAAGTGAAACACTCTATGAGGCATTAAGAAATATAAAACAAAGTCAAAAGAATGAAAAAATGGAATAAAATGTGAAATATTTCATTTTTAAAAATTGACCTGGAAAATAGATTAAGGAGAGATAATTTAAGAATTGGTAGATTTTCTGAAACCATGATCAAAGAAAGAGCCTAGACATCATTTTTCAAGAAATTATTAATAAAAACTGTTCTGATGTTCTAGGACCAGAGGATAAAATAGAAATTGAAAGAATTCACATATCATGAAAACTCCAAGGAATATTATATCCAAATTCTAGAGCTCCTATATCAAAGAAAAAAAATGCTTCAAGGAGCAAGCAAGAAACTATACTGTGGAGGCATAATCAGAATCACATAAGATTTAGCAATTACTACATTAAAGGGGCAAAGGATTAGGAATATGATGTTCCAGAAGGCAAAAGAGGTGGAATTACCACCAAGAATAACCTACCCAGCAAAACTGAGTGTATCCTTATTTGGAAAAAAAGAATAGGAGCAGTTAGATAGTGCAGTGGATAGAACACCAACCCTGAAATCAGGAGGACCTGAGTTTAAATATGGCCTCAGACACTTAACACTTCCTAGCTATGTGACCCTGGGCAAGTCACTTAACCCCAATTGCCTCAGCAAAAAAAAAAAAAAAAAAAAAAAAAAAAGAAGAATAGATATGTCATAAAATATAGAGGGCTTTTAGGCATTACTAATATAAAGATCAGAGCTGAAATTTGACACTTATATACAACATTCAGGAGAAACATGAAAAGGTAAATATGAAAGAAAAATTCTAAAGGATTCATTAAGGTTAAACTGTTTACCTTTCTATATGGGAAGATGATATATGCATCTTCTAAGATTTTTATCATTGATAGGCCAGTTAGAAGGGTTCTATATAGAAAGAGGATGCAAAGTGAATTGATTATGTTTTTTTCATTATGATGATGGATAGGTGAGAAAGAGGAATGTCCTGGGAGAAGGGAAAGGAAGAGGAAGACTTGAGGGAAATTATTTCACATAAAAGAGATGCAAAAGGAAGGGATTTTACAATGGGGAAAAATGATGGGTTAGGACTGCCAAAACTTGAACATCTTTCATATCTAAATTGAGACAAAAAGGGACGTAGGAGGGGAAGAAGATAAGGGGGGGGACAAATAAAGAAAAAGCTTTAGTTGGAAGCAAAACAGATTTTAGAGGAGGGATAGGATAAAAAGAGAGAAGAATAAACAGAAGAAAATAAAATGTATGGAAATTTAGTTACTAATCATAACTGTGAATGTGAATGGGATGAACTCATCCATAAAACAGAAGCAGATAGCAAAGTGGATTTAAAAAAACAGAATCCAACAATATGTTGTTTACAAGAAACATACTTGAAGCAGAAAGACACACACACACAAAGTTAAATTAAGGGGCTGACAGAATCTATTATGCTTCAGCTAAATTTAAAAAAGATAGGTATAGCAATTATGATTTTGGACAAAACAAAAATAGATCTGTTTAAAAAGGAGTAAGCAGGAAAACTACATCTTGCTAAGAAAGAATCATAGAAAATATGTAGTATCAATACTATGCATATATGTACCAAATGGCATAACATCCAAGTTCTTAAAGGAAAAGTTCAATGAATTACAAAAGAAAATAAATAGTAAAACTATACCAGTGGGGACCCTCAAGTTTCCTCTCGTAGAACTAAATAAATATGACCATAAATAGATATAAGAAAAAAGTTAAAAGGATGAACAGAATCTTAGAAATGTTAAAAAATATACCTCTGGAGAAAATGAATAGAAATAGAAAGTGTAACTTTTACTCAATTGATTGTGGCACTTTCACAAAAATTAACCACATATAGAAACCTCACAACCAAATGCAGAAAAACAGAACAATTAAATGCACCTTTTCCAACCATATTGCAATAAAATTACATTTAATAAAGAGCCATAGAAGCATATATTAAAAGCTAGTTGGAAACCAAATAATGTAATTCTAAAGAATGATTGTTTAAGAAACAAATCATAGAAATAGTCAATAATTTCATTAAAGATAATGACAAAAAAAACTAGTAAACAAAAAAAACTATTGGTTAATTCAATTTTAAAAAAAGAAAAATGAAAACTATATTACTAGTATCAAAAGTTAAAAGGATAAATGCACTACCAGAAAAATGAAATTAAAGCAGTTATTATGTTATTTTGCCCAACTGCATGCCAGTAAAACTGACAACCTAAATGAAATGGATGAATGTTTACAAAAATATAAACTGCCAAGACTAATAGAAGAGGAAAGAGAATATTTCAATAATCCTGTCTTAGAAAAAAGAAATAAAAAAAGTCATCAATGAGCTCCCTAAGAAAAATTTTCCCAAGACCAAATATGTTTACATGTGTCCTTACCAAGAATTCAAGGAACAATTAGTCCCAATAATATGTAAACTATTTTTTAAAAAATAGGTAAGAAGTCCTACAAATTCCCTTTATGCCACAAATACAGTTTTGTTACCTAAACCATGAAAAGCAAAAACAGAGAAATAAAACTATGTTAGTCTATAGTTCCTTATATATCCTTAATGAATATCAATGCTAAAATTTTAAGTATAAGCAAGGAGATTACCTCAATATATCACAAAGATCATGCAGTATAATGATGAGGCATTTATACCATGAACACAGAACTCATTCAATATTAGACTAATTAATCATATTGATAACAAAAAACAACAAAACTCATATGATTATATCGAGGTGCAAATACCAATTCCTAATAAAAAATTAGAAAGACTTTTTCAAGATTGTGTTGTGATAGGGGTGCAATCAAGAAGATGGAGAGTAGATGTGTTTTTATCTGAGCTCCTCCTAGTGTCCCTCAGATCAACACCAGATCAAGACTATAAACTGGTTCTGGAGTGACAGAATCCACAAATATTTGGAGTGTAACAGATTTCCAGAAGATGATACTTTAGAAGAACTTCAGAAAAGATCTGTTTCAATCAGGCAGGAGGAGAAGCAGCTGAGTACAGATGCAGTGTAAGGAGCTTGAGCTGGGAGCCAGGAGTTTGGGGTATCCTGCACCAGGGAATCTACTAGAAGATTCAAAAACTACTCTGTCCTGGTTACATGCCAATGAAACAGCAGATTAGCTGTGAGACATCCAAAGCAAATACAAAAGGCAAATATTGACCTCTGAACCCCCTGACTTGGCCATGCCTACCCAACTCTGGAAGTCAGTTAGCAGCACTGGCCCTAGGGCAACATAAAGTAACTGTTTACCCTTTGCCTTAAGATCAGACTTCAACCTTGAAAAAACGAGTAAAAAAGTAAAAAGAACTCCAACCATAGGTAGCTTTTATACAAAGAGAACAGATCTCAAACCCTGAGGATCCTAAAAGCAAATCATCTCTAGATGAAACCTCAAAGGGAGATATGAGTTGATCTCCATGTCACAAAAATCTCTTGGAAGAATTCAAAAAGTATTTTAAAATAAAGTTAGATGAAAAATGGGGAAAGGAAATGAGAACTTTACAAGAGAGTTTAGAAACAGAAAAACAGAAATTATCTGAAGAAAACTTCTTAAAAAATAGATCTGATGAAATGGAAAATGCTTATAAATCATTGCAAAATAGATATAAAAAACCCAATTCATTCAAAAATAGAAATTTTCAAGCCATTCTCCAATTGAAAAAATGGTCAAAGGATATGAACAGACAATTCTCAGATGAAGAAATTGAAACTATTTCTAGTCATATGAAAATATGCTCCAAGTCATTATTAATCAGAGAAATGCAAATTAAGACAACTCTAAGATACCTACTCACATACCTGTCAGATTGGCTAAGATGACAGGAAAAATAATGATGATTGTTGAGGGATGCGGGAAAACTGGACATTGATGCATTGTTGGTGGAGTTGTGAATCGAATCCAACCATTCTGGAGAGTAGTTTGGAACTATGCTCAAAAAGTTATCAAACTGTGCATTCCCCTTTGATCCAGCAGTGTTACTACTGGGCTTATATCCCAAAGAGATCATGCAAAGAAGGGAAAGGACCTGTATGTGCACGAATGTTTGTGGCAGCCCCTTTGTAGTGGCTAGAAACTGAAACCGAGTGGATGCCCATCAGTTGGAGAATGGCTGAATAAATTGTGGTATATGAATATTATGGAATATTATTGTTCTGTAAGAAATGACCAACAGAATGATTTCAGAAAGTCCTGGAGAGACTTACAGGAACTGGTGATGAGTGAAACGAGCAGGACCAGGAGATCATTATATACTTCAACAACAATACTAGGGCGGAGCCAAGATGGCGGAGAAGACACACGCGACTTTCTAAGCTCTTCTCTTACCCTCGTTACCAATATTATATCGAGCCTCAAAAATAGTCTTGACTGCTACAACTGAAAGATAAGAAGTAGAACAACTCACCCGCCAAAGAAAAATCTGCAGTCTCGCCAAAAAGGTTGGTTACGGGCCAGGGGGAGATCGGGCGCAGACGGGAGAGAAATTAGGTTCCGAGGAGAGTCTCAAACCGAGGGTGAAAGCACAGATCTCAGCACAAGCGCCGCAGCCCCAACCCGCAGTAAGGGCTTTTCCTTGGGAGTTGTGGATCCTGCACGGCAGGAGGACGCAGCCCGGTTAGCCTCCAATCTGCACAGTGGGGAGTCGGCTGGCCATAGAGCTTTTCCAGGCCGATTTGGCATTGGGCAGAGACACTGGGGCAGAGTTCCTGGCGGTTCGCGTCTCGCGCCAGCCTGCTAACACTCACAGTCCCACAAGAGGCTCCTGCCTGGGGCAGTGACACTTTCACCACTTATGTCTCAGCCTAGGCAACGATAATCCACTCAGCCCTACTAGCCGCTTTGATAGCTCGGCTCAGTGCTGAATCCACTTCCCTGTTGGGGAAGGGAAAACCTTCACCCAGAGCACTCCCATACCTGGAGCCGGAAATCCTTTAAATCTTTCCCTGCTCTTGCAGAGGAAGCTGGTAACCCCTTGCCTAGGAGACTCCACCCTAAAGGCTTAAAACATGAATAAAAAGATGAAAAGAACAATCGACAGCTTCTATGCAGAAAAAGAGCAGGTCAGCAAACCTGAAGAGACCTCAAACAGCAAAATGCATCAGACTGTCCTCCTTACATAATGCTCTCAGAAGAGAACTCATTAAAAGTCTCAAAAGAGAGTTAGAAGATAAATGGGAAAGGAAAGAGAAGCTCTTACAAGAGAGCAACAACTTCCTGAAATACTGAATTGAAAAGTTAAAAAATTCTCAGTGAAGTGCAAATCTGGTGAATTGAAAAATAAAAAAAAATCACAGGAAAGTAAGAATTGTGAATTGAAAAATAAAGAATCTACTAGAAAGTAGGATCCGTGAATTGGAAAAGACAAAGAACACGCAAGAAAGTAGGATCGTGAATTGAAAAGAAAATAATTCACTAAAAAAAATTAGTGAAATGGAAAAAATTCACAGACCAAAACAATACATTCAAAACCAATTGACATATACAGAAAGAAGTAAAAAAGCTAATGAAGAAAATAATTCTTTTAAAAATTAGAACTGAACAAATTGAAACTAATGATGCATTGAGACAGCAAGAATCAGTCAAGCAAAACCAAAAAATGACAAACTGAAAAACCATGAATTATCTACTTGTAAAATGACAGACTTGAAAATAGATCGTGAGAGATAATCTGAGGATTATTGGACTCTTCCTAAAACTATGATGAAAAATAAGAGCCTAGATACTATTTTACAAGAAATCATCAAAGAGAACTGCCCAGATGTAATAGAATCAGAAGGTAAAATAAGCATTGAAAGAATTACATCTAACACCTTCTGAAAGAAACCCTAAAATAAAAACACCTAAGGAATATTGTGGCAAAATTTCAGAACTATCAGATAAAGGAAAAATTTTACAAGCAGCCAAAAACCATTTAAAATACTGAGGTGCCACAATAAGGATCACCCAGGATCTGGCTGCCTCTACATTAAAGGAAAGAAGGGCCTGGAATATGATATTCCGAAAGGCACAAGAACTTGGGATGCAGCCAAGAATAAACTACCCAGCTAAGCTGAGCATTTTCTTCCAGGGAAGAAGATGGACATTTAATGAAACAAATGAATTCCATTTGTTTCTGAAGAAAAAACCAGAATTAAACAAAAAATTTGATCTCCAAGAATAGAACTCAAGAGATGCAGAAAAAGGTAAAATAACTCTTTGAGAATTGTATTTCTGTTGTGGATATAAAAAAAAATACATGTAAAATTTGATAGTAATGATATAAAAAAAAAGGGAAGTAGATATGGAAAAGGGATGATGGCAGAATAAGGTGGGAAGGAGGGATAAAAAGAGGGAAACCACATCCCACAAAGAGGCTAAGGAAACTTATCATATCTGAGGGAATTTAGAGAGGGGGAGGAACATTGTGTGAATCTTACTCTCATCAGAGTTGGCTCAAAGGAAAAAATAATTGACATTTGTTTTAGAGAAAATTCTCTCTCGCCTCATTAAAAACGGGGAGAGGAAAAGGGAAAAGAAAAAAGAGTAATAAGGGAAGGAAGGGGGAAAGACTCAAAGGGGGTGAGGGAGGATTATAAAAGAGGATAAGTATCGTGGATACAAGAGGGGTACATAAGTTTAAAAGGGGAAAGAGGGTTGGGGGAGGCAAGAATAAGTAAAGCACAATCTGGGTTATTAGGATGGCAGGAAAACAGATTTAGTAATTCTAACCTGTAAATGTGAATGGGATGAACTCCCCATAAAGAGGAGGCAGATAGCAGACTGGATCAAAAGTCAGAACCTTACAATATGTTGCTTTACAAGAAACACATTTAAAGCAGGGGGATACATATAGAGTAAAGGTAAAAGGCTGGAGCAAAATCTATTATGCTTCAGGTGAAAGTCAAAAAGTAGGGTAGCCATCCTTATCTCAGATCAAGCAAAAGTAAAAATTGATCTAATTAAAAGAGATAAGAAGGAAACTACATCCTGCTAAAGGGAGCATAAACAACGAAGCAATATCAATATTAAAACATATATGCACCAAGTGGTATGGCACTCCAGCTTCCTAAAGGAGAAGTTAAGAGAGCTTGCAAGAAGAAACAGACAACAAAACTGTAATAGTAGGAGATCTCAACTTGCACTCTCAGAATTAGACAAATCAAACCACAAAACAAATAAGAAAGAAATTAGAAGAAGTAAACAGAATATTAGAAAAATTAGGTATGTTGATCTTTGGAGAAAAATTGAATGGAGATAGAAGGGAATATACTTTCTTCTCAGCAGTTCATGGAACCTATTCAAAAAATTGACATAATTAGGACATAAAGATCCTCAAATTAAATGCAAGAAAGCAGAAATAGTAAATGCTTTTTCAGATCATGATGCAATAAAAACTACATTCAACAAAAAATTAGGGGAAATAGACCAAAAGTAATTGAAACTAAACAACTCATCTTAAAGAATGATTAGTGAAGCAGCAAATTATAGATACAATTAATAATTTCACTAAGATAATGAACAATGATGAGACATCATACCTAAAATTTGTGGATGCAAGCAAAGGTAATAAGAGGGAATTTTAATCCTTAGAGGCTTACTTGAATAAAAAGAGAAAGAAAAGATTAATGAATTGGGCTTGCAAACTAAAAAACTAAAAAAGACCAAATTAAAACCCCAATCAAATACTAAATTGAAATTCTAAAATTAAAAGGAGAAATTAAAAATATTGAAAGTAAAAATCCATTGAACTAATTAATAAAACTAAGAGTTGGTTCTATGAAAAAGCCAATAAAATAGATAAGCCTTTGGTAAATCTGATTAGAAAAAGGAGGGAGGAAATGAAATAGTAGTCTTAAAATGAAAAGGGAGAACTTTCCACCAAGGAAGAGGAAATTAGAGAAATAATAAGGAGTTATTTTGCTCAACTTTATGCCAATAAACTTTGATAACCTAAAATGAAATGGATGACTACTCCAAAAAATATAGATTCCAGACTAAAGAGGAGGAAAGAATTGTTTGAATAGTCCCATTTCAGAAAAAGAAAATAGAACAGGCACTTAAACAACTCCCTAAGAAAAAATCCCCAGGACCAGATGGATTTAATGTGAATTTTACCAAACATTTAAAGAACAATGGCCCTAATGCTATATAAATTATTTGATAAAATAGGGAATGAAGTGAGTCCCACCAAATTCCTTCTATGACACAGACATGGTACTGATACCTAAACCAGGTAGACTGAAAACAGAGAAAGAAAATTATAGACCAATCTCCCTAATGAATATTGATGCTAAAATCTTAAATAAGATATTAGCAAAAAACTACAGAAAATCATCTCCAAGATAATACACTATGATCAAGTAGGATTTATACCAGGAATCAGGGCTGGTTCAATATTAGGAAAACTATCAATATAATTGGCCATGTTAATAACCAAATTAACAAAAAACCATATGATCATCTCAATAGATGCAGAAAAAGCATTTGATAAAATCCAACATCCATTCCTATTAAAAACACTTGAGAGTATGGAATAAATGGACTTTTCCTTAAAATAATCAGCAGCATCTATTTAAAACCATCAGTAAGCATCATATGTAATGGAGACAAACTGCAACCATTCCAATAAGATCTGGAGGAAACAAGGTTGCCCACTATCACCCATTATATTTAATATTGTATTAGAAACGCTAGCTATAGCAATAAGAGCTGAGAAAGAGATTAAAGGAATAAGAATAGGCAAATGAGGAAGCCAAATTATCACTCTTTGCTGATGACATGATGGTATACTTAGAGAACCCCAGAGATTCTGCATAAAAGTTATTAGAAATAATCCACAACTTTAGCAAAGTTGTTGGTTATAAAATAAACCCAATAAGTCATCAGCATTCTTATATATCACTAATAAATCCAACAGTCAGAGTTACAAAGAGAAATCATTTAAAGTAACTACTGATAATATAAAATATTTAGGAATCTATCTGCCAAGGGAAAATCAGAAACTTTATGAGCAAAATTACAGACCACTTTCACACAAATTAAGTCTGATCTAACCAATTGAAAATATTAAATGCCTTGATAGGGCTAGCAAATATAATAAAGATGACAATATTACTAAACTAATCTATTTATTTAGGCCATACCAATCAGACTCAAAAACTATTTTAATGACCTAGAAAAAATAACAACAAAGTTCATATGGAAAACAAAAGGTCAAGAATTTCAAGGAATTAATGAAAAAAATCAAATGATGGTGGCTTAGCTGAAACTAGATCTAAAATTATATTATAGAGCAGCAGTTACCAAAAACTATTTGGTATTGGCATAAGGAATAGATTAGTTGATCAATGGAATGAGTAGGTTCAAGATGGATAAAACAGTCAAAAATATAGCAAACCTAGTCTTTGACTAAACCCAAAGATCCCAGCTTTTGGGATAAGAACTTACTGTTTGATAAAATTGCTGGGAAAATTGAAACTATATGGCAGAAACTAGACATTGATCCATACTTAACCGTCGACACCAAGATAAGGTCAAAATGGGTTCAATGACTCAGTCATAAAGAATGAAATCATTAATAAATTAGAGGAACATAGGATAGTTTATATCCTCAGACCTGTGGAAGGGGAAGGTCTTTATGACCAAAGCAGAACTAGAGATCATTACTGACCACAAAATAGAAAATTTTGATTATACCAAACTGAAAAGTTTTTGTACAAAACAAATCTAATGCAGACAAGATTAGAAGGGAAGCAATAAACTGGGAAAAATTTTACAGTCAAAGGTTCTGATAAAGGCCCTATTTCCAAAAATATAGAGAATTAACTCTAATTTATAAAAATCAAGCTCATTCTCCAATTGAAAAATGGTCAAAGTGATATGAACAGACAATTCCTCAGATGAAGAAATTGAAACTATTTCTAGTCATATGAAAAGATGCTCCAAGTCATTATTAATCAGAGAAATGCAAATTAAGACAACTCTAAGATATTACTACACACCGTCAGATTGGCTAAAATGACAGGAAAAAATAATGATGATTGTTGAGGGGATGTGGGAAAACTGGGACATTGATTCATTGTTGGTGGAGTTGTGAACGAATCCAACCATTTTGGAGAGTAGTTTGAACTATGCTCAAAAAGTTATCAAACTGTGATACCCTTTGATCCAGCAGTGTTACTACTGGGATTATATCCCAAAGAGATTATAAAGAAGGGAAAGGGACCCATGTGCATCGAATGTTTGTGGCAAGCCCTTTGTAGTGGCTAGAAAACTGAAACTGAATGGATGTCCATCAGTTGGAGAATGGCTGAATAAATTGTGGTATATGAAAAATTATGGAATATTACTGTTCTGTAAGAAATGACCAACAGGATGATTTCAGAAAGGCCTGAGAGACTTATACGAACTGATGCTGAGTGAAATGAGCAGGACCAGGAGATCATTATATACTTAACAATACTAGATGATGACAGTTCTGATGGATCAGGCCATCCTCAGGCAACAAGATCAACCAAATCATTTCTAATGGAGCAGTAATGAACTGAACCAGCTATACCCAGAAAAAGAACTCTGGGGATGACTAAAAACCATTACATTGAATTCTAATCCCTATATTTATGCAACACCTGCATTTTTGATTTCTTCACAAGCTTAATTGTACAATAATCTAGAGTCTGATTCTTTTGTACAGCAAAATAATGTTTTGGTCATGTATACTTATTATGTATCTAAGTTATATTTTAATATATTTAACAATCATGGTCATCCTGCCATTTAGGGAGGGGTGGGGGGTAAGAGGGAAAATTGAACAAGAGGTTTGGCAAATTGTTAATGCTGTAAAGTTACCCATGTATATATCCTGTAAATAAAAGGCTAATTAAATTAAAAAAAAAAAAAAAAAAAAAAAACAATACTATATGAGGATCAATTCTGATGGACCTGGCCATCCTCAGCAAACGAGATCAACCAAATCATTTCTAATGGAGCAGTAATGAACTGAATAGCACGCCCAGAGAAAGAACCTGGGAGATGACTAAAAACCATTACATTGAATTCCCAATCCCTATATTTATGCTCACCTGCATTTTTGATTTCCTTCACAAGCTAATTGTACAATATTTCAGAGTCTGATTCTTTTTGTACAGCAAAATAACGGTTTGGTCATGTATACTTATTGTGTATCTAATTTATATTTTAATATATTTAACATCTACTGGTCATCCTGCCATCTGGGGGAGAGGGTGGGGGGGTAAGAGGTGAAAAATTGGAACAAGAGGTTTGGCAATTGTTAATGCTGTAAAGTTACCCATACATATAACCTGTAAATAAAAGGCTATGAAATAAAAAATAAAAAAAAAGAAAAAATAGAATTTTTAAATGGAAAAAAGATGCAATGAATAAAACACACTTCTTAAAAGTTCAATTGGTCAAATGTAAAAGGAGATAAAAATCTAACTGAAGAAAATAATTCTTTAAAAATTAGAATTGAACAAATGGAAGTGAATGACTCAATGAGACTTTAAAAATCAGGAAAACAAAACTAAAAACATGAAAAAATAGAAGTAAATATAAAATACCTCATTGGAAAAACAATTGACCTAGAAAATAGGTCTAGAAGAGACAATCTAAGAATTATTTGGGCTTCTTGAAATCCATAATTAAAAAAAAAGAACCTAGATATCATCTTTCAGGAAATCATCAAGGAAAACACCTTTATAGAGAGAATGGATGAACTGAGTGCAGATTGAAACATATTCTCTTTTATTTTATTTTTATTGTTTTATTTTGTTTGTGGGGTTTTTTGTAACATGATTAGTATGAAAATATCTTGTATCTGGCTTTGTGTAAAAAATTAAATTGCCTTCTCAAGGATAGGAGAAAGGGTGGGAGAGAAGAACAGAATTTGAAACTCAAAATAAAAAAAATAACTTGACAATTTTTATATATATTTGGAAAATATTTAATGAAATTATTAAATTTTTTCAAAAATACAATAATAGTACAATTGCTGGAATTTTAACAATAATCAAAGTAGTGGAACCAAATTGTTCTATAGTAATTATATTCTTCATTACCAGGGAACTTATAATTAAAAAAATTAAAATGCCAACAGCACTTAAGGATGTCCATGATGAAATAGTACGAAGGATTGATTTAATGAAGTCTCAACCTGTAAGTAAACAATTTGTTTTTGATCGTATGTGTGATGGGAGGGATGCATAAAACACTTATGTTGTATACTAACATACATGATTTGTATAGAGGAAAAGCAATTCTTCACCTGTTTGAGTCCTGAGCTAACCTAGCTGCTTTTTTCATGGAGCACCATTTTCACTTGAAAGGACAGCTGATAGACAATGATTATTCAGAGTTGGGTATTTGGCAGACATTTTCTTGAAAATGAACTGAGTCTGTCATTTTAAGGACTGACAATATTTGTTGTCAAAAATAAAGTTTGAGCTTTCATGGGAAAATTAGAATTTTGCAAAGCTTATATTGGCTAATGTGAGCTAGTGATATTAATAAATGTGATCTTTCCTGGAGATATTATATAATGAAATGTGTCAACATTTGAAAGATCTGTATAATTTAGCAAATCAATATTTTCTAAATGACAAGTGTAGGAGGTTACAAAATCATGCATGGGCAAAATATCTATTCAAAGTACAAGCTAGTTTGAGTCAGACTATAGGACTTAAAAAGTGAGTTAAAGAAATAGGTTTATATGCATAAAGTAAAGGGGACCATTTGAAAAATTTTTGTAAGGAGAATGACAAAATCAGAGTTGAAAATTATGAAGATAGAGTTTTGCAGGATACATTGGAGGGAGAGTCTGGCAATTAGAAGATAAAATCAAGAAGGACTTAATATGGTAGTGATTTCACCCTCTACAAATCTATAATAAATTGGGTGCTCATGGTCATACAACAATATTTCTATTCCACTTTTTTACCCCAGGATGTTTCTTATGTTGAGTCTAATCCTTCTTCTCACCTGCTCCTGTTGAATTTCTTCACACATCCTTTAAAGTCCCAATCAAAGACCATCTCCTTTATGAAGTATGACCTGATCTCCCACTTGGTGGTAAAAACTTTCCCACAGACCTTTCCAAAGCAGTTAATTTTGCCACTCTTATATAACATTTGGTATCATAGTTATCATTTTATGTGTCTTATTCCTAGGAGATTGCAAGTGCCTCGAGGGCTGAAACTGGGATCTTCTGCACACATGTAAACCCATGCACACAAAAAGTGGTTAATACATGCTTGCCCTAACTTTAATCTGGTCCAGTGGTTATTTATAATTAGTGCAAGTATTCTAGAAAATGGCATTTGGGAAGTACCTGAAAACTATCTGTTCTCTTAAAAGAACTATATGGTAGGGTTGATAGAACACTGGGCCTGGAGTCAAGAAGACTTGAGTTCAAATGGAGCCTCAGACACTTGAGATTCTAGGCAAGTCACTTGACCTCAATTTCCTCATCTATAAAATGGAGATATTATCTCCCAGTGTTGTTATGATGATCAAATGAGATAATAACAATAATATAATGTCTGACACATAAACACATTTATATAAAATGCTAACTTTTATTATTGAGTATTTTGAATATGTTCACTACAGAAAAATGATAGATGCCAGAAGGGCTTTGGGAAAACAAATATTTTAATGCACTGTTGGTAGAACTCTGAACTGGCTCAGCCCTTCTGGAAAGCAATTTGGAACCATGCCCTCAAAGCTAATAGACTATTTATACCCTTTGATCCAGTGATAGCACTACTAGATCTATACTCCAGAGAGATCAAAGAAAAGACTCATGTAAAAATACTTAGAGTAGCACTTTTTTTGTAGAGGTAAAGAAGTGGAAACTGAGAAAGATGTCCATCAATTACTGAACTAGTTATAACATACAAATGTGAATATTTGTAGTGTTAGAAATGATATAAGGTTTCAGAGAAACCTGGGAAGACACATATTCACATAAAGTGAAATAAGCAGAAGCAGGGGAACAATTTATATAATAGCAATAACGTAAACACAAACTACTTTAAAAGACTTAGGAATTCTGATGAACACAATGAAAATTCACAATTTCAGAAGACTAATATTGAAGCTCCTTATCTACATTCAAATAAGGTGATAGAGTACAGACTGAGGCATTTTTTGGGATGGGAAAGGAAGGGGACCAATGGGCTTTTTTTGTGACTAAAAATGCTCCTTACAATTTTGTTCATTCTATGAAGTCATATCATCTCTGAGGAAAAGAGGAAGGAAGCATAGAAAAATAGAGAGCCAGGAAGACCTGAGTTCAAATGCTGCCTCTAAGAGCATGAAACTGGGCAAATTATTTGACTCCTGTAGGTCCTAGGCAGTTCTAAGTCTTAAAGCAGATGGTGCTGAGTTGAATTGTTCCTTATACCAATAAAATCATAGGTCCAATTCTTATCTCTGTTACTGAAAAATGACCAGAAAATCCCAAGACATCCCCTATCCAAGTTGTCACAAATTTCACATTGCTGGAGTCTGATTAAGGGCATCTAAATCTTGTTTTTCCTTTATACTCATTACAACAGTGCACTCCAGTTTCTGCCCTTCCACATCCCTCTCTGAGTAAGAACCAATTTATCTTTGGAGCCTAGTAATGAAGCATTTGTCATTAACTACTTTATGACTTTTTTTTTTTTAAACATATGCACCAAGAAAAAAAGGCTAAATTGCATTGGTGAGTTATTAAAAATAAGACTCAATGCTGGAATTATTTATTGCATTTTTAATGCTGTGTGGCAGTTTATTTTACTTCTGAATACTTAATTTTAAAAGTCCCTGACCCTGAAATAAATTCATATTCCAAAAGCTAAATAAGGTCAGTCTTGTTAGCCAGATTACTCTCTAAAAAAGTGACGTTCGTATTTCCATTCAATTTACTTAACAGTCATATGTTGAGGACCTACTAAGTTCAGTTCTCAGGGCTAGGGAATGTACATATCCACTTCTCACCTGTATTTTGAATTCTAGTTCCATACCTCCATGGGCCTGCTGGACACCTCTATCTGGCAGGCATCTCAGACTCCACTTGTTCAAAATAGATCTCATAATCTTTACTCCCAAACTTCTCTCCCTGCTCTCTCCTAACTATATGAGACAGTATCATTTTCCATTCAACTGGACTGATAGCCTTGGAATTATGTTTTTGTTCTTTACTTTAACTGACTTTCTTTTGCCAATCACTTACTGTCTTGTTGATTCCCCCTCCACATCTCTCATCTGTCTCTCATTTTCTCAACTCATATAGCCATCATCCGAAGTCCAAGATTCATCATTCCTTGCTTATAATATTATAATAAACTCTTCAAGGAAGGAAATAAGAGGGGAGAGAGAGAGAAGGATGAAAAGAAGGAAAAAAGAAAGATATAAAGAAAAAAGAAAAGAAGGAAGGGAAAGAGGGAGGGGAGGAAGGAAAGAAGGAAAGAAGGAAAGAAAGAAAGAAAGAAAGAAAGAAAGAAAGAAAGAAAGAAATGAAGGAAGGAAGGAAGGAAGGAAGGAAGAAAGGAAGGAAGGAAGGAAGAAAGAAAAGAAAGGAAGGAAGGAAGGAAGGAAGAAAGAAAGAAAGAAAAAAGAAAGAAAGGAAGGAAGGAAGGAAGAAAGAAAAAGAAAGAAAGGATGGAAGGAAGGAAGGAAGAAAGAAAGGAAGGAAGGAAGAAAGAAAAAGGAAAGAAAGAAAAAAGAAAGAAAGGAAGGAAGGAAGAAAGAAAAAGAAAGGAAGGAAGAAAGAAAGAAAGAAAGAAAGAAGAAAGAAAGGAAGGAAGGAAGGAAGGGGAGAGAGAGAGAGAAGAAAAAAAGCCAATAAGCCTCACCAAGAGGGTCCCAAGTGGACAAAAAATCTCCCAGAGAATAAATGAATTACCTAATAGTCCCTACTTGAATGCCTTCTGGATCAGTTTAGCTACTGGGTGCTAATGAAAACAACTCCCCAGTAAAGAGTTAAAAAGCTTCTTCTTTCCAGTGAGTCATCAGCTGCTGCTCTGGCTTCTCTCTTTCCTTGATAAATGTTAGCTTAGGTCTATCTCCCTTTATCCTGCGGCCTTTATAAATTATGGCATGAGGTGTCTGTAAAATGGCTTTTCAGAAATGTGAAATAGATAATACCTCGCCACCTTTCCATAACCTTCTTTCAAAGGAAGTAACACAGGGAGATGATTGAAGCCTTTGTGACTATTGTTCACTCAACAACATTCACATTTCTTTTCATCATTAGATATTTAATCTGGCAGTGATTTTTCAATGCAAACTCTTTTTCTTCCTTTGACATCCTGTTCCAATATATCTTATCTGCTCATTTGACACAGTCTGATGCATTGTCTCATTGCAGGCTCACACAAGACCCATGTGACTCTGCCTTCCTAATGTTAAAGGAATGGTCAAGATTGTACCTGAAGATAAGCTCTCAACATTTTTCAAGCTAATTCAATGAATGAAATGGATTGAGCACTCACTCTGTGCCCAGTCCTGTGCTAGGAAATGTGTTGACACAAATCCTGTCCTTAAGGAGTTTCTAGTCTAGTTGAAGAAAGAAGACTATTAGACATAAAGTAATCACAATTAGAGTAACACAAGATCATTTGTACTAAGTGACAGAATGTGGAATGTAGACATGAAGTGATGATTGAAAGGTGCCCATCAGTAGCAAGCTATTGAAGGTGACAGGGATGGATGAGTAGAGACCACAGGTATCATAGAGCATTCCTTCAAGAGAAATCTGTATTAGACTATTCAGGGAAGGCTTCACAGAGAAGTACAATCCACCAATAAGCATTTATTAAGCATCTATCATTTGTTGGACATTTGGGATGCAAATAAAAGAGGGAAATAAATTTGATTTCCAATGGGTTTATAGCCCAAGCTGGAAGGATGGGTAGTCAGGTTTGGGCTGATAAAAAGGATAAAGGAAACAAAGAAGTGACCTCAAAGGCAATACAGGCCAAATCCTTCATTTTATAGATAAAGAAATTGAGGTCAAGGGAGGTTCTGTGATTAACTGAAGGTCACACTGGTACCACTCACTATTCCTCACTGAAAAACCATTACTGGCATAGGTGAAGATGTGTCTGATGAGCTAAGGAAATAGTAGTGTGGAGGGTCTGTGTTGGGGAATTATTGGACATGAGTCCCTTAGGAAATAGCTTTTTGGCATGCAGCTGAGATGATGTGGCAATTAGTCATGGGATTTGAAGAAATAGCTTAATTATTATCCCAGGAAGTATCTTCAGAAACACAATTTTCATCAACTGCTAACAATTCTTATGCTTACTCATCATAGGTCAAACCTGTAGTTAAACTCAAGATAGAAATGATTCAGCTCTGATAGTCTCTCTTTCTCTCTCTCTCTCTCTCTCTCTCTCTCTCTCTCTCTCTCTCTCTCTCTCTTTACTTTATCTATTTGGTTTTCTTTTCTTTCTTTTCTTTTTTTAAATTTTTTTTTTATTTTTCAAAATACATGCAGAGATAGTTTTTAACATTCACCCTTGCAAAACCTTGTGTTCCAAATTTTTCTTCTTCCTTCCTTCCTCCCCCATTTCCTAGACAGGAAACATTCCACTACAGGTTAAACATGCTCAATTCTTCTAAACATATTTCCATATTCATCATGTTGCATAAGAAAAATAAGATCAAAAGGGGAAAAGTAACACAAGAGAAAAACAACCAAGCAAACAAATAAACCACCATAAAAAAAGATGAAAATACTATGCTTTGATCCACATTCAGGATCCATAGTTCTCTGTCTGGAAGCTGATGGTACTTTCCATCACAAGTCTATTGAAAGTGCCTTGCATCACCTCATTGTTGAAAAGAACCAAGTCCATCACAATTGATTATCACTCAGTCCTGTTGTTGTTGTGTACAATGTTCTCTTGGTTCTGCTCACTTCACTCAGCATTAGTTCACATAAATCTTTCCAGGCTTTTCTGAAATCAGCCTGTTTGTCAAATCTTATAGAGCAATAATTTTCCATTACATTAATATACTATAACATAGCTAGCCATTCCCCAAGTGATGGACATCCACTCAATTTCTGATAGTCTTTCTAAGGGTTATTTGTGTCAACATCAAAAGCTCTGACAGTCTCTGTCCTGGAAATGGACCAGATTCTGCTGGAATGAAGAGGAAAATCAATCACTTCATTCAAAATAATTGATCTAGGATGTGACACCTCAACATTTCTTTTAGATAGAGTCCTAGAAGGTGACCTTCAACTTGTGGCCCAGTGCTAGGGGGTAGGAAAAGGCATATCAGTATTCAAATTATGCTTCTTCTTCTTTTGTTTTGTTTTGTTTTTAGTTTCTCTTTCTTGAATATTTAAGCTTTTATCCAGCCTCAACAAAATGGGAACATAGACTAAATTTTTCATCCATGAATATGTGTACCTCCTTTCTTTCTATACTCATTTTCCCCTCCTCTCTGCTTCCTCCACTTGTGTTCTCTGCTGTCTCCTTCATCACTGCACCCTCTTCTAGTTTGTATCGCCTTGGACTTTGCTGGACCCCTTCCTTAATGTCCTCCCTACTCCCTCACTCCCTTCCCCCTTCTTCCTCTAATGTGTCTCTCCCTGCATTCTCCTCAACATTCCCCTTCTTGCCATACATCTTGTCTATTAGAGAAGGCATTCTTAGAAACACATCTTAAATCCCTAAGAGATCATCTCATCCAACCATCTTCCTTTTGGCAGGCAAGATATGTAGCAACTGAGGCTCAAAAGAATGACTTGCCTGAGATTCCACAGCTAGTAAATGGAAATAAAGTAATCAGGAGACCATAACCCAAGTCCCCTGGAATCTAATATGATATTATTACTAATAACTATAATAATAGTGAACATTTATATAGCATTTGCTATGTGCCAGGCACTGCACCAAGAGCTTTATAAACATTCTTTCATTTAATTCTCATAACAATCCTGGGAGATAGGTGCTATTATTTTACAGGTGAGGAAACTGAGGCAAACAGAGATGAAAGTGATTTGCCCAGGGTCATACAACTTGTAAGTGCCTGAGATTAAATTCAAACTCAGGTTTCCTGACTCTGGATGCAATGCTCTCTACCACATCACCAAGTATAAACCATTTGATCCTGTAGCAGTTTAGCCTAGGGTCAGTTTATAACACGTCATGGCCAAGTGGTCTAGACTTCAGGTCTGGGACAGGACTTGGCAGAGTCTAATGATGGCATTCAATTCTCAAAAGTTTGGTTGCTGAGATGGAGCCTAAGGCAAATACTGTATTTCTCTTTCCAGCTTTAATTGGTCCATTATTTTTTAAATTCTGTAAATGAGCGAATAAAAAAAGACAGAGGAACATTGTATTTATCACACTCTAATTAATATTCTTCATTACTACAAAGACAGGAACATGGTTGTAATATTTTCTCAAAAAGTTTTAATTGAACCAAGCAGGGGTGAAGAGGCAGGGGTTAGAGTGGGAACCAGCTTTCTTGGATGCATGGCTGTTGTTGAGTTTTTTCCCCCCAATTCTTCACAATTTGTGCTGCTTGAAAAGCACACATCTTATTAGTATGACTCGCGCCTTAGTTAATTATGAACTAAAACAAAATGGCATTTAATGCTGTGCTGAAGCTTTAATTAAAACCACAACCTTCATACCCAGGAACTCATTGGAGTAAGGTGTTTATTATAAAATGGCATTGAATCCTGCCAAGACAGTTGGAGCCCTTATCTTCCCCCCCCCCCAATCTGGCACTGCTGGAAAGTTATTGCTTTTGGATGCTATCTCTTCTTGGCAAAGGGGCTCCCTTCTGCCTCCTCTGCCAGGAGAAGGTAACCTTGTTTGTGAATTCCAACAAAACAAGCCTTTGTAAAACACAGGAGCATAGAATTATAGATTTAGAACTCCCTGACCCAACCATCTGCTTAGACTGCAAATGACCTGCTACCTTATGCTGAAAATTGTCAAAAGATATGAAAATAATGTGTTTCTGTTATCTGACCACCAAGCTTAGCTTGTTATAAGGAAATGTATTCTAGCTTCTCTAAAGGTTATCTACTATTGGCTATTGCATTAATTGGTCACTAATTCACATTTTCCTTTGCTGTGGTTCCCAGAGTGAACATCAGCTTTTATAATGGGATCATATGCCAAGGTGGCCGAGGAAAGGCATATGTTAGGAGGCATGGAGAATAGAATGTTAGACCTGAGATCAGGAAAGTTCTAGTTCACATCCTGTCTCAGACACATTAGTAGTTGTGTGATCCTAGAAAAATCATTCAATTTCTCAGCCTCAGTTTCCTTACCTGTAAAATGAAAATAATAATAGCTCCTATCTTATGGAGTTGTTGTGAGAATTAAATGCAATGTTATGTAAAGTGCTTTGCAAACCTTAAAATGCTATATAAACTCCATTGTTATTATTATCTAAGGTAAAGGGATAGAGATAACCCAGTCATGTGTAATTTGCCTTTGGGTTTTGGTATCCACAGTAGCCTCCTACTTAGGGGTCCTCCAGATACTCATATCCCAGCAAGGGAGACAGACAATAACAAACCCCACATAGAGAGAAGCTGACAAAGAAAGGAGATGGAAGTGAGTTCAGAATCCCAACACAAGGTGTAATTTCATTTCTATGATGCTCCCAGTTTTTATATCAGTGGAGTGATTGATCTTCCCCAACACAGAAGACAGGAAAAATGCAGTGGTAGTATTTTTGGAAATGCAGAAAAGATGAAAATTTAAGCTTTAAATCATCAAACTTGAGCTACAGTAATAAACTGTGTCTTCTGATTTCTGCTTTCTCAGAGACACAGAATCCTGGAATGTTAGCATTGAGAAGTCTCAGAGATATCCAGTCCAATTCCATCATGCTATCTATGAAGAAACTTAGAACCAGGAAAATGAACTGCTTGAGATCATACCATTGGCAAGTGGCAGAGCTAAAATTCAAACTCAGCTCTTAATTTCTAGTCCAAGCAATTAGTTGATGAAGGCGATACAATCCTATTCCCAGAATCATGAAAATCTGAGTGCAAATCCAGTGTCAGAGATTTCCTAACTGTTTGACCCCCAGCAAGTCACTAACCTGCTTGCCTCAGTCTTTTTCTTCTATTGTAAAAGGGGAAAATAATAGTATCTACTTTCCAGGGTTATTATTAGGGTCAAATGAGTGAGATTTACAAAGCAACACTAGGCCCTTAATAAACTTCTTTTCCTTCCATACATCAGGTTTTAATCCTGATCAGGGCCAGCCTGAGTTTCATTTGGGTAAAGAGACATCCTTTAGTTGCCTTAACAATGTAGACTGAACGAAAAAAGCATCTTGTTTTTAGAGCCCTAGTCTGATGGAGACCAGCCAGATTTTCTCTGTCCTGACCTTTTGCCATGCTTTCAATTTTTAAAGAAATTATTCTGGCTATTATAATAGCAACTTATGTTTATATATATAGTACTTTGTGATTAGAAAACATTTTATATCCATTATCTTATTAGATAATGGTCAGGGCCAGTGATATAGTGCTGTACATCACTTGATATATTGTCTAAGGACTAGACCAACTAAATCTGGAAAGGTTCATCGTCAGTTTTGACTGAAAACATCATTAGATTGCTGAAGGGAAAAAAGATTCTAGGAAGAAGCTGACATGAGAGAAGCTGGCAGTCCACAACACATCCCCACCCCAGCTTGCTATGCTAGAGGGAACTTCCTCTTGGATGAGATCTAGGAATTTTTCTTTTCTTTTTTTAACCTCATTTTTTTTTTTTCTTTAAACATGCTGCACAAGAAAAATCACATCGAAAGGGGAAAAAAAGAATATTAAAAAGAAAAAAGAAACAAGCAAACAAACAACAATAAAAAAGGTGAAAATATGCTTTGGTTCACATTCAATCTTCATAGCCCCCTTTGTCTCTGGATGTGGATGGCATTTTCTATCACAAGTCTATTGGGACTGCCTTGAATTACCTCATTGTTGAAAAGAGCCAGGTAGGACTCTGTTTTTCAGTTGAGGTACATTTACTCCCTTCCAACAGGAGAGCTGCTCTACCCTGTATTGTCAGGTATATATTCTCCTTTGTACATCCTCTCTGATTTCTGTCTTGCTGTTGACTGGAATAAATGGGTTTCTTTGACATTTGCCTATGGTGTATTCATTATGGAGCTAGTTTTTGGTGAGAAAGGGATTAAGCTATGGATATAAAACTTGGGTCCTCCTTCCCTCCATTAAAAATAGTCACCAGAAGTCTAGATTAAACCTGAAAAGCAATATCCTTTAGACTAGCAACATTTAAGGGAGTAAGGAGATATAATTTTAGCCTGATACTTCCTTTCCCTACGGAGAGCAAAGTAGCCAAGTTTCTACTTCCAATCTTCTACTTTCCCTCCTGGCAAGAAACAGTCTCCCTCGGAGAAGGGTGGGAAGAAGAGAAGCTAGAGATGTCCATACTGCCTCCCTTCAAGCCATGCAATGATACCGCCATCATTACAATGTGGTGGATTGTACTTTCCTCTCTCCATCAATGACCTGAGCTATCCAATTTTGTTAATCTTGAATATCTAACTTAGTTAGGTGACAGCCGGTCAAGCAAATTAAATGATAGGGAGAGAGTGATAGTGGTGTTAGTCCCTCTTGGGAATTAAAATGAAGCACTGACCCAGTTAAAAAAGGAAGGAAAGCAACTGTTCCTAGGACTATTAAAGACCTGCTATGTCTAAGCATCCTTCAGAGATTTCAGATGGAGAATACTTTTCCACTTTGGTACCCTGTAAATCAACTTGTAATCACTCCTAGGAAGTAATTAAAGGACTTTACTTCTTACTTTGGCTTTTGACTTAGTTTGGATGTTGATGAGTCAATTGATCATGGCTTTGAAATGGAAATAGTAATTATTTCTAGCAGGACCAATACTTCCTTTCCCCATACCCATGAATCCCAGTGGGAATTCACAGCAGTTACAGTCATTAACTTAGCAAGCTTCAATGATTAATACCAATCAATAACCAACAGAAACAGGTCTGTGCTCTAAATCAATTGTCCCATTAATGAACATAAATACACCACTTCAGCCTCTGAACATGGTCCCTGTTGAAAGTGAGTTAGCGAATAAAGCCTAGTTACAGGGGTTCAGGTTTTTGTAATTAATTAAAGCTCTTGCCTACCCTTCAAGTCTTGGATCTAGGCCTGAGATGGGAGTAAAGAAGAAAGGGGGTATCGCCAGGTTGCTGGTGAAGGGCAAGATCCTGTGATATATGGAAAGAGGAAGAAATAAGGCTGGGAAGTGGGATTGAAGTGACTTTCCTTATAGATTCATTTGTCAGAACCAAGGAAATAGTGGATGGTGGTCAGGACTTCCTATGTGCCTCATTCTACATGTATTGTCTGTAAAGGTTAACTAATTCTTGGTCTACAATAAAATATAGGTTGCTTGGCTATCTCCAGAGATCATTTGGAACAACAAAGGAAAACTGCTTAAATGAACACTAATACTCTGCTTATGGTATAATTTCCTACACACATGAGGGTTACCTTGCAGTCTAGGTCTAGGAAACAGAAATAACCCAAATGGGAGAATACAGAAGAGTGAAGACAGCATCTAGTGATTAGCCAAGAACCTGGGAGAGAGCTGTTCTGCAGACACCTGGCATTATGTGAATACAACCTAATGATAATTCAGCCTTGAAAAGAGCTTTTTTTTATTTTTTTATTTTTTTGCTTTAGGAGCAGAGATGTGCTGATTTGTTTTTTCCCTGAAGTGCTCTGGGAGATACTGGAAGCTATCAATCATCCATGAACCTCTTCTTCTCTGTCTAGAACCCTGGAAGGTCTTTGTACTAGCAGTAGAAAGCCCTGCCCCTGATTATAGACACAATTAATGAAATCAAAATCCTGAGATCCTATGGACAGAGAAAATGAGGATTGTAGACTGAAAGCAATTTTGTCTTTCTTTGTAACCCTAGCATTTAGCACAATCCTGTCTTGTAGTGAGGACTTAGCCAATATTTTTTGACCACTGACTGACAACCATACCAATGCCTTTTCTGGTCCCTGTACTCCAGTGTGACCTGAATTGTGAAGTCACCATAGATAAGTGGGAAAAGGCAAAACCCTGCATGTGCAACATGTGCATACTTGGATGTACATGCTACAAGCAAACATATACACTGATACCTCACTATTAAAAGCTCTATACATAACCTCATGGCCAACTAGGGCATTGAGACAAAATAACTAAAGAGGGTGGGTTAGGTGGGACATAGTTAACATGTACAGACTAATCCCTTTGGATCCAGATTGTGGGACCAGAGGATGCGAAGTACACCAGGAAATAATGGTAAAATCTCAATGTGGCATTCTGACAGGGGATGGGGAATTACTGGGTCCAACTCTGAACTCCAAAGGGAAGAGGTGATTTGTAGGAAGAAGCAGAACTAGAAAGTTAGTTTTTAGACTCATAGTCCAAAACATTTTCATAATGAATGAAAATTTAAAACTTTTATTTGTTGTTGAGTATTCAGCAGAAACAATTTATTGATGAATCTTAAGACTTTATTTGTGATTTTCTGAGTGTCCATGATGGTTTATACTCTAATTAGGATGGACTACAAACTGTTTGGGATCATAGAGGGAAAAAAGGAAGGGAACATGTATTTATTAAGTATTCACTTTGTGTGAGGCACTGCCCCAAGTTCACTGTAAGTACTGTCTCATTTGATTTTCACAATAACCTTGGGATGTAGGTATTATTATTATCCTCATTTTACAAGTGAAGGAACTGAGGCACCAGAGATAATGTGACTTATACAAACAAGTGCTGTCTGAAACTGAATTTGAAAACAAGCCTTTCTGATTCCAGTTCCAGTGCTCTAGGCAACATATTGCATAGGAAACTAGGTCTAGAAAGTACCTTAAAAATAATTTAACAGTGTGTATGCATGTACATTGGATTGCCTTGACAGTTTGGTAAAACCTATGTACTCCTTTTCATAATAATGTCTTTAAATGTATAAAATTATAGATTATAAAGGAAACTAAATTATGTTGAAGTACAGCTATCAAAATGTTTTTAAAATCAAGGTTTTAGATCCCAGATTAAGAACCCCAATCTAGTTCAGTCTCTCATTTGCAGATGAAATAGAGACCTACAAAGTTCAAACAGCTTGCCCACAGCCACACAGTCAGTTATGAAATCCAGGATTCAAAGCTAGGACCTCAGAGTCTAAATCTAATAATACACTTTCAATTATGAAACACAGCTGCAGCTCCAGAGCACTCAATTTATGGTTCATATAAGGAAGGAACAGGGGAGTTCCTGCCACCTCAATATCCCGAGTCTTTTCTTCAAGACCCCAAATGAGAAATATAATATAATTTTTGTAACATTTAGTTTTTACCTATCCTCTAACAACTTTATAAAAATCAGAAAGTTCAAAATTAGGTCCAGAGAGGCCAGTGAATTAATAGAATTCAGTGGTAAAATTGGAAGCTTATTTCAATTTAATCAATCAACAAGCATTTTTTATGTTCCTACTGTGTATCAAGAACTGTTTGGCATTAAATATAGAACTCTCAGAAATGTAAAATATCAGGGAACTCATTTTAGTCTAGCTAATATCTACTCAAAAAGCAATTAGCCTTCTAGCTTAGCCTTTGTCTGAAAACCTCCATTGAATGAGCAGCCCACCACCATCATCCAAGCAAACCTACCTAATTTTGGACAGCTTTAGTTGTGAAGAAATTTATTTTTCAGCCATCCTAAACCAGCCCTTCTACAACTTACATTCATTACTTCTATTTTTTCTTCTGTGGAGTCAAGTATGATTGCTATTTAATTTGACAATTTTCTAATTATTTGCAGATTTCTATTATGATACTTTAATCTTCTCCAGATCAAATATTTCCAGTTCTTTCAATGCATCTTAACATGTCATCATCTTCAGTTTCTTCACCACTTCCAAAATGTGATTCCCTAAACTGAACAAAATATTTAAGATGTAATCTGAACAGAAGGGCAGAGGACTTTCAACTTTGAAGTCTTGAACACTGTGCCTCTCAAAATGACCGAATTATCATTTTCGGCTGTTACGGTAAACTGCTGACATATATTGTACCTTGAAGGTCATCACAACTCCTAGATTTTTTTCATTCAAATTTTCCAGCCACATCTCTGCCTCTTGTACTTGTTAAGTTGTTTTTTGAACCTAAGTACAGGTATCTTCATTTATTTCTTTAAAATTTCATCTCATTAAATGTCATTATTTTATTCATATGAAATTTTCACTAACTCTACCATTGTCCTACAAAACTTGCAGGTTGTAAAGTGGTTATTTAATGCCATTGAAAGTTCTTTAGAGAAAAGCCCCCAAATTTGGTGCCCTCTAGGAATTTTTGACAATGAGACACTTTTTCTTTCAAGAATAAAAGAATGAAATGAGGACATTTTGGGGGTAATGGAGAGGTTATAGAAGGTCACTCAAAATACATTTGATGTCAGATTTGGTGCTTTCCAAGATTTTTAGCAGTGTGGAAAAACATTTTTAGCATAAGAAATTCCCAGACAGTATTGAAGTCAAATGAGGCATTTGGGGGTCACATAGATCAACAGAATCACTGACATTAGTTGGGTCATTTGAGGTCAGTTAACACATTTTATGGATTTGGGACAATGAGTAAACTTTTTTTTATAGGAAAAAGATTCCTAGAATGAAGTAGGAGTCAAATGAAGGAACATTTGGAATCTTGGAGAGTATCAAGTCAATGAATTAATTTGTAGTAAAATTGGTATTTGGAATGGAAAGCATTTATTAAATGCGAAATATCATTCTAAGTATTGAAAAGGCAAATAGGAAAATAGATGCAGTCCCTCTCCTCAAGGAGCTGATATTCTAATTGGAGGAGGCAACAGATAAGAAGATTCCTGCTTAGGTTCAGTTCCACAAGGCAGATGGGAAAGCCAGGCAGTAATGAGGGAGAAAAAAGTTGCATGCCAGATGCTAAGGTCATCTCCTGCAGCAATGGCAGGGTAGCTGATCCCCTCACAAGAAGATACTAAAGTGGAGTGAGGAGATCTGAGTGGGTACTGATTAGTGAGGTAGTTCCTCAGTCTTTGCTAACTTATTACACTCCTGCAGTTTTTGAGGTCACATCATCTCCTTTCCTTCCCTTTCCCCTGTCCTATGATTACTCAGCAATGGCTATCCCCTTCATTGACAAGGATTTTTTCCTTCCCTCATTCCTGGTTCTGACCAAACTTAGTGCCCTGAAGTCATGGATCAATCTTAGGAAAAGAAGGAAGAAGGAGGGAATTGGTAATAGTATGTTTTAAAATTTGTACATAAAGATCTATATTTTTTTCACATTTGATTAGAAGAAGAATTAAAAAAAAAACATTCCTAGGAGTTGTTTATAATTCAGAACTTAACTTGAAAGAGTTCTATGCTGCTTTTATGTACTTGCTATTCATTCTAAGTCAAGGAAAGGCTAATAATAACAGTAATAATAGCTAATATGTATATAATGCTGAGCACTGTGCTATTAGTATTTTATTTGATCCTCACAATAAGTAGGTATATAATACTCATTTTATAAAAGAAAAAACTGAGACAAACGGGTTAAAGTCACACAGCTGGTAAATATCTGAGGCTGGATTTGAATTCAGGTCTTTTGACTTTAGGTCCAGCACTTTAACTATGTACCACCTAACTGCCCATATGGAACTTGTGGTTTCCTTTTGATCTTGGGGATAGTACTCAGTGTTCTATTTGGGACATAGAATTATCCAGATTTCTAATTCTTTCCTGTCCCAAAGCTTTAACTGATTTGATCCAAGACTATTCAAAACTCATTTAAAATCAGGAAATGTGTGTGTGTGTGTGTGTGTGTGTGTGTGTGTGTGTGTATGTATCTGTACTTAATTAGCCTTCTTGGAGGAGGTAGAGGAGAGAAAAGAGAGAAAAATAAGTTAAAGAAAATCTACAAGGAAGCTAAGAAAAGATGGGTAGTTCTGAATATATGTTTTAATATCATATATGCTTTCTTGAAATTGAGATTTACTATGACATATTTTTGAATCCTTTAACATTTTCTGCTATATACATGAAAATTTTTTTTCTTTTTCTATCCTATGTTGTATTTAAATTTAATTTAAAATAAATACATTTTTAAAAATCCAGGAATCCTAGACACAGTAATCTGTCAATCTCCTCCATACTGTATTTCAGATTTAGTAGTAAACTCATCACTTTCTGAGGGAGCTCCTTCCTACTCTTCTCTCATCTCCCAGCAAGATCAGCTGTCCTACAGAATCCATGAAAACCATAAAGAACATGTGTTATGTGTGTTTCAATAATTTTACAATAAAAATTAAACATGTATATAGGCACCTCTGTAAGGGACTTTAGAGAACATTTACATTTTACAGGAAAGTAAACTAAGGCACAGAGAGATGAGTTGAACATAGTTGGATTCAAATAGAAATCCTTTAACTGAAAATCCAATTCTCTTGCACACTCTGAGGACAGATCTCCAAATCAGCAAGAACTGAATTCAAGTCTTTTAAGCACTTTATGCTTTATTGCCTTTATGCCCTAGGCAAATCTCTAGAACTCTAATTTGAAAAGACTGTGTTATTATACATTGGTTAAAGAAAGTTTTTCATCAGAAGGTCCCTATGTGGATTAAAGAACAAGTCTGAAAAAAAAAACACTTTTTAATTTTGTTTTAGTCTTAAGAAGCAAAGAAAATAAGCCCTTAAGCTATGTTGTTAATCAGTCAAGTCAGATTCTTCATGATGCCACTGGGGGCTTTCTTAGCAAACATAATGGAGTAGTTTTCCATTTCCTTTTTCAGCTCATTTTTTTACAGATAAGGAAACTGAGACAAACAGGGCAAAGTGACTTGTTCAGGGTCATACAGCTAGTAATTGTCTGAGACCTATCTCTAGGCCTGGCACTCTATCCACTGTGCTACCTAAGTTGTCCCTAACTGACACTGTGGTTAAATTTTAAATTAAGGCTACAAAAGTAGAAATTTAATTTCATTGGGCATAGGCCTGTTGAGAAATAGGGAAAGTGATAAATGTAAACCAAACTCTCTTTGTTCTGAGGCTGTAACAAGAAAATACTGAAGCCATTTGTTTAGAGATTTTAGCACCTGTAAAGATCTCTGAGCCTATATGATATAACTTATCTTGTTTATATTATAATGGGGTTTTTGAGCTTGCTTCCCTGAAATAAATATCTCCATCCCATTCTGTTATATTTCACAGGGAGATGATAAGTCAGAAATGTCCAACTAAATTAAAGATATAAAAGTCAAATAAAAATGAATTCCTTATGGGCACATTTAAATTTCAAAAAACTATAAATTAGCATCATCTATACTGTGTTGTATTTTCATTTATTTTGTCAAACATTCCCCGATTACATTTTAAGCTGATCTAGTTTTCACTCTGGAGTTTTTCTGGTCTGGTGCTTCACACTTGTGACTTAGGTGAGTGACTATTGAAACCATCAGACTCCCAGGTCATGTCTGTAATTTGGTGCCCTCTCTCTGACGGCATCTTGTGACTATATTAGCTGGATCAAGCCTTTGCGATTTCATGACTTATATACTATAATTATATTCTAATAGATATGATCCTAAATATAATGCAGAAAAGTTTTTCTGTTTGGATACTATTTGCTCTCTGTTACCTTCATTGGGTGCATAACATATGCCGCCCTATTCTCTCTCTCTTAAATCATTATCCTATCATATTATTAACAATTTATCCTTCATTAACCTTCAATTGGGCCATCTGCCACTACCTCAGCTAGAATCCAAACTCTTGGAGGCCACAGTCTTCGTCTTGTACTTCTTTGTCCATTGCACAGTGATGGGAATGTTGTAGACTCACTCCACAAATGCTTAATGATTTGAAAGATAAAGTCCTGTTCTTTCACAGATCCTATTGTAAACCATGCTAAGGATTTAGCCTTAGTCAAGCTACGAAGGGTTATGGAAATCTCATCTTGTGTTTTGGCCCATGAAAAATGGTGAATCTTCCCCCCTCCACTCCCTTTCTCTGAAGTTAGGACTCAGGAGTCCTTGCTTGGGATCCTGGGGAGGGAGACGACCGTGTCATGTCACATTCATCTTGACCGAACTGTTTCAGTTGGCTTTCACCCTACCTGATGCATGGTTGAGCTACGTATTTACTGTCTTTCTTCTCTGCCAGGACACCCTCTGTACACCATCACATGAGCGTGTGCTCATTTGCTGCATCACCAATCAGCTCTAAACCTTCCTCTTCAACTCACTTCATTTCTAATTTCCTGCCCTGCAGCATAACCATCATTCAGTGAACAAAATGACTGATTAGTCTGGAAAGGACTTGCTTCTAAAATACAATATTTTTCCACACTTGGAACACAGTAATTATACTTTGATATAGTTGGGAGAACAAATGCTCCCCAAGCTAAAACTCCATTCTCAGTGTGCTGTGTAAATCAAAAGAATAATGAAACTGCATCGAGATCCACATCATGCTAACAGCCAATTCCTCATAAATAGTCAAGCTTCATTGTATCAGACTAAGCAGGAAGAGGAGCTATCTGAATAGAAGAAATTTGGTTTTATGGTACAGATAGTAACCTCAACTAATCCAACCAACCACTGCCAAGTCCTTCAGCATCTGCTGTAATGAATAAATGAGACTAATTTATATTTTGGCTAGCTGTTGGTAATTGTGTACTTCTGAAATTCTTGCAAATTAATTGTGTGACCAAAGGCCAGTCAGTCATTTCACTCCTTTATTTGCAAATGTGACCCTATTTCCTCATTTGCAAAATAAGCCTAATAAACATTCCTGTATGGCTGCAAGATGTGCACCTTAGGAACCAAAGAAAGGAAAGTGAGCAGCATGCAAAGCATGATAGAGAAGTACAGAGTAAGCATAAGCAGGGTAAATAAAAAAAACATATTACAAAATTGGATTAATTTCTCTTTAGGCTGCCCTGGACTTTCTGTACTATGTCATTGAAACTTATTCCCTCTGTAAACTCACTCTACCCATGAACTATTTTTGTTTTTAAAATTTTTTTTGTTGAAGTTTTTTATTTTCAAAACATATGCAAAGATATATTTTTTCAATACTGACCCTTGAAAAACTTTGTGTCATGAATTACTTCTCATATTGAAACTTTGATCCCTCACTATAACATCTCCTATCCTGTGATAGCTTCTTTCTTCTATAACTTTCATTGAAAAAGGGTATCCAGCCTAAACAAATCTATTTATTTAGTGCTATACCAATCCAGACTCCCAAAAATTTATTTTAATGGCCTAGAAAAAATAATAATAAAATTAATTTGGAAGAACAAAAGGTCAAGACTTTCAAGGGAACTAATGAAAAAAAATCAAATGAAGGTGGTCTAGCTGTACCAGACCTAAAACTATGTTATAAAGCAGCAGTCACCAAAACTATTTGGTATTGGCTAAGAAATAAACTAGTTGATCACTGGAATAGGTTAGGTTCAAGGACAAAATAATCAGTAACTTTAATAATCTAGTTTTTGACAAACCCAAAGACCCTAGCTTTTGAGATAAAAATTCACTGTTTGACAAAAACTGCTGGAAAAATTGGAAATTAGTATGGCAGAAACTAGGCATTGACCCATACTTAACAATGTACACCAAGATAAGGTCAAAATGGGCTCATAATCTAGCATAAAGAATGAAGTTATAAATAAATTAGAAGAACATAGGATAGTTTACCTCTCAGACCTGTGGAGGAGGAAGGAATTTGTGACCAAAGAAGAACTAGAGATCCTTATTGATCACAAAATAGAAATATTTAATTATATCAAATGTAAAAGCTTTTGTACAAACAAAACTAATGCAGACAAGATTAGAAGGGAAGCAACAAACTGGGAAAACATTTTTACAGTCAAAGGTTCTGATAAAGGTCTCATTTCCAAAATATATAGAAAATTGACTCTAATTTATAAGAAATCAAGCCATTCTTCAATTGATAAATGGTCAAAGGTTTTTCAGATGGAGAAATTAAAACTATTTCTAGCAATATGAAAAGATGCTCCAAGTCATTATTAATCAGAGAAATGCAAATTAAGACAACTCTGAGATACCACTACACACCTCTCAGATTGGTTAGGATGACAGGAAAAGATAATGCTGAATATTGGAGGGGATGTGGGAAAACTGGGACACTGATACATTGTTGGTGGAATTGTGAATACATCCAGCCATTCTGGAGAACAATTTGGAACTATGCTCAAAAAGTTATCAAGCTGTGCATACCCTTTGATCTAGCAGTGTTACTACTGGGCTTATATCCCAAAGAGATCTTAAAGAAGGGAAAAGGACCCACATGTGCAAGAATGTTTGTAGCAGCCTTTTTGTAGTGGCCAGAAACTGGAAACTGAGCGGATGGATCGATTGGAGAATGGCTGAATAAGTTGTGGTATATTAATGTTATGTAATATTATTCTGTAAGAAATGACCAGCAGGAGGATTTCAGAAAGCTCTGGAGAGACCTGTGTGAACTGATGCCAAGTGAAATGAGCAGAACCAGGAGATCATTATATACTTCAACAACAATACTATATGATGATCAGTTCTGATGGACATGGATCTCTTCAACAATGAGATGAACCAAATCAGTTCCACTTGTTCAGTAATGAATAGAACCAGCTACACCCAGTGAAAGAACTCTGAGAAATAAGTGTCAACCACTACATAGCATTTCCAATGCTTCTATTTTTGTCTATCTGCATTTTTGATTTCCTTCACAGGTTAAGTGTACATTATTTCAAAGTCAGATTCTTCTTGTGCAGCAAAATAACTGTATGGATATGTATACATATATTGTATTTAATATATACTTTAACATATTTAATGTATTGGTCTACCTGACATCTGTGGGAGGGGATGGGGGGAAAGAGGGGAAAAATTGGAACAAAAAGTTTTGCAACTGTCAATACTGAAAAATTATCCATGCATATATCTTGTAAATAAAAACTTATAATAAAAAAATAAAAAGGGTATCCAGGCTAGCTATGTCATCATTCATCTCCAACATACTCTCTGATTTTTCTAGATTTTCTCCACATAACACTGCTCTGAACCAGGTATTTTTTATTTGTATCTTTACACTTAATAGCATCTTGTTTTTTATTTACATGTAAATATAGTTTTCAACATTTATTTTTGTGAGATTTTGAGTTCTAAATTTTTCTTTCTCCCTCCTTTCCTTACCCCTCTTCAAGAGATCAAGCAATCCAATATAAATTATACATATGCAATCATGTTAAACATATTTCTGCATTAGTCATATTGTAAAAGAAGAATCAGAACCAGAGGGAAAACCCATGAGAAAGAAAAAAAATATTCAGATTCCATAGTTCTTTCTTTGGATGAGGATAGCATTCCCATCCCAAGTCTTTTGGAATTGTTTTGAATCACTGTATTGCTGAAAAGAGATAAGTCTATCATAGTGGTCATTACATAATGTTGATGTTACTGTGTACAATGTTCTGGTTCTGCTCACTTCACTCAGCAATAGTTTATGTAAGTATTTCCAGGTTTTTCTGAAATCTGTCTGCTCATTATTTCTTATAGCACAATAGTTTTCCATTACATTAATATACAACAATTTGTTCAGCCATTCCCCAATCAATGGACACTCTCTCAATTTGGCACCAGAAAATTAGTTTCTATAAATATCTTTGCACATATTTTCCCCTTTTTGATCTCTTTGGGATACAGACCTAACAATGCAGGATTAAATGGTACGCACAGTTTGGGTGCCCTTTAGGCATAGTTCAACATTGCTCTCCAGAATGGTTGGATCATTTCCCAATTCTACAACAATGCATTAGTGGTCCAATTTTTCCACATCTTTTTCAACATTTATCAATTTCCTTTTCTCTCATATTAGCTAATCAGAAGTGAAATCTCAGAGCTGTTTTGATATGTATTTTTCTAATCAATAGTAATTGGGAACATTCCCCTCCTCCCATGGCTATAGATAGCTTTAATTTCTTCTTACAAAAACTGCCTATTCATATTCTTTGGTCATTTATCAATTGGGGAATGAGTTGTATTCTCATAAATTTGATTCAATTCTCTATATATTTGAGAAATGAGGTCTTTATCAGAAACACTGGCTGTAAAAATTGTTTCTCAGCTTTATGTTTTCCTTCTAATCTTCATTGCATGCTTTTTTAATTTAATGTAATCAAAATGATTTCTTTTGTATTTCATAATGTTTTCTATCTCTTTTTGTCATAAATTCTTCCCTTATCCATAAATCTGACTATTAAACTTTTCCTTGCTCTTCTAATTTGCTTATGGCATCACCCTTTGTGTCGTAAATCATGTGTCCATTTTATTTGGAATAGTCTGTGAGATATTGGTCTATTCCTAGTTTCTACCATGTCGTTTTCCAATTTTCCCAACAGTTTTTGTCAAATAATGAGCTCTTATCCCCAGAAGCTGGAATCTGTTTTTATCAAAAAGTGGATTATTTTAGTCATTGACTATTGTGTCTTGTGTACTTAACCTATTCCACTCATCTACCACTCTTTCTTAGTCAGTACCATACAGTTTTGATGATTGACACTTTATAATATAGTTTTAGTTCTGGTATGACTGAACCACTTTGGCAATTTGATTGGTGTGGCATTGAATAAGAAGATTAATTTAGATATAATTTTCATTTTATTATATTACCACAGGCTATCTATGAGCAATTGATATTTTTTCAGTATTTTTAGATCCAACTTTATTTGTGTAAAGTGTTTTGTAATTGTGATTATATAGTTCCTGGATTTGTATTGTCTACATATAGTTCTTTAAATGGAATTTCTTTTTCTCTCTCTTGATGTTAGAATTTGTTGGTAGTATATAGAAATAATTATGATTTATGTGGGGTTTTTTATACCCCACAACTTTGCTAAAGTTGTTAATTGTTTCAAGTAGTTTTTAGTTCTAGAATTTTCTAAGCATATCACTAGATCATTTGCAAAGAGTGATAGCTTTGTTTCCTCATTGTCTATTCTAATTTCTACAATTTCTTTTTCTTCACTTATTCTAAAGCTAAAATTTCTAGTACAATACTCAATAATAGTGGTGACAACAGGCAACCTTGTTTCACTTGGGATCTTATTAGGAATGCTTATAGCTTATCCCCATTATAGATAATGCTTGCTGATGGTTTTAGATAGATGCTGCTTATCCTTTTAAGAAAAATCCCATTTATTCCCATGCTTTCTAGAATTTTTTTTAATAGGAATGGGTGCTGTATTTTGTTAAATGTTTTTCTGCATTTATTGAGATAATTTTATGATTTCTTTTAGTTTTGTTATTGATATGTTCAATTACGCTGATAGTTTTCCTAATATTGAACTAGTCCTACATTCCTGATACCACCTATCATATTATCCATGTGATAAATTGCTTTTATATTTTTGCTAATATTTTATTTAAAATGCTTGCATTGATATTCATTATAAAAATTGATCTATAATTTTTTCTCTGTTTTTGCTTTTCCTAGTTTAGGTATCAGCAATATATCCATGTCATAAAAAAGAATTTTGTAGGATTTTTTCAAATACTTTATATATATTTTGTTATTTACTGTTCTTTAAATGTTTGGTAGAATTCACTTACAAATCCAACTAGCCCCGGAGAATTTTTCTTAGGGAGTTCATTGATGCCTTCTTTAATTTTTTTTTTCTAAAATGGAGTTATTTAAACATTTTATTTCTTCTCTTAATCTGGGCAATTTATATTTTTGTAAATATTCATCCTTTTTAACTTAGATTGTCCAATTTATTACTATAAAGTTGGGCAAAATATCACTTATTTATTACTTTAATTTTTTCTTCATTTATCGTGAATTTGCCTTTTCATTTTTAATACTGGTAATTTGGTTTTCTTCATTATTTTTAAAATAAAATTAATTTAATATTTATCAATTTTTTCATAAAACCAGATGTTAGTTTTATTTATTATTTCAATTGTTTTCTTACTTTCAATTGTATTAATATCTCCTTTGATTTTCAGAATGTCTAATTTGGTATTTAATTGGGCAGTTTAAATTTAAATTTGCATTCTTTTTTTAGCTTTTTAAGTTGCATGCCCAATTCATTGATTTCTTCTTTCTCTATTTTACTTATTAAAACATTTAGAGATATAAAATTTCCCCTAAGAACTGATTTGACTATATTGCATAAGTTTTGGTATGTTTCATTATTGTCATTCTTTTTGATGAAATTATTGATTGTTTCTACTTGTTCTTTGACTAACTTATTCTTTAAGATTAGATTATTTAGTTGCCAATTAATTTTTAATCTTTCTTTCCATGATCCTTTACCACACATAATTTTTATTGCATCATGATTTGAAAAGAATCCATTTAGTATTTCTTACTTTCTGCATTTGATTGTGAGGTTTTTTAATTCCATAATGCATGGTTTATTTTTGTGTAGATACCATGTACCATTGAGGAAAAAAAAGGTATATATTTTTTCTATTCCCATTCAGTTTCCTTCAGAGGTCTATGATACCTATCTTTTCTAAAATTCTATTCACCTCCTTAGCTTTTTTCTTGTTTATTTTGTGTTTCTATTTATTTAGATTTGAGAGTGGGAGGTTGAGGGCCCCTACTAGTATAATTTTGCGGTGTATTTCTTCCTTTAACTCACTAACTTCTATAAGAATCTGTATGCTATACCACTTCTTGCATATATGTTTAGTATTAATATTACTTCATTGCCTATAGTACCTTTTTAGCAAGATGTACTTTTCTTTTTTATCTTTTTTAAGTCAATCTATTTTTGCTTTTGTTTTGAGATCAGGATTGTTACTTTTTTTTTACTTCAACTGAAGTATAATATATTCTGTTCTAGCCTTTTACTTTTACTCTGTATGTGTATCTCTGCTTAAAACGTGGTTCTTGTAAACAATATATTGTGGGATTCTGGTTTTTAATTCACTATCTGCTTCCATTTTATGGGAGAATTCATCCCATTCACATTCACAGTTATGATTACTATGTATTTCCCTTCATCCTATTTTCCCCACATTTATATTTTCTAAACATAGTGTTTTGCTTCTGATCACTGCCTCTTTCAATCTGTCCTTCCTTCTATCAGGCTCCATTCCCTTTTCTTTTCCCTTTCTACTCCTACTTCTGTCATCCCTTCTGGAATCTGGCTGCAATATTCCTTGGAGTTTTCATTTTGGGATCACTGTCAGGAGGTGATTGGTGTATTATTTCAATAACTATTTTACTCTCAAAATTCTGGGGTATCAGGGCAATTTTCCTTTACAATTTCTTGAAAGATACTGTTCAGGCTCTTTTTTTTTTTATCATGGCTTTCAGCCTGGATTGATTTTCTAGGTCAGTTGTTTTTCCAATGAAGTATTTTACACTTTCTTACATTTCTTCATTCTTTTGATTTTGTTTGAATGATTCTTGATGTCTCATGGAATCATTGGTTGTATTTGCCCAATTCTAATTTTTAAGGAATCATTTTTTTCCAGTTTCCATTGACTAATCCTACTTTTTAAAGAATTGTTTTCTTCAGTCAATTTTTTCCCTTCCTTTTCGGGAAGGGACTCTCTTGCACAATTCTCACTTCCTTTCCCATTTTTTCTTCTACCTCTCTTATATGATTTTTAAAATCCTTTGTGAGGCTTCTATAAGAAGGCTTTTGGGGCTTGAGACCAATTCATATTCCCCTTTGAAGCTTCACATGGAGGTATGTTTGACATTGTTGTCCAATTCTGAGTTTGTATTTTGATCTTTCCTGGTAGTCAGAGTCAGGACTCTTTTCTGTTTTTTGCTCATTTTAGCCTGTTTTGTAACTTTAGTTGCGCTCTGAAACTAGGGCAAAGGGGGGTCAGGAGAGAGCATTTTAGGAAGCTTCTTATGCTGGGAATCACTGGCTTTCTCTTTTGGAGCCTTTGGGGCCTGTAGCTTACCCATTGCACTGGGATGGCTCAGTCTAGTTGTGCTAGGTTCCTGGGCTAGCAGTTTGCCTTCTTCATTGGGACTGGAGGCCTTACGTTAGTCTACTGAGTCAGGACCAAGAGGGTTCAGTTGCTGATCTATGCTGTGGCTAAGAACCTCCTTTTGTCTTTTCTGGACATCACCTGTGCTGTGCTGTGCTCATCTTTTACCCAAATGAGACAGAACTTTCCTGAAGTCCTTTTGAATTATCTTAAGGTTGAAAATTTTTCATTTCATCTTTTTGTGGGTTCTGTTGCTTCAGAATCCAGTTAGAGTTAGAGTTGTTTCCAAGGCAAACTGGGGAGAGTAGGCAATGTCATGACTTCTTCCTACCATTTTGACTCCCCCTCTTCAGGCAATTTCAAACCAGATATCTTTGCCTCCTCTCCTCATTTCATTTTCCTTTTAAGTACTATTTTATTAGAATATAAGTTTTGTGAGGGCAGGATTTTTCTGCTTGTATATATATTCTCAGGCTTAGCACTTAGTAAATATATAATAAATGCTTATTGAGCTGATCTGTTGACTCCAAATAAAGAATTATGGAAAGGAAATGGGTTCAAGGTATCATCAAAGGAAAATGTCAACAGCAAAAGATTAGCCAGTTACTTGGCAATTTTTAATTTTTGTTACTTTTTAGTCATACTCATGGTTCCATTTGGTATTTTTTTTAGTAAGGATCCTGGAGTAGTTTGCTATTTATTTCTACAGATTATTTCGCAGATGAGGAAACTGAGGCAAACAGAGTTAAAGTGACTTGTTGAGGATCACACAGCTAATATTTGTTTGAGGCTAGACTTGAACTCAGCAAAATGAATCTTCCTTGCTCTAGTCCTGGTACTGTATTCACTGTGCCACCTAGTCACCAACTATACAATGACAGAACTGATAACCATTGGGCAACCTGTGTATTCTGTTGATATCAAAGGAAAGCAAGGAAAGTTTCTAGTCCATAGGGCAGACACCATAGGGAAGAGAATATGATTAAGCATTGTATAGAAATTGGAAGACATGAAAGATTGCAATCTGAATCAATAGAAAACATGTCCACCTTGATAAGATTCAATAGGTATCTGAATATTTGAGTAAGACTTCTATCCCTACCTCATTGAACTGCTATACAAAAAGTAATTAAATATCATGCTATATAAATGTTAGTAAATATAAATGTTAATACATATAAATTCTATGTAAATATTAATCATTTTCATTATTTTTGCCTTATAAGTAGATTGCTTATTATGGGGAAAATGTTTAAGTCTTAATGTTATCTAGAGATTAGTCATTATCATTGTTTTTGTTCTGATAATAAATAAATACAATATTTCTTTTGTAAACTGTCACATTAATAATGCTCTTCATGCAACAATTATTTATTAAGCATCTACAATGTTAAAGACATGGTACCAGGTATTAATAATTCCTTAAGCTTGCTTAATAGATCCTTTTGTTTTGATAGTGAAGAGGCAAATTTTGTTCTGATTCATTTCTGATTTGTCACATGTTCCAAATTAATATATTTCACATTAATGTGATTTTCAATACATATTACAGAAATAGTTGAGATTAACTAGCTAGGGACAACTACATGGCACAGTGAATAGAGCACCTGTCCTGGAGTCAGGAGAACCTGAGTTCAAATCTAATTTCAGATATTTAACACTTAATAGCTGTGTGACTCTGGGCAAGTCACTTAATCCTAATTGCCTCAAAAAAAGAAGAGGGATTAATTGACTAACATCTTAAATGATACAGGGGAAAGGTCTATTCTAAATATTAATTAGCTAAAATTAATGGAGGCCAAATAACTAGTTGGCATCAACACCAACTCTCTAAATATAGAATTTCTGAGTTTCTAAGCACATTGATATTTGACAGTGATTATGATTTATGTCAATATTAACTGACTCAACTCAATTATAACCATTGTTGGACTTTAGTTTTGTGAATATACTTTGTATAAGTATGTATCATGGTTTAATATGGCTAAAATCTAGTCAGAGGAGAACAGTTAAGGTTATTGATGAGAGTTAAATAATACTCACATTTCTTGATTTATGGAACATGGCTTAATAGTTAGAAGGGAGATAGCATTGTATAATTGATAAAGAACCAGCCTCAAGGTCAACTTCTGCCTCTTACACATACTAGATATATGTCCAGAAACAAGTAATTTTGCTTTTTTAGTATGTCTAGGTGATTCTCTAAGTAGCTTAGAAGACACAGATGTACATTGATGAAAAGAGTTTCTCTCACCAGGACTCACTTAAACTGATAAAACACAGGTCTTGGGGGCAGGAGGAAGATTTATAAAGTGCTTTCCTAGAAATAGTCCTTTAAAATAGACAGTATATTAATCTGGAGGTTCAGATATGACATAGTTCCTCATAGAACTTATAATATTCTAGAAGGAAGTGATGCATACCTAAAAATTATTCAAAATAATGGATTTGTAATTGCCCAAATTACAATGCAAAACCAGTACTCAGAGTAAGAGTTCTGATTCCTAGACCAGGACTTAGACCCCAAGGCACCATGTCTTGATTTTAGGATCAAAAGTATTAGTCTAACGTCCATTGTTCACCAAAACCATCCAGTAGAGATTCAAGTTCAGATAGTTAGAAAGGAAGATTGAATACAGAAAAATTTCTGGCCCCTGAACACTTTGACAGGGGAAGTTCACTGGGTCCAAGATGAGTCAAACATTTAATTAAAAATACAAATTAAAAGAGATTTTTAACAATTCTCCTTTAAAAATAAAGAATTATAGAATCAAAGAAAATCACTAGATCAAGGATTTCTGGAAAGCAGAAAATAAGCACTTAGTCCATAGACTAGTCACACTGAACTAGGCTAGTCTGTGCAGTGAAGAGAAAGAAGAGTTGTTCTCATCTTAAACCTAATAACTCAATTTAATAGCTGACTCTTTAAAGAAACCCAACATCCCAAAGTTCTCTTTTAAAGAATCATTCTGTAAATAGGAAGGAGATTCATTTTGCTCAAGGAGAATACCTGTTCTACATACCTGCTGATCTTACTTAAAATGCAATCACACCCTTGGAAACATCTGCCTTTTCACACCATTTAAATCTCTGATTAAAAGACAACTCAAAACCACATGAGGTTGCCTATTCTACAAAACTACTTTGTGCCTTTAGGAAGTTTCCCCCCTCATATTATGCACAAAACTTGCCTTCCTGCTATTTCCACCCATTGGTTTTAGGTTGGTCCTTTGGAACCATTTGGAACAAGTTTATTCTCTTTCTTCCACATGATAGCTCTTTTTCACAAGGCATAAGAAAATGGATACCTCTCCCTAAGTATTCTCTTTTTTGCGTAATATTCCCATTTCCTTTAAGTATTTCAGACTAAAAAGAAAGAGCCCTAGACTTGAATATAGAAGATCTGGATCTAAAATCCAGCTTTGCCAGTGACAAGCTAGGCGATTTCATATAAACTACCTATGCTCTATGAGCATTATTTTCTGCATCTTAAAAAATGGGGCAGCATTTTTACCTATCTCACAAAATTGGTATGAAGATAGCACTTTACAAAAATCTTAAAGGACTACATAAAAGTATGTTATTGTTGTTATTATTATTATTATTATTAGTAGTAGTAGATATAGGTATAGCCGGTAATAGTAAGTGCGGAAATAATAGTAGTAGGTATATAAACAGCAGAGTAGCAGTAGTAGCAGTAGTAGCAGCAGCAGCAGCAGTGGCAAAAATAGCAAGAGGAGGAAGAAGAGGAGGAGGAGAAGGAGAACAAGAAAAAGGAGAAAGAGAAGGAGAAGAGGAATGAGAAAAAGAAGGAAAAGAAGAAAGTGTAGAAGGAGAAGAATGAGAAGGAGAAGGAGGAGGAGAACAAGAAAAAGGAGGAGGAGAAGGAGAACAAGAAAAAGGAGAAAGAGAAGGAGGAGAAGAGGAAAGAGAAGAAGAAGAAGGAAAAGAAGAAAGTGTAGAAGGAGAAGAATGAGAAGAAGGAGGAGGAGGAGGAGAACAAGAAAAAGGAGGAGGAGAAGGAGAACAAGAAAAAGGAGAAAGAGAAGGAAGAGAAGAGGAATGAGAAGAAGAAGAAGAAAAAGAAGAAGAAGAAGAAGGAAATGAAGAAAGAGTAGAAGGAGAAAAATGGGAAGGAGGAGGAGGGGAACAAGCAAAAGGAGGAAGAAGGAGGAGAAAGAGGAGGAGAAGGAGGAGGAGGAGAACAAGAAAAAGGAGAAAGAGGAGGAGAAGAGGAATGAGGAGAAGGAAAAGAAGAGAAGAAAGAGTAGAAGGAGAAGAATGAGAAGAAAGAGTAGAAGGAGAAGAATGAGAAGGAGGAGGAGGAGGAGAAGGAGGAGAAGGAGAAAGAGAAAAAAGAGAAAAAGAAGAAAGGAGAAGAGGAAGAAGAGAAGAAGAAAGAGAAAGAGAAGAAGGAGGAGAACAAGAAGAAGGTGAAGAAGAAAGAGGAGGAGAAAGACAATGAGGAGGAGAATCATTCCTTGATTTTAGGGAATTCCCCCTCAAAAAAAAAAAAAAGAATTCCCCTCTACCAATGCAAGTCAACAACCAGTATTCTGGCATATCAACTGAAGTTGAAATTGTTCAGTAGTGAATGACTCTTTGTGACTCCTCATGGGAATTCTTGGCAAAGGTTATGGAATAATTTGCCATTTTCCTCTCCAGTAGATTGGGCAAACAGATTAAGTGACTTGCTCAGGTCACACATTGTTAGTGAGTGACTGAGCTTGGCTTGGAATCCAGGTCTTCCTGACTCTAGGCCCAGTGCTCTATCCACTGCACTGCCTGCCTGGCAGTGAAGGGCTGCATTTCAATTTAAGCCTTAAAAAGAATGGCCTGAAGTGCCGAAAAGATGAAGTGAGTTGCCAGGATGACATAGCCAGGATGTACCAGGGAAAGGCTTGCCCTCAGGTGTCCTAACCCAGGGTCCTGCCCTCTCACCGCTGTATCATACTGCCTCTTAGTTATCATTATGATAATGAGGAAGAGGAGGGCTATGAAAATGACAGCAGTTACCACAAGCTAAGGAGTCGGGGATGGATAACTCTTCCAGCCTTTGCTTCTCAGTCATATACTGGTTTCCTCATTAGAACCAACCCTGTTCCAATAAGAAGATCCACCAGTCCAGGAGGATTGTTTGAGCCTGAGTTTGAAGACACTCAGCTCTCATGGCTGGATTATTATGATTATTCTTATTTATTTTTAGTGAAACCCATACCAGCCACTGATTTTTTGCCCTGAAGAGGAAAAAAGTCCTTTTATCCCCTTCTGGGCTGCTTCTGATTATCCTAGGGTGAGAAGGAATATTAGGTGAAGGATGGAAGGAGTGGACTTCTACAACTTTGTTCCTTTTGAACAAGGCCTCCTTGTAAACCTAAGCAGACAAGCAGGTGGGTAAATGAGGCTGAGTCTGGGTTCCTTTGTCTCATTCCCTCTATGCTTCCTTCTTCCCTCCCCCTCTTCCAGTGGTGAGCCAGCTTTCCCATTACTTACACTGCCAGCCATAAACGCCTATTTATTTGCGGACTAACTTTCTGGTGGTTTAATATCCCCTTGAATTACAGTACAATTTCTTTCAAGTTATATTTGATTATTTTTCACATTTAAAAACATGAATACAATTACCTCACGATGGCATGTGCCATTACAGTCAGAGATAAAATAGTATCTCAATACTATGGATGCATCTTATACAAGTAGGCGGCCTCTAAAAAATATATCTCTAGCATGGAACAAGATCCACAGTGATAGGTGCCATATAAATGCATATAGAACAATAAATAGATACAAAGGAAACAGATGTTGAATAATTAATCCCTGCTTCTCTCTAGAAACGAGCTTTATAAATCTTTCTTCAGTGTTCATTTATTTCTAGAGAAGCAAATATTTAAAAGTAAAGAATAAGTAATGGCCAGGAAGGAGCGAAATAATAATAATAATAATAAAAATAACAAAACCAAGAAGAGAGAAGATTATGGATTGCTGAAGCTCTATTATTCCAATCTGCTGCTGGCAACATCCTGCAAGATCATGTTGATAAAGATGGAAAATGGGTTTACAATAGTTGGGGTTTCATTGATGCCCATTCATTGATGAAGTGCCATATTGATGTGTCAGATCTGGACACCCATTGACATAGCATTGCATGACTTACAAAGCGTTTTCACATTTATTATTCAATTTAATAAGCATTTATTATTCAATATGTACCTAGCACTGTGCTAGGTCACAAATACAAGGAATGAGATAATTATTACTTTCATGGAGCTTACATTGGAGGGAGGGATACAACATGTGCACAGCTAAGTAAATATTGTAAAGGAAATTTGGTAAGGGGGAGCTTGGGCTAACACCTTGGCAGAATCAGGAAAGGCCAGTCACAGGTAGCACTTGAGCTGATGCTCATTTGACTTTCACAGCAACTTTATGAGATTGGGGGCAACAGAAAGAGTAATAGGTACTCTTGAGCTGATGCTCACCCATTGGGGGCAACAGAAAGAGTCCTGGACTTAGGTTCAAGTCATTTCTCTGAACTTCAGCTTCCTGATCTGTGAAATGAGAATATGGATATATGCAACAGAATTGTTGTGAAATAATTATTTTATAAAAGCAATATAAATATGAGCTTTTATTATTATCCTCATATTACATGTGTAGGAAACAAGGCTCAAAAAGGGATGCCCAGAAAGTAAATAAGGGAGTTGAGATTCTTCTACAGCAGAGAACTATTTGATAAGACTGAAAAGGACTCAAAATCTATTTACAAGTTTACTGGATTTCCACCAATTAGAGGTTGAGGTTAGCAAACTCCTCTTTTAAAATGTCCCCTCTGATTATCTGCTACTCAGTCCTTAGAGTGAATGAAATATCAATTGTTTCTCCTTAGCAGCACTTAGAGGGCAAATAGAAAAACACTGCTGATTAGAGAAAGGGGGAGAGTAATCTAAACTCTTATAGCACTGTAAGGCATTGGGGGATGTTTTGGGCAGCTAGGCCCACTGAAGGGCCTAGAGGTGAGAAAAGGGGAATGAAGAAAAGTAGGATGGAGGAAAAATTTTACCTACTTTGCAATTTTATCCAAAGATGAACCTGCTCATACTCAATGAACAGCCCTCCTATAGGGTGAAAGTTGGTTGGTTAGTAGCCAGTGCTCTGGCTACTAACTATATTAATGGTCATCTGGAAAGGAATTAATAAGAGTATAGAATCCAAGATCAAGTAGTGGTAATTCCAACTCACTGCTCTTGTTTAATTCTAGAGATCTACTTTTTTTTTTAAATTAATTAATTAATTTTTTATTTAATAGCCTTTTATTTACAGGTTATATGTATGGGTAACTTTACAGCATTAACAATTGCCAAACCTCTTGTTCAAATTTTTCACCTCTTACCCCCCCACCCCCTCCCCCAGATGGCAGGATGACCAGTAGATGTTAAATATATTAAAATATAAATTAGATACACAATAAGTATACATGACCAAAATGTTATTTTGCTGTACAAAAAGAATCAGACTCTGAAATATTGTACAATTATCTTGTGAAGGAAATCAAAAATGCAGGTGGGCATAAATATAGGGACTGGGAATTCAATGTAATGGTTTTTAGTCATCTCCCAGAGTTCTTTCTCTGGGCGTAGCTGGTTCAGTTCATTACTGCTCCATTGGAAATGATTTGGTTGATCTCATTGCTGAGGATGGCCAGGTCCATCAGAACTGGTCATCATATAGTATTGTTGTTGAAATATATAATGATCTCCTGGTCCTGCTCATTTCACTCAGCATCAGTTCCTGTAAGTCTCTCCAGGCCTTTCTGAAATCATCCTGTTGGTCATTTCTTGCAGAACAATAATATTCCATAATATTCATATACCACAATTTATTCAGCCATTCTCCAACTGATGGGCATCCACTCAGTTTCCAGTTTTTAGCCACTACAAAGAGGGCTGCCACAAACATTCGTGCACATACAGGTCCCTTTCCCTTCTTTATAATCTCTTTGGGATATAAGCCCAGTAGTAACACTGCTGGATCAAAGGGTATGCACAGTTTGATGACTTTTTGAGCATAGTTCCAAACTACTCTCCAGAATGGTTGGATTCGTTCACAACTCCACCAACAATGCATCAATGTCCCAGTTTTCCCGCATCCCCTCCAACAATCATCATTATTTTTTCCTGTCACCTTAGCCAATCTGACAGGTGTGTAGTTGTATCTTAGAGTTGTCTTAATTTGCATTTCTCTGATTAATAATGACTTGGAGCATCTTTTCATATGATTAGAAATAGTTTCAATTTCTTCATCTGAGAATTATCTGTTAATATCCTTTGACCATTTTTCAATTGGAGAATGGCTTGATTTTTTATAAATTAGAGTTAATTCTCTATATATTTTGGAAATGAGGCCTTTATGGAGATCTACTTTTAAGGATATCATAAAATGGAAAAAAGCAAACTGAGAGCAAACAAAATGCTAAAGGACCTTGAGATGAAGATTGACTGAAGAAACAAAGAATGTGCATCCTGGAAGAAGGAAGGGGAGCTTCCAGCTAATTAGAGGATCTTTCACATAGAAGAAAGGTTAGTTGTTCTACTCAGCCCTAGGGGGTAAATTTGAAAGCATTGTGTTGCAAAGAGAAAAACTGAAGCTTCATATAAGGAACAAATCTTAACACTCAACAGCTGTTTAAAAGAGTAATGAGCTACTTTGCCAGGTCATTGGAGGTCTTCAAGAAAAGACTGAATAGCCATTTTGGGGGCAAATTGTAGAGGACTTTCTTATTCAAATATATATTGGACAACAAGAACCCTGAGATCACTTATATCTCTGAATTTTGTGATTCTGTGATTCTTGTACAGAAAAAAGAAGGTTACTGGACTTTGATCAGTGGAACACAAATTGGGTTGTTTTTCTAGAAGTGAGAATGGATTTATGTTAAGCTAGTAAAAAATAAGCTCTTTGAGGGCAGGAGTTATCTCACTTTATCTCAGTGTCTAAAATAGTATCTGGGACAAAGAAAGCTTTTAATAAATACTTGTGGAGTGAATCATTTCTGAATAGCAAGTTGTACACAATAAATTTACATTTTCATGTGCAATCATCTCCTTCCCCCAACTCTACAATGGTATGGAAATGCTTTTTTATTAAGTTCAGAATAAAATAAATAAAATTAAAAAGAATATCAATGAAACATCAAATAATTAAAGAATATACAGATGAAAGTTTGGGAGATTTAGACAAGCTCACACATGTTGCTATTATTGTGGCATATATAACCATTTAAATTTAATATATACACAAAAAGTTATATGTAAATAAAAGTTAAACATTTTATATACAATATTATATTTCTATTCATTATATATTAAAAATGTCCATACAAATTAAGTGCAAAAAATAAAAAAGCTCTTTCTTCGGATTCTCTGCGTGCTGAGGGCCATGTCACTGGCCTTACTGTTGGCCAGAAGCAGTACAACAGTCATGCAGTGGATAGACCTCTAATCCTGGATTCAGGAAAATCTGAGTTCAAATTTGGCCTCAGATACTTACTAGCTATGGGGCCTTGAGGAAATCATTTAACTTCTTTCTGCCTTAATTTACTCAGTTGTCAAATGGGGGTAATAACAATATCCATCTCACAGGGTTGTTGTGAGAGTCAAATGAGAAAATAATTGTAAAATGCTTAGCACAGGGTAGGCACTTCATAAATACTGCCCCCTACCCTTCTTCTCCCTTAAAATTTGAACTCAGTCCTTGGCCATACTCGGAGAACTTTATCCAATTAGCACAATCAGCTTTAAACACTACAACCTATTTACCTGGGGGGACTGTGGGTTGGAGGCATTTGATAAATAGTGACTTTTCTGAGTCAAATTAGAATGATTCTTTTTTTTTTCTGAAGAAGAATCATAAAAACAATCCAGTGTTTTATGGAACTGAAGACACCAATTATAGAATCCAAAATCCCAGAGCAGGAAAGTACCAAATGCTAGTGCAGTGACATAATGTAGCCAGACACAGATAGTCCTTATACCTTCCGCATGCCTTCTTTCTGAGCTGGATATGCAGTAAGCTGTGCATTTAGATCCTGCAGAATGCTGCTTTTCAGATCAGAATTAGAGTAATAATAATAATAATAATTATAGCTATTATTTATATAGCACTTACTATGTGCTTGCACTGTGCCAAGTGCTTTACAATTATTTGTCCTCACAAGGACCCTAAAAGGTATATGCTGTTATTATCTCAGTTTTACTGATAAGGAAACTAAGAGATTAAGTGACTTGTCGAGGATCACAGACCTGGAAAAGTCTGAGTCCAGATGTGACTATGGAATTTGTTATGCTTTGTCCAGCGACTAGATTAAGATTTACCCTGGCCGAGGTTATGTGAAGAATATGGGATGTTGATCCCTTAATGATTCCTACTTCATTTAAGTGTCTGTTATCCACACAAATCCATGCAGAGCCAGTCCTTGGCAACAGTATAAAACTGAGAAAATTTGTTTGGGGTCCCCCATCATCTTCCCTTCTGTGATAATTCTGTCTAGAGTTTCCTTGCTATCTCTGTGCTCCCAAATGCTCAATCTTTTTCAATAGTGGCTTTCTGGCCAGGCTAGCCTATTCCTGACAAGATCCAGCCAGAACATTTCCCTTCCTGTCTGATAAAGTAATTGAAGATAATGTTTCAATAGTAATAAATAACTTAACATTTTATTAGACAACATTTTCTTTTTCTTTTTTAGAGGAGCTACTGTCTGAATGGAAAGGTACAGTTCTTAGGATTGGTCCAAATGCTTGAATGCTCCTATCCCAGTCCAAAATAGTCTAAGAATAATTACTCCCCTCTTCTTAAAGTTCTGTCAAATATTAGGTCAAAGGATAAGCAGTGGATGTTATCCTGGATCTGAAAACAAGTATCCGGCTTCCTCGGCTTTCCCAATTCACTGCCTCATGTGAAGAAAAACCTTTCTTCAGGTTCCTATACAGCTAGTTCATTGTTCTCCCCAGAACAGCTGCTATCAATTGATTAATCATCAATCATTCAGTCAACACCCATTTATCAAGCTCTCTGCTGGAACCTACAAAACTCTGGTTTGTAACTGGCCTTGAGCCAGAGAAGGAGAGTATGTAGGCTTGGAGGCCTGTGGTCCTGCAAGGCAGAGTGCCCACACAATCAGAGAGGAGACTTCTCCACAACAGGACCAGGAGATAGAGCTCAAAATGGGTTCAGTCTTCACCCCTTTCCCAGCACAGGCTCAGACCCACATCAGCACTTTTGCTCATGCTGTTTCTCTTATCCTGGAATGCCTTTCCCCCCCTGTTTTCTTCCTATACAAATTATTACACCCTTCAGGGCCTATCCAATTAGGACCAGAAAACCTTCCCTGCCGTCTCCAGGCTTCAGTGATTTCTCTCTCCTCTGAATTCTTCTAATCCTTATCATCTGTACCGCAAAGTTCACCATTTCATCATAAACTTGGTATTCTCTAGTTGTTTATCTTTTAACTCAGGGCTTCTTAGACTTTTTCCACTTGTGACCCCTTTTCACCCAAGAAATTTTTTTGTGACCTTAGATATATGGGTATATAAAATAGGTATACAAGTCAAACACTAACTGATAATAAATTATTATTTTTCAACCCCCACATCAGTTACAAGACTACATATGGGGTTGTGAATCACAGTTTAAGAAGCTGGATTCTAAATGACTCATGGTTGTGAAGGTCCTAAAGAGATAATTTAGTCCAATCCCTGCCCCTATCCAGCAACTCTCAAATCGAGTGGTGGACAATTTACTACTTGAGGTGGCTGTGAAGTAGTAGAAAAGAGCTAGTCTTCAGGCCCCCTAAAGCCTAGGTTCAAAACAATCTTCTGTGTCTCTTCTGTGTCACAAACATTCCTCATTTTACAGAGGGAGAAACTACAGCACAGAGAGGGGAAGATCCTGGTCTAAGGCTCATAAGAAGTAGGAGTCTGATGGGGGAGAAGATGCTCAGAGCAAGTCAGTCCATTTCTGGACAGCCTTAATTGAAACTAGGAATTGAAATGTTTCCTTCCATCCGTTGGAAGTTCCTAATTGGTAAAGCAGAACAAAAACCAATATCTCTTGCATATGATAACCTTTCAAATACTTCAGTGAAAGCTTTCATTTATCCCTCAAACATTCTTCAAAAAACCCCAGTTCAATAGATGCTCATATGATGTGACCTGTAGGCTCTCCAACACCCTAATTCCTCTGATCTAGATCTGGTTTGTCAATCTCCTGCTTAAATGTGGCCAAAGTTATTTCATAGGAGTGGATTAGAACAGAGAGAGGGAACTCAAAAGTCATCAAATCTAACTCCCTCATCTCACAAATGAATTAATAATTAATAAATGATTTCATGAATAAATAATTTATAAAATAAATTAATAAACTAATAACTAATGAATTACTAGATAACATTTATATGGTATATACTAAGTGTGAAACACTATGCTAAGTGCTTTATATACATATTGTCTTACTTTGATAATCATGACAACCCTGGGAGGTAAGTACTGTTATCATCCCTACTTTTCAGGTAAGGAAACTGAGGAAAACAGGTTACTGGCCCAAGCCCAGTAGTGTCTGAAAGCATATTTGAATTCAGTTCTTCCTGACTCAGATCTTCCTCACTTTAGGCCCAGTGTTATATCCACTGAGACATAGAGTTGCCTTAAATTAAGGAGTTAGGTGATTTGTCCAAGATCACACAGTTAACATGTGGCAAAGGCATCACCAAAATCTTATATTCTTCTGGTTAGGTTTATTAAACTTTGTCACCCCACAACACTGTCCCCCCTTTTTTTAAATTTTTGCTGTAAGTGATGACTCTCTGGATGAGAGAAGATAATTTAAGTGGAGATGAAAGTGATTTCTTAAAGATAAAATTTACCAATTATAAATTGTTTTAAATGTTGTTAGAATTGAATGTAATGCTGGAGTTTTCATCTGACTAGAGTAGAGTAAGTACAGCAGCTCTATTATCTCTCATATTCCAGACACTAGACCTCTGATTTAAGACTGAATTAAATTTTTCCCCTCTGTCAAATATTACAGAAAATTTCATAAATCCTGACATCTCCTCAATACTTGAAGCCTCCCATAGTCTTGTGATATGCATTACTTGCATTTATGCCACTGCCATAAATTAAGTAGAACCGTGATTATCCTCATCATTTGCCAGATGAGGAAACTGAGGCTCAAGTCATTCATCTTTAAATCACATCTTCTGCCCCCTAGTCCAGCCCCACTTCCACCACTACAGGCACTTTCTTATTCTCATCTTTCAAAAAAAAATTAGAAGTTCAAATTACTGAAAGTAAAGTTTCTGAATAGCCTCATTTCCACTTGCATTTATACTTCTCTCAAACTTCAAAAGCAAGTTAAAATAGTAAACATTTACAAAACAGTTATCAATCACACACTATGCTCAGAATACTGAAGCTGAGGAGATATAAATTTGAAATAAGTCAAAGTCCCTGCCCTCTTGGAGTTTATATTCTAATGGAATGTCACTAATATAGATATTCGTGATACACAGTATTACAAAAGAGAGGTGCAAAAGATTGAGAAGAGGAATTTGCCCCCGGGCCTGAATTTATCTGAGATCAAGGAAAGCTTCTCTGAGGCTGGGGCACAGAGTTTAAAAGCTAGGGTAAGAAGGAACTTTGGAGCATCTGATGAAGAAATCCAAGTTTGAAACTTTCCTCTCCCCCCAAAAAAGGGAAACCTGTTCTTACAAACACTTTGATAAATAGTTCCCTCCTCCCACCCTCTCAACAAAGCAAGGAGCCAAGAATGAGTAACCAGCAGAGCTCTTTGAAGAGGTCCCAAAAGAAACTAGGACCTCGGTAAGAAATTCAAGAGAAGGGACTTATATCCCTCAGTCTAAAGGTCCTTGGCTGCTTTGCCACTAAAAGTCACGATTCTTCTCCCCCCACCCAACTTCCCCTACTCCATCCCCCCGTTGTAGATGGAAGATGAGTTAAGATTCAATTGTAATATTGAAATTTTTAACACCTCAGGGAACAGAAGTGCATTTCTATTAAAGATGTTTACATTCCACTGAGAAGAAGAGTTTGGGTGAGGGGGAGCCAAACCAAGGCAAAGAAAGAAACTGTTCCTACCATCATAGGACCCTAAACAGGGCTTAAAGATGCCTGTAGTCCACCCCATTCTTCCAGTTTGAAAAGAAAAAAACAAAAAAACTGAGGTTAGGATCAGGATCAATTCACTTGCCTAAAGACATTCAGATAGGGAGTAGCATGGCCAGGATTAAAATCTAGACCTTCTTAAATTACAAAGTCACTGTTCTTTCCATTGCAGACTATCTCGGATGCTCAGCGGAAGAGTGAGAGGTCAAAAGTTATCCATCAGTACTTCAAGATTGGATTCCTTTGAAAATCAGGGGACATGAGGGGTGTTGGGTAAGGGAAGAAGTGTTTCTTTACAAACTAAAGTGGTTCTGGATGCATCTGCTTCCTTAGGTCTCCAGAACCCAGGCTGTAAGGGAGCCTGTGCTTGTCCTTCAGCCCGGAGGAAGTAAGCGGAGCCACGCCAGCGCCCACTCCTCCGGCAGCCCAAGGGAGACGCGCCGTCCGCGCCGGGGTCCGGAGCCCAGGTCTGCCTCCAAGAGGCAGTCCAAGTTCGCGGGACTCAGAGCGAGCGCTGGACCCCTAATCCCCAGGGTTGGTGGGGGGCTCCCCGGGATCCGAAAGTGGTTTTCCTACCTCCATCCCCGACTTCCAGGAGCCCCAGCTGTTCCAGAGCCTTTACGAAAGCCACGATGATGACCAAGACCACGATCATCTCCAGCCCTTCCAAGTTCATGCTGGAAACTCACTCATTTACTTGGATGCATTTCGCCTCCCCCTCCTTCTTCCCCCTTCCCTGTTCTCCTCCAGTCCCCTATAACAGGACTCTGTGACTGGGGATTGCGATGTCTGTCTGTCCGAGACAACGCCGACCGGGTTCCAAACATGGCACGCCTTAATATTCCCTCCCTACCCCGCACTGTCCCCGACCTCCCCAGAGCTGACAGCTGGCATGGAACTGGGGACTTTCTATCCTCCACTGCCCGGGACATCCCTAGAGCAGACAGCCGGCGGAATCTCCGTCGCACAGTGTATCCTGCCTACAACCCTCCTAGCTTTAGAATACGCTTTGCCTCTTCTGTCACTAAGGCAACGGGACCCCCCGGGACGCCTCTTCAATGCAAATTCAAATCAATCCCCTCAGCTAGCTTTCGGGATAGCCCCAGAATAGTCACTTGGTGCATAGTTTTTGACAGCCACAGGGTTACTTTGAGGTCTTGCGAGATGCGCAGAGACTAGAGAGATGTAAACCATCAGTTCCTTCCTGGAATGGAATATAGGCAAGTAAGAAATGGGGGTGGGGGTGGAGGGAGGGCTTTAAAGGCTTTAGACCTGATTAAGGTCATGCAGTTCGCCTAATCCAACTCTGTTAATCTTTATTACAGATGGGTAACTGAGGCCCAAGAAGGGAGAGGAAATGGACTGATGATTGGAACTCAAGTCCTCTGATTTAGTCATTCAATCAACAAGCACTTATTAAGTGTTAAATCTGTGCCGGGCACTGTGTTAAGGGCTGCCTCCACTTTCTCTAGGAATTTTGCAAGGCCATATTTGGCTTCTTCCTAGAGTAACTTCCCGGAGTGAGCTATTCTTGCCTAGGAGATGGGGTAACCTGCCTGAACTCCACCGTGCAATATGTCAGAGAACAGCATTGGACTAAGTCCCTTCAAGCTTGGCCAATAACTAATAGGTGACTTTGGGTCAGTCCCCTATTGAGACTTCAATTTCTTTTTCAGTAAATTTTCATGATCTTGAAGGTCCATTTCAACTGGAAAGTTCTAGGATTTTGTGATTCTATGATATTGAAACATATAAACATACTTAAATACTTAATTTTTGAAAGTTCTTAAATTGAACAGAAACCTGCTTCCTTCCAACCTTTTTTTCACTTTTTTAAACAATTAGGGTTAAGTGGCTTGCCCAGAGCTACATAACAAATAAGTATCTGAGACTAGATGTGAAATCAAGTCCTCCTGACTTCAGGGTAGGTGCTCTATCCACTGTAACACCTAGCTGCTCCCTGACTTTCAACCATTACTCAAAATTTTGCTCTTGAGCCAAAAAGTTCGCCTTAAACCTGCAAAAGATTTAACCATTTAGCTCAATCCTATGATCTTATGGATGGACAAACTGAGGAGCAGGAACATGAACTGACGTGCCCAAGATTGTGAAGACAATATCTGACATAGATAAGATTTATACCCAAGGTTTGCTGACTCAGAAAACAATGACCCTTACTGTAGATTTCCCTTCTTCCATATTATAATCCTTCACAAATGTGAAGTCAATGATTATGCCCTTCCATCAATCTTCTCTTCTCCAGGCAAAATGCTCCTAATTTCTTCAACTTTATATGATCTTTCCTCAAGTTCCACCTTCTCTAGCAAGTGAGGAGCCCATACTTTGGAAATAGAGGGTCTCTTGGCTGGACACATTTCCTCTAAATCTACTTATTCTTCTAATAGACCCTCTCATTAAAAACACCTCAGTTAGCTAATTCATTACCTTACTAATAACAGCTATTAGAATAAACATTCTGAGGGAGCAGTGAGGGGTCTCATTAGCCTGTCTTCTTGCTCCACAAATCCTGTTTCAAAACATCTTAGAAAATACAAGTCCTCAGGGCAGAATGTGCCCATTCCCCTGTTCTCCTAAACCTAAGCATTGTATCCAACTACTAATGTGGGTTAAGTGCAAAGGCAATTTATTATGAGGCCAGTGTTCAGAATCATTTATTTCAGATTAGAGAGGTGAAAACTGCAGGTGCCTGCCTACAGAATCTGGAGAGAGGAAAATGGGAGTGTGTGGAGTAGGTGGAGTCAAGAAGAGCCCCAAAGCAGATCAAGAGTTGGTTTAACCTTTCTGTTTCCTAGACAGTCAACAGACATTTGCTGAGATCTCAGAATGTGCATGCTACTATATTAAGAGCCAAAGAGATATAAAGCATACATACCTCTTCTGTTCCTCCACTATCTTATGATCTTTCTGGGAAACCTAGATTGACCCTTGGGAGAAGATAACCATTGATACAAATGTAAAGTGATAGTAATAATAATAATAATATTGACAAATGCAAAGTTCTGGATATAATAATTAACTGACATAAAAGCAAAGTTCCAGATATGATGATGAAGATCAGAGATAATGTGGCACCAGTGAAAAAAAGTCCTGGATTTAGCATCAGATGACCTGGGTTCAAATTATGACTCTCCCCTTACTACCTATGCTACCTTAGACAAATCCCTCTCTCTGTGTGCCTCAGTTTTCTCTTCTGGATGAGAGTTTTAGACTGGATAGCCTCAAAGACCCTTTCTAACTCTTCTGACAAGGAGTTGAGTTTCCAGGTAAGGGTAACTAGTGTCAACAGGAATTCACAACTTCATGAAACTTGTGGGGCTTGTTAAAAGGGAAATGGACATGCATATAGAACCAAAAAAGTTCACAATCCATACAGAAATTTTTATATTTATAACAGCAGGATAAAAGAAGGAAAGGACACCAGAAATCTTCACCTATAGGGACATGGCATGGAAGGGGGAAAAGTGCAAGAAAGATGGGGCAAAGACAAAATCTCCGAAAGGGGAGGAGGAAGGCTATGGCAAAAACCTCACTTCTTTTCTCTTGGGAATTGCTGGACTATGAAGATAGGATACTCTGCTACTCTATACAGGGCTCAGCTGCACAAGCAGTTTCTCAGTTTAACCAGATTGACCGATTCCTGTCGACTCCCAAGGACATGCAGGGAGTTCAGCTTGGGAAACAAACACCACATTGTGTCAGTTAGCTTTATCCTTGACAATCCAGAGCTTTCTGCTCTAGGTTCAGTGATTGTGGAAAATATGGCAACTCCAAAAGATAAGTCCAAGGGATCCCTCAACATTCCATAGCACCAAAGAGCTTTGGATTGGGACAGACCTTTAATGTGATAGGAATTGAATTAAACTCTAGGCATAGGTAGGATTTGGAGAGAACCAAAAAACTTCTAAAATTGGGCAACTAGGCTGGTGTAGCGCTTTGAGATCATGTCCTAATTTGCCTTTGGTCTTAGAGTCTCTGGGGGAATTAGCCCTATCTAGTGTGCCCATCCTCCCCCATTTTCATGAGTACTAGAAGCTGCTAAAATTAGAGAGGTTTTTTAAACTTCCTATGAAGTTAGAGGGAAACCCAAACAGATATCTTCTCCAGCTAGTCATAGAGTTGGAAGCTTCCTGTTTCTGTTGAGTTGCCAGCTTGCCTGGAAGTTTCACATAGAAGAAGCACAAGGAGAAGGCAGAAAACATTGCAGAAATTAAGTGTGGATGAGGAATCAGTGGGAGCCCTTCCTAACCACAGTTTACTAAATAAGATATAAAATATGGCACTGTCAGAATGATAGAACCCAAACATGTCACATCTGGGAAGCATCTTTGGGATAACAGAATGTTTTATAAGTGAAAAGTTGGAATCCCAGAATTGAAGTGACTTGATCAAGATCACATAGTTAGTAAGTAATGAAACTGATTCAACCCATGTATTTTCTCCAGTCTCATAGAACTAATTTTATTTATTTTTTTTCTTTTTAAAAAATGTTTTTATAGGGAACAGCTAGATGGCACAGTGGACAGAGTACCAACCCTGAAGTCAGGAGGACCTAAATTCAAATATGACCTCAGATATTTAACACTTTCTGGCTGTGTGACCCTGGACAAGTCACTTAACCCCAATTGCCTCAGGGGGAAAAGTTTTTTATTTAGGTTTTAGTTTTTTGCCTTTATATTACTGCTCTATGACTACCACCACCACTACCACCAGCACCATCATTACCAACTGAAACCACTTTTATCACAAAGAAATGTTTAAGCAAAACAAATCAGCACATGGATCATGCCTGAAAACACTTGCCTTATTCCGCGTAGATAGTCCATCACCTCTCTGTGTGGACTTTGCTAACATAACTCAGCTATTTTTTTTTACCAGATTTGATTTTCCCTACCCCCAACTAGTTGAAATCATCAAAAAATAAGAGTCAGAGAAAAGCATTGATGAGATAGTCATATTCTGTTGAAGTATAAAATTATTTATGTCCTGTCATCCCTTTAAAAAGTATAAAAAATTCTCTGACTAAATGAGAAGGGGAGCTGGCCATTGGCTGAGTAAAAATGCTAGGTGGTCTTAAAGCCCAGAGATAGAGCTCTTCAGGTACAGCTGAGACTTATTCATAGAGAACTAGCTGGATGATAAACAATTTCTATGGAACACAGACCCAGAGTAGTACAATATCTGAGATAGGTAGAGCTTCAAGAACCATGATCTCTGGCAGCTATGTATTTGAGAGGTAAGAAGAAAAAAAAAGAAATCAGGGAGCCCTGCTAAGTAACCTCCCCAGTAAAGATGCTTCTAGGGAGATTTTCCTAGAAGAAAAAAGATATTTGGACCCTACAGTACAAAAGACATACATTTATGTTGGCTACAAATGTTCCCTACATGTATACCTCACTGCTGTTGGGGAAATGCTTTCAGTAGAGAAGAATGAAATCTCTTGGGAGAGTTGTACTTATCATAGATGGTCTGATGAGTATAGATAAAGATAGGAAGCTCCACTGACAGCAAAGACATGTATTAGCATGTTGAGGAATATTATTCCCAATGAATAGCAGCTTCAGCTTTCTAACCTACTAGAGCTAGGGCTTTCAAACCCACTTAGAGTAGATGGTCAGTCAATAGCATTTTGTGGCAACTTACAAGAGATAAATAACACATTTCACAGAAGAGGGAGGAGTGGAGAAAGAGGGAAATTAGCTGAGGGAGAAAAAGACAATATTTGGAATACAACTAGCAGTATCTATTTCCAGATTAAGAAAACATTTCCTATTTTAAGGACAGGAGGAAAGAAAGAGAAATGATTAAATACTTTTATAATTGGGAAAGAAATCTAAAAGGATTTTTTTCACAGTAATGGTAGTGTCTCCTATCTAAGGACAGCTCATAGTTGTTACAACAGTGGGTGAGAGCATCCATTTAATGCATCCTTTCATAGTTTATTATATTTTATTTCTCCCTTAGTAAGGGTTAGGGATTTTCTAATATTAGGTCAGCAGGTAGTTGGATGATTGAATTCATTATAACATTTCAAAATGATTGTTACTATTTCCCCCCACATTACCAGTGTACTCCATTTGTGCTCATTTTCCCATTAATGCTGTGGATATTTGTGGGAGATTGTACCTGCAGGTTTTTAGTAGGAGGAGAATATAGCTACTGCTCTTACTAGTCCTTCTTAATAAATGCTTTGGGCTAAATTGTATCTGCCTGCTGGCTATTAAAGGCAAGTTCATGATAAAGTCTAACTAAAACGGGGAAAATCAGGAAACATGTCTTAAAGGAGATAGATGGTACATGGCTTTACTGCCCCTGAGCAAAAGAACCATGAGAACTGTGTTTTTTGGGGGGCTATGGTAACTAGTCAGTAGAAGAGAAAGACAAAGGGAGAGAAAAAAGAGAGACAGACAAGGGGGGAGAGAGAGAGAGAAAGGAGAGAGAGAGACACAGAGAGAGAGAAAGAGGAGAGAGAGAGAGAGGGAGACAGAGAGAGAGAGAGAGAGAAGAGAGAGAGAGAGAGGGAGAGAAAGAGAGAGAGAGAGAGAGAGAGAGAGAGAGAGAGAGAGAGAGAGAGAGAAAGAGAGAGAGAGGAAAGAGGGAGAGAGAAAAGAGAGAGAGAGACAGAGAGAGAGAGAGAGGAAAGAGAGAGAGAGAGGAAAGAGAGAGAAAAGAGAGAGGAGGGAAAAGAGAGGAGAGAGAGAGAGAGAAGAAAGAGAGAGAGAGAGGAGAGAGAGAGAGAAAGAAAGAAAGAGAGAGAGAGAGAAAAAGAGAAGGCACTTCATAAATATTTGTCATTCTTGTTGAACTCACAACAAATCTCTATGAGCTCTGATAATTAAAAAAGACATCCTGATAGGTAGATAGGTAAATGGATTTTTGGATGGACAGATGGATGGGTTAAGTAAGTAGATAGATAGAGGTAGATAGGTAGATAAATAGATAAAGAGATGAATTGGTAGATAGATGAGATGAATTAGATATGGATATATTTTATAGGTAGTAGAGGTATAGATGAGAGAGATAAGATATGTGAATTAGGTAGGTAGAAAAATGGATAGATGGATAAGATAGTGTATAGAAAGATAGAGATAGAACATTTATTAAGCATTTACTATGTCAAGCACTGTTTTAAGCACTCAGAACACAAATATGATAATTTTTAAAAGAAATTTTACCTTCAAAGACTACAATATATAAAGGAATAAGGTGGAAAAGTGTTGAGTGAGGAGTGTAAAGAAGAGCATAGATGCCTAAGGTGCTTCATAAAGCAGAAACTCACCTATTTTGAGAAAGGTATTAGTGTAGTTAGAACACTACATTGAGTCCAAAGGACAACGTATTGCATTAATTTGCTATGCATTTTGTGCAAGTAGCTTTACCCCTCTGGGACTCAGTTTACTCACCTGCAAAATGGGGGGAGTAGATGAATAGGTGAGATGAGCTTGCACTAGATAATCTCCAAAACCCCTTCCAGTTCTGACATTTTGTGATTTCATGATGCTACCAAAAGAAGGTGATACCATCTGATTGACAGTGATGACAATATTTCCTAATGGAATGGTGCTTTTTGTGAAATGATTCTTACATCTGATTTACACACAGAACATGCTAAAAATCGAAACCCAGTGAGACCAAAAGGGACATTGGGTCTGTGGATGACTGGCTCAGTGGATGGACCACGTGTTAAGGAGACCAAGATCTTCCTTGTGGGCCAGTGAGGGTCGTTCTTTTCCAGGCCACAGACTGTTCCCCTAATGCCGATCAATACTTTTCCCTCCCAGGATTCCCAAGGTGGGCCAGCCTAAAAAATGTGGCTGCTGCGCCCTGACCTTCACCCCTGCCCCATATCACCCCCACCACTAATTAGCAGTGGCAATACCCCTAGCCCTCCAAGAAGGGACTGTTCCCTGTTCTGTATGAATTAATGGGCCTGGGCATGGTGGGTTTGCATCAGCTGCAGCAGTCTGCCATGTCCGCTGCCTGCTCTCTGAGTGTAGTTTGTTTGCCAAGATCAGATTGATTGGCAGGAGCCAAAATATGTCTCCTCTTCTCAGTCTCTTTCATTTCTCTACGCTCTGAGATGATTAAGAAACCAAGCAGATGGGAAGTCTCCCAAGGACTGGCTTTCCTGAAATATCTGGGAACGAGCTCCTGTTGGAAGGCCTCAGCTGGTCATGTTGTTTCATAGAAATGATGTTTATATAAAACCCCAAACCCTCCACCAGTTGGTTGATGTTTTTCCTCACTGTGATTTTCAATGATGGTATTATCCAGTTTGCAGACATCAATTGGAGGAAAGAAGAGGCTGATTCAGAGCAGTTTGATCCTGGACTGCTCAGCAGAATAAAAGCTGAGAACCAGGGTCCTACGGAAGGAAGGCAGACACTTGGAGATGTGACTTAGGTGATTTTCTGCTTCCTTTGGAAAACCCACTCGCCTCTCTCTTTTCCCCTGCCACTGGCCTACCACCTTGCCTGAAGTTTCCCTCATTACCATTGCCCCTAAAGGGCTACCAAGAGTGTGAATTGGGAAACTGCTTCATGCCAGTTTGACCAATGAATGAGGGACCAGGGCATAGAGCGGGCAAATTTTGGTTGGTATTGAAAGAAGTGATGGACCTGGGAAGAAGGTTCCCTTATATGTCATTCCTGGCAGGAAGGGAGACCCATCATTGACTATCCAATGTAAGCCCACTAAGCGACAAATGGAAACTGGTAGGGATGAGGGCTACTCCCAAGGAAAACGTGAAAAATTATGTCCTATATGCCTTTCATCAGATCACAAATATACAAATAGGCATCTAGTCCAAACCTTTTATTTTATTTTATTATTTTTTATGAGGTAATTGGGGGTTAAGTGACTTGTCCAGGGTCCTACAGCAAGGAAGTGTTAAGTATCTGAGTGAACTCGGGTTCTCCTGATTTCAGGGCTGGTGCTCTATATAGTGCACCACTTAGCTGCCCTACTAACCCTTCTATTTTATAGTAGTTCCATGAATAGTAAATATCAAAGGTCCAATCTGAACTTGAATTCTTTGATTCTAGAGTGAGAGGTTGACTCTTATGTAGAAATCACAATCCCATGGGGGTACCGTTATTATCCCCATTTTATAGTTGAGGAGACAGACAGATAAGTGAAGTGACTTATCCAGGATTATATAACTAGTAAGTGTCTAAGTACTGACTCCAGGCCCGGCACTCTATCCCTTGTATCACCTTGCCACCTCTAGTGCCATAAGCCCATTTTACACGTGGAGCCATGGAGGAGCTGAGAATTGTAGTAATTGAACTTGGCTTTGATTTCTTAGGGTTTCTGGGATGCTGTTGGTCCTACTGAACAAAGTCTAATGTTTTCCTGGCCCTGTAAATATAATTACATGGCATGTTGTTGTTGTCAGCCATTTCAGTCATGTCTTATTCTTTGTGACTCCATTTGGGGCTTTCTTAGCAAAGATACTGGCGTGATTTGTCATTTCCTTTTCCAGCTCATTTTATAGATGAGAAAACTGAGGCAAACAGGGTTAAGTGACTTTCCCATGCTCACACAGGTAGTATGTGATTGAAATCAGGTAGATGAGTCTTCCTGACTGCAGACCTCAAGCTCTATCCACTGGGTCACTTAGCTACCCTGTTACATAGAATAATGATAAAGATCATGATGTGGTACAGTTGGTTTTATTATTTCTCTGGCTGCTGACCATGACTATACCTTTATTAAATGTATTGGTTAAATTTTAGAGACATAAAAAGTAGCAATAATCTTGGGGCTATATGTATATGCATTAATAGTGTCCCAAGACATGGGAAGCAGGTGGTTTGGAATCAGAGAACCTGGGCTCAAATTCTGGCTTTGTGACTTTGGGAAAATTATAAGTACTTAAGTATCTGATCTCTGAGTCTTCAACTGTAAAAAGATGACTTCCAAGGTCCTTGCCAGCTCTGAATGAATGATCCAAAGTACACACTGCCTTTCCCTTCTTGTGTTATCTTTGTATAGATTTTCCCCTATCCTTAGTACAATCCCATCCATTTTTCAAATTTCCAGTTTGAAACATTTCCAGGAAGCTTCTCCAACCAATCTAAGCCAGGATGATGTCTCTGTCCTGTGTGCTCATTTGAATAGCTGGGCTGTAAATTCTTAAAGAGATAGGGGGTTCTCTTCTTTATATGTCCCCATAGCACCTGGAATGATCCCTTTCATATTGTAAATGCTCAATGATTTTTGAATGAACAATTCTCTTTGGGTGGAATCTATTACTGAAGGAAAGATATTAGAGATTTAATATGTCACCCTCTCCTACTATCATCATAAGAATGGGGATTTCTATTTTTAAAAGAGTAGTATGTAATCCAATTTAGCTAATGGTGGGATTTCAGAACTAAATAAACAAGGACAATTTTTTTTGTAAGGAGATTGACAACTGAGTGTTGTTATTGTTTAGTCATTTTCATTCATTTTTCAAGGGTATTTGACTCTTCATAACTCCATTTTGGAGTTTTCATGGCAAAGATAATGTAGTGATTTGCCATTGCCTTCTTTAGCTCATTTTACAGGTGAGAAAACTGAGGCAGAGTTAAGTGACTTATCCAGGATCACACAGATAGGGAGTGAGGCTAGAGTTGAATTAAGGAAGATGAGAACTGATTATACACCTGGCACTATATCTACTCTGACACCTAGAAGTTTCATAATGTTTATGACTTTGTTCAGGCCATTGCCTAAAAAATAGTATTACCTACCTTACAGGCTTGTTGTGAAGCTTCTTTTTCAGAGGGACTCGTACCTGTTTGCTCTCCCCCTCCCAACTTATAAAGTCTCTAATTATTCCTCTATATAGAAGTCAGATCACCTAAGAGCATATTAATTGCTCTTATCTGATTAATTATTTTTAATGTGTAAGTCTCCTTATATTCTGGGTGCTATAAAAGTCTGATCTTGTTTTTTGGGGACAATTGTCATGCATTTATTTAATAAATTAATAAAATACATGCAATTAATTAATCAATATGCTCAGAAGATTGGACATTTGATTTATTAGTTCTTTTATTTTTCACCCACTATAAAGCTTTGTACCTATCCCAGCATATAGTAGGTGCTTAATGAATGCATGTTATTTTTGCTCCCACTCTTCTGTCTCTGGGTGGCATGAGAATTATAAACACAATAATATATAGTCTTGAACAATAAATAGCCTATAATCACAACACAAACTTCCTTTACTTAGATGCTGCCCCAGACTTCATGCATATAGCATAGGGCATTGCAGTGGGGGAAGTGATGTAGGCTAATGGAAGGGAATCAAGGAATGGGGTCTTTAGAAATCCAGAAGACAACTCTGAGGTACCAGAGTTACCTCTCAGATTAGCTAAGATGACAAAAAAAGATAATGATAAATATTGGAGGGGATGTAGGAAAACTGGACATTAATACATTGTTGGTGGAACTGTGAACTGATCTTACCCATTCTGGAGAATAATTTGGAATTATGTGTAAAGGGCTATCCAACTGCACAGACTCTGTGATCCAGCAGTGTTTCTATTGGGCTTATATCCCAAAGAGATCTTAAAGGAAGGAAAGAAACCCACATGTGCAAAAATGTTTATGGCAGCCATTTTTGTAGTGAAACTGAGTGGATGCTCATCAATTGGAGAATGGCTGAATAAATTGTGGTATATGAATATTATGGAATATTATTGATCTTTAAGAAATGATCAGCAGGATGATTTCAGAAAGGCCTGGAGAGACTTACATGAATTGATGCTGAGTGAAGTGAGTAGACCCAAGAGAACATTGTACACGGCAACAGATTATGTGATGATCAATTCTGATGGACTTGGATCTTCTCAGGCCAATCCCAAAAGACTTTTCATAGAGAGATCCAGCTGTATCCAGAGAGAGGACTTTGGGGACTGATTGTGGATCACAATAGTATTTTCACCTTTTTGTTATTTGTTTTTTTTTCTCTCTCATTTTCCCCTTTTTGATTTGATTTTTTCTTGTGCAGCATGATAAATGTGGAAATATATTTAGAAGAATTGCATATATTTAATCTACATTGTATTACTGTGAGGGTAGATGTGGGAAAAGAGGAAAAAAAATTGGAACACAAGATTTTGCAAGGGTGAATATTGAAAACTATCTTTCCATACATTTTGAAAAATAAAAAGCTATTATTATATAAAAAAAGAAACAGGCATTTTAGGACTTAAGATATTAAACTGACATATTGAATGGGGTCCAGGTAGAACAAATAATACTCTTCATTGAAAATAGCATTATCAGAAGTATCCAGAGTATTTTGGACTATTAGATATATACTTTCCCTACCTTTTTTGCTTCATATCAAAAAAAAATTCTGGAGGAAGTAAAATGATTTATAGACAGAAACATTTTACTAACTTGATTTGGGGAAAATAAGACACCTCAGACTCTTATTAGCATTGTGACTGAGCAAGTTTAACTCTGCCTCAGTTTCAACTGTAAAATGAGCTGGAGAAAAATAGCAAACCAGGCCAGTATCTTTGCCCAGAACACCTCATATGGGGTCACTACACAACAATAAAAATGCTTTCATTTTGTTTGTGAAAAGATTGGGAGGGAAAGGAAAGGCCCAAGAGCCTCCTTAATAGCAGAGCTGGGACTTAGGGTCACAAGACCATAGATTTAGAGCTAGAAGAATGACTTTGGAGTCCATCTAGTCCTGTTAACTAGAGGTATAATTTGAATCCAGTCCCTTTGACTCCATAGTCAGTGTTTTCCCCTTCCCTGCCTCCCTCAAGATAGTATGAAGAGCTATCATTTTGAAATCCATTCCTTGGGGTTGAATAATGCCACCTTCCCAAGATCAGAGGGGACAACTCTCTAAGAAAGAATGTCAAACCTAAGCTGAGGAATCCATCTACTCCTTCAGATGCCTGAGGACATACCGGTCTGTATGAGCTTGTGTGGCTTGTAGGACTGTAGCTGTGAATGGGTCCAGATGATCTCCAAAGTCTGTTGTAGCTCTAAAATCCCACAATTCTCTCATTGTTTTACAGGTATTTATGTATGGCCACGAGGGTGTGTATGTGCATGATTATACATATGGCTATGTATGGTTGTCTAAAATTGAACACACTCCTCCTCCCCCACATCCCAGCTACCTCTTCTTTGTATTTGAAGGGAATGGATGTCCTGTTCTTGGCTTGGGGCTCTTAGATCCATGAAAGTAAAATAAAGAACCTTTTGAAGATGCAGAGAATTCAAGCTTCAGGGATTTGGGAAGCTCTCTCTGACTTTCAGAGACCCTTCCCTCAGAGGATGCTTAGGAAAAGATACTGATAAATCCTAGCAGAAGTCAAGGCCAAAGGCCTTTCAAGTCTTCCCTCAGATGCTCTATCAAAACTTGAACTACCCAGGATAGTGGGAGGACTGGAACATCTCGCAGTTCTGGAACTGCAGATGGACCCCTGACATCTTTGTGACTCCTTTGTGATCACACTCCCTGTTCTTCTTCCCAGATTTCTGCCCTATTTGGCTTTGAACTTGACTTGTGTTGGCTTAATTGCACCTAGGCTCACCCTGCTTTCTTCCTGAAACCCACTTGGTTCAAGCCCTTTTCAGCTCCTGTTTGCATAATGACTGTGGTCTATCTGACCCTGTCTGGCCCCGGCCCTTACCTCTGCCCACATGGTTCCTCTCTTATTTCCTCCACACCTGTGCCCTGGCCCCTTTCCTCATCCCCAGCCGGGGAAGTTCAATCAGCCGTCCCGCCTTGCCTTCTTCTTCCTTGCTCCCATTTCTGGCAGGGCTGCAACCATCAGCCCAGCCATCCAGGCTCCAATCTTGGCTTCTTCTTTGACTCCGCCCTGTTTCCTGACATCCATTCAATCATCAATTCCTCAGCTCCAAGCCAGGAGTCACATAAACATTCACCGAGGCAAATCGGTCTGTTCATTGTTAGCTGGACATGCCATGCTTTTCTACCTCTGAGGTTTTGCTCATGCTATTGTCCTTTTCTGGAACATCCAATTATCCCCCCTTCTCCTTTTCCGCTCTCTAATCCCTATTTTTTCACCAAGACCAAAGTTAAGGCTCACTTCCTTCATGAAGCCTTCCCTGACACACTAGTTACAGGCCCTGGATCGGAGAGGGACTTCAGAGGCTGTCTAATCCAACAGGCCCATTTTACAGAGGAGGGAAATGAGATCCAGGGAATTTAATCGGCTTGCCCAAGCTCACCCAGGTGGTAAGAATCAGAGGTAGAATCTGAACCCAGGACTTCTGACTTCAGAATCAATGTTCTTTCCATTGTACTATGGTTTCCTTGTTAGGGTTCCAATAGCACTAAGAATCCACATCTCTCACTTCTCTTCCTTAGGATTTATTGCCATGGAGGGTCTTTTCAAGCATGTGTCCTGTCTCCTCAACTACATGTTAAATTGCTCAGAGGTCAAGTGGTGCTACACCACATTTAGGATAAGAGGACTTGGGTTCAAATTTCACCATTGCCACTTATTATCTGGGTGATCTTGGGAATTTAATTTTACCTTCTTTGTTCTTAGTTTCATCATCTGTAAAATGCTGGGATTGACTTAATGACTTATAAGATCTTTTCTGCTTTTAGATGCATGATCTCATGTTGCCACCAGAGCTGGGATCCCACCTTATTCTTATTGCATGTTTCTCCAAAACCTGGTTCAGGACCTTATACATAGTCGGTACTCAATAAATGCTTATTAATGATGGTGAGAATGATGATGTATGTGAGTTTTGTGTGATTATGAATGATTATTGGATGGTATCTTTTAGGTTTTCTATATGATTGCAATTATGAATGGCCATACACAAGGAGTCTTATATACCATTATATATACAATGTGTGTCTGTACATCCAGACGAATGTTATACAAACCTTTGAGTTTCCCCTCTTAAGAGAATAAACATATCAAATTCAGGACCTTGTAGAAAGTCAGTGATCACATTCTTTATACATATAAAGAAGCAAAATAGGAAACACATGATATTTTCCTCAAAACTACTGCTAGAGATGGGCAAGAAAGGAAATAGAAACAAAACGCGGCCATGGGGGTGATGTAGCTGGTGGGATGCTACTATGAGTTGGAAGGTTGACTTTGGCATGGCCACATGCCAGAGCAGAGCATGGAGCAGGAGCATAGAGTTTCCTCCAGAACCCACCCCTCTTCAGGATGTTGTCCTGAAGCATTGTTCTCAATTCCTCTTACACAGACCCAAGACACCAAGGACCCACCTGAATCAAGCAGCCAGAGTAAGGAGATCTTTCAGCAATTCACCTCCCCTGATCCTGGGGGCAAGATGCCAGGCTCAGAATAGCCCATCCAAGGGGAAACCACATGCATCCAAAGCCATGGTCCTGCTCCTTCTGGAGCCCAGTCACCCTGGTCCTCAGGATGGGAAGCCTCAGAAACAACTTTTCTGAAGATGCCCATGAGGGCCCTTTCCCACTTTTGTCCAGCATACCCCCCTTCCAAACCCCTGTTAGATCAAAGGAAATTCAATCACTGATCTCACCCCCCGACCATGTGAGCCATTCACGGTGAATGAAGGGTGTCTTACTGTGGCTGCTTTTGCTCCCAAACTGCAAACTCCATCAGATCACTCACTCTGTCCTCACTTACCTAGGAGAGAGAACACAAGTGGACATTATGGACATTGGCCCTCCCAGGTCCCCGCTGAAGGAAGGACTTCACCCATCAGGGCGCTTGGAATTCCTTATTTCACAGTGAGAAACCAAAGGAAATCCTCAAAATTACAGGCAAAGGTAAGCTTGGAATACTTCTGCTTGGTGTGGTCTACGCTTTATCAAGTGGATGGATAAAACTGAACGTCTGTTCAGTGAGATGAGGGTTTCTTCTAGAAGCTCATGGGCCTGGTCTCAAAGGGGCACAAGATTTGCTTGGAAAAGGGCACCCACTCCTTCCCCACCCTTTTCCAATTCCCTGGTCAATGACTATGAGATTGATTTAGGTTCCCATGACATTTTCTTGTTTTGTCTTATTTTTATTTATTAATTTTTATTAAATAAAGAGCATATGATGTCTGCAAGCCAAAAGGAAGTAGTATCTCTAAGAACACGATTTTTGTTAGCATTAACAATGGGTCTTCCAAAGTTCTATTTCCTGCATATCTGAACAAAGCTGAAAAGTTCTTTTCTCATTCATGCCATGTAGAGCTGACCTTTCCCAAGGTATTTCTCTTGCAAAATGTCAACAAGCAACAAGGCCTAAATCACTTCCTGGACCCTGGAGTTTAAGGCAGTGACAGAGCAAAGAGTCAGAATCCTTGACTCCTGATTCTCTCTCACTGGATATAGAAATGAGAGCATGCTCTTGCAGTTAAAATGAGGATTTAGGTTCTAGTCTTGGCAGCCAAACTACTCTGTCATAAATTCACCTGTCACAAAGCTGTCACTCCTTAACTTTTTTTCTATTTCAGTCTCAATGGACTTTATTCAACATCTCAAACGCTTCCATAACAGTTGGGCACATTGCCACCCAAGGGGAATAACCTCAATGTCACATGAACTTTAAATCACAACCTTTAAGGTTCATACTTTGCCCTATACCCAAGTGCACCTGGGATTTTTTCCACAAAATTTTCACTAGTTATTAATGCCAAAATTTAGATAATTTAAGCAAACATATCAAAAGAGGTGATATTTTTGGAGCAGCATTTAAATTAAGCAAATTGTAAGATATAATTAGCTCTTTTCCATAGTATCCTTGATTTAGATACACAGGACATCTTGACCAAGTCACCACCTCCCTCCTCCCTCTTATAGATTAGAAAATGGCTTTTCATCCCCAATACCTGACAGTGTGCCTTGTAATTTTCAAATGTTTGTGGAATGGGATTGATATAGCTATTCTCCATTTTCATACCCTCAGCCCTGATCCCTGAAGCGTATGAGCTCAATGAAAGGTATCAATTTCACAACTGTTTCTAGGGACCAAGAAAGGGAAAAATGAGGAATCGACCATCTTCTGACCAATAACTTAATCTTTGGTCCCCTTAGCCCAAGTCACCCTATGAAAGAAACTGCCTTCTCTGCTCAGTATGCTGGCTCTGAGGTAGCCCATCTCTCCCAGCTGGAGCCAGGCTGATCTGGAAGCTAAAGTCACAGACTTCTGACTTTTCTATTTATTTTCTGAGACTTTTGTGGTCAAAATGCAACAAAAATAGTAAGCTTTGTTCCTCATTCCATCCTTCTTGATACCTGCTTATGGGATTCAATACAAGTTTGTGACTGAAGAATTCTCAAATCTGAAGTTATTTGGGATCTCAAGGTGTAATGCTGGGGTAATTGAGGGAATATAGGAAGTCCTGGAAATCAAGAAGACCAGAGAGTTAAGGAGATCTGTGTTCACGCCTCTGCCAAACATTAACTATGTGATCATTAGTAAACCACTTAATCTTTGGTTTCAGGTCACCCATGAAGAATTAGCTACTAAGTTATGGAAGTTATGGATGAGTTGTTACCTCTGCATCAGGGGAAATCCAAGAACATTGAAATTGTATTTGGAATCCAAGGAGGGAAGCAGCCCTAGATTTCTTCAAATAGTTTCTGACTCATATTTTCCAAAGGCCATTTGGATTTCACACAGAAGGAAGGAACAGAGAGTTCATCTAGCTTGTGAATATACACCTAAAATTGACCTCTTCCTCTTCCCTGAATTACTCCATTCTAAAGTAAATTCTAAAGATGTAATGGATCAATCAGTTCCTAATCTGACTCTTACACATCATTAACATACCATTAAGCCTTTGTGTCATTCCAACCTTGCTGCCCTACTTTGGATTTTGCACCCCCAGAGCTGACTAGAATTAGCTGAAATCTTTCCTGCTGCTGGCAGACTCTCCCTCTCCAACTTTTGATAATCAAGAACATCCTATTTCTGTGTTCTAACAGTTTCTGGAAGGGATTATCTCTTCCTCCCCCTCTATCTCCCAATTTCACTGAAACCCATAAATATCTGCAGCACCAGGCTGGTAGATACTCTGTGTAGAGGGGTCCTGACATGTATGTCTTTTATTTTCTCTTCTTCTAAACTAAATTGATCCTCAATTTGATTATAGTCTCATTTGGACTTTCAAACTCTGGCCCACAAGCCCAACAAACATCATTTTATAAAGGTGGCATCTGAAGCCTAGAGAAAAGAAATGGTTTGCTGAAGGTCATCTAAGGTTTTATAGGCAAAAGTCTATGTTTTATTATAGACTTCTAGTCTCCTGACTCCCAATCCTTCCACTGAGATCAGCTAGTTTTCTATTATACTGTGTTACTCTCCCTTCCATGGTACTTTAATTTTAAATCTTATCTCAGGCTGTAAATGTGAGAAGTACTATCTCCAAATAAAAGAAGATTGGAAGATTTTTTGCAGGGGAGAGAGATATGGGACCTTCTCTGTATAAAATTATACCAGCTGTGAGACTGTGTGAGATTAAGAAATTTGATTGAAGAGAAGCCCAAAGTTGATTTGATATATTGGAAAGAATGCTGGCTTTGGAATCAGAGAATCTTTCTTAAATCTCAGCTTTGTTACTTCCTATCTATGTGACCGTGGGAGGCAAGCATAACTTACATTTATATATGTAATGAATACAAAGGGCCAGGTATTTGTTACCATTGATAATGAGAATAATAAGGTCATACAGCCAAGCAGTATTAAATGTCTGATTGTCAGATTTAAACTTAGGTCCTCCTGACTCCAGAGTTAATGCTCCATCTACTACACCAAGTAGCTACCCCTATTATTATACTTTTATGGAAAAAAAAATTGAAGTAGAATGATCTGCCTGTGGTTACCTAGTTAATAAGTGGTTGAAATGGAATGTGAACTCCTGTCTAGTATTTTTGTTTGTTTCCAAGCTACTTTATGCAATAATCCTTGCTATGTTTTTAAAATATAATTTTATCTTAATTGGACCTTTATTTCCTTATCTGTAAAGTGAGGGCTTTTAAACTTTTTGTGTGTGTCATGGACTTTTCTGGGAATCGGATGAAGATTATGGATCCTTTCTTAGAATGTTTTTCAATAATTGAAAGAAATGCTAAATTTCAGTTAGAAATGAACAAAAATAAAGATATGTATTTTTCCTGTTCAATTTCATAGCTCCTCACCCTCTCTCCTCCAAAGCCTCTCCATGGATTCCCCTCCCTCTTAAGAGCCCCCGATCTAGATAGTTTCTATTTCCAATTACCACTTTGTGTTCTCCCACCTGTAATTGTGTTGCAGCTGGGTTCTCCAGTCTGCTGCTGCCCTCTGCTGCTTTTAGCCAGGACTGGCAGACTCCTTTAGGGACAAGCAATGTATACACAATCCCACCATTGCCCACCTCTTCTAACTGCCAGGAGGACCCTAACGCGGGGAAAGCTGGAAGGGGGAAATGGGTTTTATGGTTCTGAGAGAGTGTGAGCCAGTTGTTCGTGATCTTCCCCCAGCCTGACAGCTCTGGGAATTCCAGAGCAGAGATGGAGAGAGAGAAGAGTTTGCTCCAACTTGTTCTTTGTTTCTCCCTAGACACTCATCCTAAGAATATCAGGCTGCTCCATTTTTATTTGCAGTTTCCAGGTCTTATTTGCAACAAACTAATTTATCTGGGGCTGGGAAAAGATAGTGGAAAAACAACAACAAAAAAAAGGAAGAATGAATGAATGAAAAAACATTTATTAACCACTTAGTAGGTACACAAAAGAATTAAGGTGGTAATCCTTGATCTCATGGCCTTACTATTATGACAGGAGAGTACACATAAGGGGACCTGGAAAGGAGAAGGTGGAGGGGTAAAGACAGCTGAGGCAATAGCTTAGGAAGTGATGTGAGCAAAATAAAGTGTCATAGAGACAGAATCCAGGTTCCAGAGGGAGTGGGAGGATGGCAGGAGTGCGGGTAACATGGAGGCCTGATTCTAAGAAAGATAAAGTAAAGAAGGAGATGAGGAAGGATGGGGATAAAAGAAGGACAAGAAGGTGAAAGGAGAGAGAAGGGAGGATGGCAGAAGAAATTTTTAATCTTGTATTCCCTTCTTCCCTCATTTGACTTTAGAGAAAACATTTTCCTTCCAGGTCTTTTCTTTTACCTAGTCCCCAACCTTCTCTTTTAGAACTCAAGCATTTTGTTTCTTTTCCATATTTTGGAAGAGTCATTCTACTTGTCATACCTGGAATTTACTTGCCCTGAAATTCTAACCACTGTTTATCCATTTTCATTTTTCAGGGCAACTGAGAGAAAAAGGCCTGTGGCTGCCTCCAAGTGGAAGGACAAGCCCATTCAGTTATGGGAGGAGAGAACTCACATAAAAGGAAAACTGAAGTTTTGGAGAAAGTCAGGATCATAGTTCAGCTTGAACCACCAGCCAAACTGGAATGGTTTGAGTGGCTGTTTCCTAAAGGACAGCTCAATGAGGACTGGAGGTCACAGCTTCATAGAGCCAGAAAGAACTTATAGGGAAGAGAAGAGATTCATTTCAAAGCACTCAGAACTGAGGAGTAAATAAATATTATTTCCTAAGTTGGACAAGACTGGGCTCTGTATCTTCTTCATGCTCCTGTGATTGTTCACTTGTGTGTAGTTTATATACTTACAAATCCTCATTCCTGGATCAAATAGCTTTTTGTTGAAGTCAAGATGATAGTGAATGGCTTTGAACAGGGAGATAGGAAAGCAGAAAGGGGAAATGACACCCAAACCCAGGAAGGAACTCAAGGCACAGAATTTAGAATTGGTAAGGACCTTTTGACATCATTTAGTATATTCCTTAAATTTTACTGATAAGAAAAAATGAAAGACAGAGTAGTTGTGAATTGCCAAAAGTCACCTATACTGTGAGAGAATTGAGATTGGAACTCAGGTCAGCAATCTAGAGTTAGATTTTAATCTGGGGTATCTACCCCCCTGCCATGTGAGAAAAGGATATTCTAGGTACTTCATGTGATAACTTCTATGTTTCCTATAGAAGTGTGGTGAGCTCCTCCTTTGATTTACTGGCTGTCAGATGGAATCCCAGACTTCCAGTTTCCTATTTCTACCCTTTCTTCTGAAAAGCTCAGAGTTTCAGTGAGGCCAAGCCAGATTGATCATGTCCAGGTAACTCTTTTGCTCTCTTGGGGAGATAGTCTTAGTGCTTAAAGTTTGTTTTATGCACGTAGTATAGAACTTTGATGCTCTGAAACCATATTCAGCATCTTAAAACCAGAACACATTCTGAGTCCCTGGAGTCCCATCACCTTAACCAAATGGTCTCAGTGTTTTTCTAACAAAAGTCTTGATATTTAAGGTTTTGGAAAGATTCTGAAAATCAGATTAGCTAGATGTGAATTTTTCTCGGGTTCAAAGAATCAGCCTCCTACTGGATGGGGAGGCACGATTGAATAGATAGCTTCTCTGAAAGGGATTTGGGGCTTTTAGTGGAGTTAAAGTTTAATCATTGCTTCTTCTTGTTCAGTGGTTTCAGTCATATCTGACTAGTTATCACCCCATTTTGGGGTTTTCTTGACATGACTGAACAATAACAAATGTGTCAGACACTGAGGGTATTTTTTTAAAAAAAAGCAAAAACAAAAATAGTTTCTATTTAAGATGCTTTTATGGGGCAAAATAATGCACACATAAATAAGTACATACAGGATGTATCTGTAATGGGTGGAAGGTGTAACCTTAGTGGGGAGGCACTAAAAACTGTGGACTGGGACAGGAAAGTGGGTGGAGAGGAACAGTTATATGGGAGAGGGATTCTTTATTGTTGTTATTCTATCCAGAACACAGAATTAGTAGTAACAGGAAAAAGTTGCAAAGATGCAAACCAGATTTAATTGAAAAAAAATTTTTTTTTCTAAAATTTGAGACATACAAATGTGGAATGGGCTGCCTGAAAAGATAAGTGGTGGTTCCCCCATTTTTTTCAAACAGACTAGACAATCAATAGTTAAGCATTTGATAGATGCTTATTGACTGATGTTATAACTGGGACTCCAGTGGGACATAGGGTTGGAGTAAATGGCCATTGAAGTCCTTTTAGCCTGGATGCTTCTAATTGTTGGATTGATTGAAATCAGGATGACTAGGAAACTGAAATGCAATCATGTTGTTGCCCAGCATTAAAGTGAGATCATTCTAAAATGCTGATTTTTAATTTGTAATCAAAACCTACAGCTCTGTCCCAGTCATGTGGTCATGGTGTTCTTGCTGCTATCTCCAATTACGAATGAAAAAGAATTAAGCGCTTCCTAGGAAAACCATGGTTCAGATGAAACATATTTCAATTTGTTCTGATTGAACACTAGGTGGTGATCAAACCTTCCCATGCTTTCTCTGTCGTGTCCTTAATCACAGCTCTAGTGCATTCCTGAGAATATTAGAGCTGTAGGAAACCTTAAAAATCATCTCATTTGATAGATGAGGAGGTTGAGGCCCAGAGAAAGCAAATGACATACAAATTCACTCAACTAGTTAGTGGAAAAGCTAGGACTAGAATATAGGTCTGAAGACTCCCAGTCTTTTTATATTGGTATAATAGGAGAAAAAATAACCTGGTTTGAAGTAAAAAAAAAACCTTAGTTCTAATTCTGCTTCTGACACTTAACACTGAAATCATTGTGAGTAAATCACATTTTCTCTGATCCTCATTTCTCATCTGTAAAACAAGAGAGATGGACTAAATGGCATTTAAATTTCCTTTCAGCTCTAAATCTATAATCCTGTGATTTTTTTTCTACTCTTCTGATGCCCTGAATAAGACACTAAAGATTTCAAATCGGTAAGAGCTCATGGTATCACCCCAAAGCTACAAATACCTTCTTCTATGTCCCCATTGAGGGGAAAATTCCTTTTCTGGGGTCCTGCTCCTATGGGTAACACAATTTCTCTTATTCCAGGTTCCCTTTGTAATAGATCTTGTGCTAAGTTTTGGGAAAGCAGAGAACTCACAATCACAGAGTCTTAGAATTGGAAGGGACCATAACATCCATCTAGTCCTATCCATACTCGAATGAGGATTTCCTCTACATATTTCCAAGTAAATAATCATCCAATATCTGATAGAAAACCACCAGTGATGGGGAACCTGCTATCTCCCAAGGCTTTGGGGATGGCTTAATTGCCATTACCAAGCCTAAATCTGTCTCCTAAATTTGTGACTTCAACTTGTTGTTCTTTGCTTCTAATTTTGTCTTTTGGGGCCAAGCATGGCAAGCATCCCCTCTTCCCCTATCAATTTTTCACATATTTGAAGACAGCTAAGATTCTTTTCTTCAGCTTAAATATCTCTAATTCATTAGACAGATTCTGCATGGAATGGTGTCCATTCTCCAGAAGTCCTCCTGTCAGCAGGTTCCAACTTTTCATCGTTTGTACTAAAAGTAGAGGAATAACTGTACATTCTTCTTTCAGAAATCAGAAAAAATAATTAATCCAAGTTGTGAATGCTCTTTTTATCTTGGGATTACTTTGCATTTACTTATATACACACCTTGTATCCCTGCAGTAACGCTTGCCCCTCACTTGATCTTTCCATCCCTTAATCTATATTTCTTCTGTCCTTTGTAGTTAAACTCTGAAAAAAAAAAAAACATCTATAATCCTATCTGATAGGCTCCTTTGCTGGATCCTCATTGTTGTAATTCAGGACTCTTGGGACCTCTTCCCATTCTTCTCTATTCTACTTCACTTAATGAGCTCATCACCTCTTATGGATTTAATTATTATATCTATGCTGGTGATTTTCAAATCTATCCCTATACCAAACTCTCTACTGACCTCCATTCTTTTATCTCCAACTATCTCTCAGACATCTAGAACTGTTCGTCTACTAGACATCTTAGACTAAAACATGTACAAAAGTGGACTCATTATTTTTCCTTTTAAACCCTCCTTCTCATTTTCTCAATTACTGTAGAAGACAATGCCATACTCCCATCCAGTAGGCTTGCAACCTTGAAGTTAGCCCCTCAATACCAGTGATTCTCTCTTGCTTCTAGGATCAAGATAAAATGCTCTGTTTGTATTTTAAAGCAATTTATAATTTAGCCTCCTCCTATCTTTCCAATTTTTTAAAACTTTACTCCCCTACATATATTCTTCAACCATTGGGACACCAGATTCCTGGCAACTCCAAAGTCAGAACACTTCAACTCTTGGCTCTGGGACTCACATACATGAAACAACTAGAGACTAGAGATCTTCAGTGAGAGGCGATTGTGATATAGTAAATAAATATAGTTCTGGACAGGAGGTGAGGAAGACCCATCCATATTCAACCGTACCTCTGCAAAGTACCAGTGGGATCACTCTGGACAATTCATTGAACCTCGCCCAGTTTCACTTACCTTATCTGTTTAAAAAAAAAAAAAAAAGAATAACAATAGCACTTGCCTCACAAGGTAGTGGTGAGGAACAAATAAGGTATTATATATAAAATGATTGGTGAAATTTGAAGTATTCAAAAAATGTTAGTTATTATTTTTTAAATAGGCACAGGATCCAGTGTATAACTCTAGGAACTCAGGAGAGGAAAAGATCCATGTAGGTTGGAATAATCAGGATTATTCTGGGAAAAGGAAGTAAGCATTTATTCTAGGTCTTCTTGCCCTTATCTCATAGGCTCAAGGACCTATGATACTGTGATATGTGAATATATTATTATCTCTGTATTGTGTGAAATGGAAAGGATCTTAAGAAAAAAGGTAGTTTTGCCCTCTTCTTTTTACAGATCAAAAAACTGAGATTCAAAGAGGAAAAGGGAAGAGATTTGCCCCAAGAAGGTTACACAAGTAGGAATCCAGCAGAGTTCTGTGTTCTACAATCACTGCTGTCCCCACTAAGACACACTGCCTGGGCTCTGGAAGCTGACATCTGGAAAAGATGCTCTGTGGGATGAGTAAGGGAGATGAGAAGTCAGCACAAAACCCCAGCTGCTTTTCATCTTTCATCCTCTTTAGCACTTGATAAATAATGGAAAATAAGTAAATCAGCCCTTTGCGGTGGCCTGTGGGCTGCTCTGCGGGGGAGGAGCTCTCTCTCCCTCTGGGTGCAAGGAGATAATTCTGTTTGTTATTTTAAATCTGACCTGGGGAGTTCCTAGCTGTTTCTTTCTGATTTGCTCTTGGACTTATATAACCAGTTACCGAGGCAAACATTTCCATCCAGTTCCTGTGGAGAATACCATACCCCTCTTTCTTAAATGCCTCAGTGTGGTGTTTTTTGAAGTAACTATTTTGATATTGGTGATTAAAAATGTATTATATATATTAATTAGCCACAGACTAACTACTAAAGGTTAATTAGAGCATGATGCAGTGCAGTGGAAAGAACAAAGGCCTGAGAATTGGGAGATCTGAATTATAGCCCTGGTTTAGCTACTAACTCACTATTTTAGTTATGGCACTTCCATTTTCTGGGTCTCAGCTTTCTTATTTGTAAAATAAAAAGATTGGACTAGATGTTGGATGAAGATTCTTTCTATTCCTACTTTGTGCTGTTATATATTAGTCTCTTAGTCTTTGTATATTCTAAAGTCTAATATTTCATGATCTAAGTTTCTTTTCTTGGTTCTTTGGATAGGTTTTTAAATTGATGATTTAAAAAACCCACTAAGGGTCATTGACAGCTATTTACCAAAAAGTCCTATGTTCATTGTGGTGTTTTGTATATACCTTACTAGGCAGAAGTGTCCCCAAAATGCCCTGGTCTCTATGATTATCAGCAGCCTTCAACCCCTTAGTTCTGTCTCTATAGTATAACACTTATTTGTTATGGATTTTTGGATCTAACTAATGAACATGAGCTCTGAACTCTTATCCTCCAACTTAACCCACCTCCTTTTTGAACTTGAGCAGTATCCATGTAACGGGAAGTAATTTTGTCTCTTTTATAGAGAAACAGATAAAAATGTTTGGATGCTGTAAGCAGCACTCTTAGCAAATAAACAATAAATAATAATTAGATAACAATGTGTCATAAGACTCTAAGCTTAATCTATCAAGTGAACACTAAAAGACCACCGATCTCCCAAATACTGGTAGACCCCCAGATACAAGACAAATCTAGATCTAAGATTTCTAGGAAATGTCTAGGAAATTGAGTTTATTAAGTTCCCTATTGCTACTCTTCTTTGAGAGGAAAAAGGAATGCTAATTAGATAGTCATCAATCTTGTTGAAAAAAGCAGAATTTCTGGATTGACATTGTTCCTGTGTCTTCCTGTTTGGAGAATGGACGTGGGATCCTGGGACATGGGATCTGGTGTGATCGGGGGCTTGGTGCCTTCCTCAGTTCTGGCAATGTGACACATTTGCCTGGCTTTAGATAATCTCTGTTGGAGAAGGGGAAGTACCCTTAGCCACCAGTCTTGGCAAATAGTTGGACTGCCAGGGACCTGAAGTCCCTTTCTCTCTGATGTCTATTTTTTTTCACTTCTTATCCTTAGTCAAATCCCTGTTTTTTTTGGAGCATCAGGCTATATTAGCAACATATAGAAGGGGAACGCACCACACTGGGATAGAGACATAAAATATCAGGTTTATAAAATTTGCAGATGGCACTGAGTTGGGAAGAATAGCTAATACAATGGATAACAGAACCAGTAATCAAACAGATCTTAGAAATTATGGATTCAATTTAAATAAGATAAGAGTAGGAGAAATCAAGAGTATTATACTTGGATTAAAAAAAATCACCTGGACAAATAAAGGATGAAAGAAGCAGGACTAGACAGCAGTTCCAAAGTTTTACCAAGTTGTGATGGTTGTTAAAAAAAGACAAGTAGACCTTAGACTGCATTAATGTAATAGATACCCAGAATCCAGAATAAGAAAAGTGATTGTTTGATTTCTCTCTGCCCTTATTATAAATACCACTTCCAAAATATTGTATTTAGTTCTGGTTGTCACATTTTAGCTTAATCCTAGTACCAAAGCTTATTGGTATGGGACTCTTTTCTAACTATTGAAGACCTGCTTTGCCCCACCCCTGACATAAGTCTTGAACATTGATCTCTATAATAAGGAGAAAGTCTCACATCAATGGACTTTGAGATTGGGTTACATTCAAAAAGATATTGACAAAGTATTCAGAGGATCATAGATCTAGAGCTAGAAAGGATTTAGGGGTCATTTAGCCCAAATCCCTCATTTTACAGAAGAGGAAACTGAGGCTCAGAAAAGGCAAGTCACACAATGCATCAAAGGCATAATTTTGACCTAAGCCATTTTTCTTTAGAGCCAATGGTCCTTCCAATGCCTTCCATTGTGTGGAGGTGGGCAAATAGATTAGGAAAGGATGAGTAACTATGCCAGATAAAACTGAGTTGAAAGAATCAGAGATGTTTAGCCTGGAGAGGGATTTGATTAGGGCAGGAGGAGGAGTGGATTGATAAGCTATTAGTATAGTGATATATATTCTTAAACAGAGTTGTTTTCAATTATATGAAAAGCTGCCAGGTTGACTAATAAAAGAGTGAAGATTAGAGGGGCATATTTCAATTAATTGTAAGAAACAAATATTAACAATTTATATATAATATATATATATATTTTCATATATATATACATATTCCAAAGATAGTTTCTCCATTGCTGAATATCTTCAAAGGTTATTAAAGTGATTTTTGTTTAGGTTTATATTGAAGCAACTAGATAACCTTTGATTTTTTTTTCAACTTTGTGATTCTACGATTCTAATATTTTGTGTTTTATTTTCTATGATCCTTTCCAGATCTGATGGACTATTCTTTTCCCCTTGGGGTCCAAGCAATCTCCCAGGAGCCAATTCATGACAATACAACCTCAATATTTGGCTGATATCACTTCTCCATATACAATTTGGAAATGTGACTTTCTTTATAGAAATAATTATTTTGTGGTTTGGGTTATTTTTTGCTTAAAAATAGGCCAAGTCTCAGGAGAAATCAGAACTTCACAGAATTAGTGATAGAATTACTCAAACCTTAAAACTGATTAATCTATTCTAGGACTCTTTTTCCCACTCCTCTTTTGATTTTTGTGTCTATATTCCTATCATCAAGCATAGTGCTTGGAACATAGTGGCTACTTCATAAATGTTTTGCTAGGAGCTTTTTTTTAAAGTCTTGTGTGTTTCTCAAAGGTAATTTGTTCTTGATAAGAAAATAGCTTTGATGTAAGGAAAATGGCATTGTTTGGGCATATGGCTATTCAAACCACAAAGCTATTCTCAGGATGGGGGCATGGTTAACTTTTTTTTCACCTTGTTTTCTGTAGATAACTGGAATGCAGAGATTTTCTTTTTTTTTTATTATAGCTTTTTATTTACAAGATACATGCATGGGTAATTTTTCATCACTGACAATTGCAAAATCTTTTGTTCCAATTTTTCCCCTCCTTCTCCCCTCTCTCTCCCCCAGATGGCAGGTTGACCAATACATGTTAAATATGTTAAAGTATAAGTTAAATACTATATATTTATATATATATATACATGTCCATATAGTTATTTATGCAGAGATATTTTCAAGCTGATATGAGTATAGTGTATAACTTTTGTGAATGAATATAAGAATGAAGGAATGAATAAGCACTGAGTTAGCACTTATTTCGTTCCTGGGGGCACAAATAGAAAAAAGAGAGATAATTCCTGTTCTTTAGGAACTTCCTGTCTAATTGGTGATACAATACATAAAAGAAGGTTTGCTTGTAGGTTGAAGAAATTCTGAAACTTTGGAAGTGGAAGAAGGGTTCATAAATCCTTAAGGCATGTCAGTTGGCACTGCAGGGCATAAAGACAGGGCAATTGGCAAGGCCCGATGGACTTCTATTCCATCCAGATTATAGCTCAATCAAGCAAGCCATATGACATGAGGAAGGGAGGAAAGAATATAAAGCAAAGAGGGAAGTAAGATAAGAGAACTATATCCCAATATGGAGGATTTTCTATGAGCTCAGCAATGTTTCTGCATCCCAGGTGCCATACAGTGGGTTAGAATTGCTCAGGGCAGAGGGTGAAGAGAAGAGAGATTTATAAGACCACAGGGATAAAACACCCATTTAAAACTCATTTCATCATCCAAAGTATACAACTTGGAAAATGTTAATAGATTCACAGGCTATCAGTGATGGAAAGTGCCTCAAAGATCATGTAGACCAAACACTCCATCTTATGAGAAAACTGATGTTCAGAGAAAGGGAAGGACTAGATCAATCTCACATAGCAAGGCAATAACTGAACAAGGAATGGAACCCAGGTTTCCTGACTCCCATATCAGGGCTCTTTTGATGACTACTTCTAATTGCTTACATTCAGAAAAAGAGCCTTAGTCATGCCTCCTGTGAGGGCTGCAGTCAGTGAATTTTTTCACTAGCCCACCTGATTTATACATTTCTGAAGTCTTAAGAGATAATTCTTTTTCCTGGGTTGATCCAGACATGAGCATATTGGTTGGGAGGTAACTGTTTATCCCTCACATTTATCTCCAGACCTAAATTCCTAGAACTAGCTCTGCTGATTTTCCCCAGGGCTACTAAGACCTGTTGTGGATGAGGGATGAACATTTGATTTCCAGGATAGCTAGTTTGAGCAGTCAGGCTAGCATGAAATCAATACATTTGTCAAGGGGGAGTGAACAGATGCTTTCTGAACAGCCAAACCTTAGGACCAGAAGGCAGGAAGGGAAAAAAGAAACAATAAACTAGAGATAAAATGATTTTGCATTCCTGTTGATTGATGAATAGAGGGAATCAGCAGGGACCCCCAGTTAGCAGGGCAATATGGGCAGGTATCTTTGCCACTGCCCTGATAGAAAGAAAGAAGGCAGGTTTCATTCCAACCTGGAGTGATTGAGCACAATCTTGGGATTATAAGAAGTGACTGCCTTACTTATGAATTCCCCAAATTGATAATACAAACTCTTCCAGTTCCCAGAGAGAGCCCAGGTAAGCTTCCCCAGGTGATTAGTTAGAAAGGGAGAAGGAAACTTGGCATTTTCTGTACATGTTGGAAGAGGGTAAAACTAAGCTATGGACAGACTAAGTAGGTACTTGTTTCATTGTTCTAAGGTGAGCTCAAAAAGACTTCCCTCCTCAAGTCTCTCTTCCCACTTCACCAGTAATAATCCGTTTCCCTAAATCTTCTAAGACCATAAAGTTCCATGTTGCCAAGTAGCATTACTTGGGGCAACTAGGTGGTGCAGTGGATAGAGCGTGAGCCTGGGATCAGGGAGACTCATCTTCCTCGGTTCAAATCTAGCCTCAGACAGTAGCTGTATGACCCTGGACAAGTCACTTAATTTCCTTATCTGTAAAATGAGCTGGAGAAGAAAATGGAAAACTACTTCAGAATCTTTGCCAAGAAAACCCCAAATGGGGTCATAAAGAGTTGGACATGAATAGAAATAATTCAGCCATAACCACAAAGCCTTCCTAGGAAAGGAAACAGCAAGGCTGCTCACTCAGGGTTGGGATGAAACCTGCCTTTTCCTTTGGTTCTGTCAGAACAGTGACAAAGCCAGCTCTTGCACTGCCCATATTGCCCTGCTGACTGGGGGTCCCTACTGATTCCCTCCATTCATCATTCAACAGGAATGCAAAATCATTTTGTCTCCAGTTTGTTGTTTCTTTTTTCCTTCTTGCCTTCTGGTCCTAGGGTCTGACTGACATCAAAGAGATGGATTTTTGCAGCAGAGGGCCGTATCAAAGAATCACAGAACCTCAGTCTGTCCTGTACTTGAATAAGGATCTTCTTTTTAACATCCCAACAAGTGGTCACCCCCTTTTCATTTGAAGGCCTCATACTAGAGCATAGATTTACAACTGGAAGGTCAGCTAGTCCAGCTTCATCACTGTACAGATGAGAAACTGAGGCCCATATTGGCAGCTTGTTCAAAATCACACAGCTGATTTGAACTCAAATCTTCTGATACCAGATCCAGAACTCTTTCCATCATACCAAAAGTACTTGAGTAGACTTCTCACTGCCTTAAGTAAGAGTAAAGGATACATAAACTAAACTAGTTTGTGATTTGTTCAGTTCTAGCCATACACCTTCTGTGCCTAGCAATATGTGAATAGGACCAATGAGGAAAATGCCCCTCAGATATTTTCCAGTTTAATCTTTGATTAGATAGGTCTACTGCTGGGAATTCCCCGAGCTGACTGGCTGGCTTTGTCCTTATATGGCTCATTTGCAAGCATGGCATAAACTTTGTTAACAATGAATCAAAATGAAGTGTTTGAAAGGATCAGTCAGGTATTGCTCTAGATTCCAGGAGGACAATAATAATTTTGTTATGTATGATGGCCTAGTGAAGCAATTCAGCCAGAGCTCACAGAACTATGTGACATCTGGTCTTGAATTTCAAACAATCTAAATGTTATTTTGCCTCCAGAGAAGGGCAGACTGGAATCTCAGGATAGCTACAGGAGTTCTAGCACTCATCCACTTTATAACAACTACATCTTATCCAACAAATATTTACCCAATAAAGCTAGGTGGTAGATAGGTGGTGCTATAGATATAGGGCTGGTGGACTTAGGAGGACTCATCTTCCTAAATTCAAGTTTGGCTTTGGATGCTTACTAGCTATATGACCCTGGGCAAGCCAATCAACCCTAATTGCCTTTGTTTCCTCATCTATGAAATGAGCTGGAAAAAGAAATGGCAAACCCCTCTAGTAGGTCTGCCAAGAAAACCCCAATGACAAAGAGTCAGATATGCCTGAAAAATGACTCAACAACAAAAACCATGTTCCACACTTTAGAAATTCAAAAATAAAGTGAAAAACCTGGAAGCTCTGCTTCTCTAAATGAAGTTCAAGACTGCATTAGCTCTTCTTGCACTCCCCTAAGAACCCAAATCTTTTTTTTCTAGAACAACTGCTATCTATCAAATATCTATCTATCTATCTATCTATCTATCTAATCTATCCATCACCTATCTATCTATCCATCCATCTATTTATCTATCTATCTATCTATCTATCTATCATCTATCCCATGTTATCAGCATCTTATCACCAGCTCCCATGGACTCAATCATCTGCAATAGAGATGACTCCCAAATCTCCACATGTAGTCTCTTTCTCCTTTGAACTCCATTTCCATTCTGCCAACTATTTCTGAATTATCCGAAATAAAATTATTATCTTTATATTTAAACCAGCCTTCCTCAGCTCTGCTCTATCAGCATCACCATCATTCTTCTTGTCATTCAGGTTTGCAACCATGGAATCATCCTGTACTCTCTTAGTCCCCATATCGGGTCAGTTGCCAAGTCTTAGCATTTTTACCTTTACATCTTTTCATTCACAGTCTGCACTCTAATATAAGCCATTATCATCTCTCATCTGGACTATTGCATGAGCCTCCCAATTGGTCTCCTGCTCCTATTCTTTGCTTTTCCCAATCCATCCTCCATGTAGTTGCCAACATATTCTTAAAGAACATTTTCTGCACAAGAGCCTCCAATGGTTCCCAAGTTGCCTCAAAAATAAAACATAAACTCTAACATAGTTCTGTGGAAAGAAACCTGACTCTTAAATCCAGGGTTTGGGCTCAAATCTGATACCTGCTATTTGTATGTCTTTGAGCATCCTCCCTGGGTCTTAATTTCCTGATCTATAAAATAAGAGGGTTGACTTAGAAGGCCTCTGAAATTCCTTTTGGGAAACTAAGCAGTAGAGTGGATAGAACACTGGGCTTAGAATCAAAAAGACTCATCTTCCTAAATTCAAATCCAGCCTCAGACACTCACTAGCTCTGTGACCCTGAGCAAGTCACTTAAACCTCTTTGCCTCAGTTTTCTCATTTGTAAAATGAGCTGCTTCCTTCAAAAAAAATGCCCCTAGTTTCTCTCCTCCATCAAAAGGAATGGACTGACTCCTTCTCAGAGTTCTCTTAGCAAGTTGTGCTTCTTTTTGTTTATTATGTTCCTATTTTATGTTACAGCTATTTTTTATGTGTCTCAGTCCCACTAGTATACCTTCCCTGAAGGGTGGGGTCTATGTTCTCTTAATCATAAAATGGGAATAATAATGGTTTACAGGAAGGAAAACATTTGAGGGACTGGGTAAAAGAAGAGAGAACTGAATAAATGGAGATATAGTCAGAATTAATAACTGTGAAAATTGTTTTGAAGCACTTAACCCATCTCCCAGAATTGTTGTGAGGATGAAATGAGTTAAGATAGATAAAGCATTGGGCACAGTGCCTGGAAAATAATAGATGCTGTAGAAATGCTGGCCATTATAATTAATAATGACAACTATTATGTATACATAATATGTATATAATATAATATAATATAATATAATATATAATATTATGTATACATAATAATAATACAACATATGATGTATGATTATATGTATATAAATATTATACATATTTTATTATATCAAAATCTTAATAAACTAGTTATGTTCAGTCATTTCAGTCATGTCTAATTCTTTGTGACTCCATTTTGAAGTTTTCTTGGCAAAGATACTAGAGTGGTTTACCATTTCCTTCTCCAGCAGATTTTACAGATGAGAAAATTAAGGCAAATTGGGTTAAGTGACTTGCCCAGGGTCACACAGCTAAATGTCTGAGGCAGAATTTGAATTCATATCCTCCTGATTCCAGACCCAGTTCTCTGTTTACTGTGCCTTAGCTACAGTAGAGCTAAAATCTATTGGGTGTTTAGATTAAAATCTAATATGGTGAGTCCCAGGAGTAGTGTTTGGGGGGGATGACCACTATTCCATCTAAGGAAAAGCAAATCATATTGACAAGCAATGGGATGGATGCTATACTTCTAACCTGATGAAATCTGAAAAATGTGTCTCCCAAAAAGTGATTATTGAATTAAGCAATCTCAACAAGTCTTTTTGAATTCCTAACAAAAGTATACTAAGGACATCTTTTATCAGAAAGTTAAGTAAGAGTTATCAAATCGTGACAATTCCATGTCAGGCCACTTTTGAATAGTTGTAATTGTTAGGAAATTTTTCCAAGTCTTAATCCAAAATTAACTTCTTGGTAGCTTCCACCCACTGTGTCTAGTCCTTCCCTCTGGAGTCAACTAGAACAACTCTCATCTCCAGTCTTGAGTAAATTTATCTTTAGCGTCCCAGATATGTGTTCCCAGAAGTTATCAGATAACTCTATTGTTAATATTACTGTGAAAAATAGCTTGGTTGATAACCCTCAATTGGGAATCCCCAACCACCTCTGCTTGTCCCTTCTTTTGACCCTTTCTAGTGGAGGATCATTCTAGTGGAAGCATGTCTAGACTGAAATCATCATTTATTTGGTAACAAGCATCTGCTTCCTCTTCAGAGAGCTTCCCTGCCCATTGATGGGAAAAGTCTGATATCTATTGTTCAGTGTTCCTTTCTTCCCTTTCTCTCCCATCATATTCTTTCTCCCTTCAAAGTCCCGATCCAGAGAAAGAGACTCTTTAAGTCTCTATTTTTCCTTTATTTTTTTCCCTCTGCATTTTTTTTTAAATGGGCCACATTCCTATTCTAATCTAAAAAATGGAGGAATAAGTCCCTTCACCTACTGTTCTGGAAATGACTTTAACCTGCATTTTAAACATGGATACTAGCTCCTTGACTACAGAAGAAAGACAAACTCCATATCCATTGTATAAATCCTTGAAAATTTAGTTTTATCCTTCAACATCTGATTTAACTGAGACTCTCTGACCATAGATCTTTGTTGTTTTTGTTGATCTATTGGCATTGGTTCGATCTCAGCTATCTGGAACTCCTGACCAAGGCACTATTTATTTATAGCAGCCTTCCCATCTTTTCTCAATTGCCTTTGATTGGCAATTAGCTGCTTCCTGCCAAAGCTTAATGCAAATTACAGCTAAGTACATCTGATTTGTATGTAGGTATATTAGAGAAATATAGTTGAATGTAATTACTTATTAGACTCCATACCTATTCTATCATATTTAATCTCTCATACTTTTTGGAAGTTTTAGAAGCTTCCTCTTGTCTTTCCACTTCTTTGTTTCTCCTTGATCTATTTAGGATAATTGAATGCTCTGCATAATTTCCCAAATGAAGTTCAATTAAATATCCCTTTACTGCTAATATTTTGGTCTAACTATACACACACACACATATTTTTATATACATACATACATACATATATAAATATGAAACATTCATGTTTGGGTCCAAAATAATTTGATAGGTAGCCCTTGCAACTGAATGCCATAATTTGGGCAATATTCTTTTAAATCCATTTTGCCTTTCTAGTATAGGTAGAGCTCTCTGGTGAGGATATTTCTGTTGGGTGGTCATCAACCTCTGCTTAAGCTCTACTAGTCAGGGGAGCTTGGCATTTCATAAGGTAGGTTATTCCATTGTTATTTGATCTATTGGTCAGAACTCTTTGGACAATGCTTCTAGGAAGTCCTGGAAACTTATGGGATGTCCTATCAGATCCAAAGCTCCATACTGTTTATATCACAACTTTCAGTCCATGGAGAGGCTGAAACTGGAAAGAGTATTATTATTTAAGGTCAAAGTAGACTAAGAAATTTCTTCTTTTCCCCTTCAGCAGACCTCTCAGTATAAACTCCTTCTATCCTTCATTCCATTTATTGTGCCAGTCCTTGAGAAAGAGAATAGAAATCCAAGTCCAGCCTAGTCACTTTCTATCAACTTCTATAATTGTGGTATAATAATAACTATTAGGATAATTGACATTCCTATAGCACTTTAAGATTAACAAAGCACTTTAATCACAATAGTGCTTTGAAGCAAGTAATAAAGTTAATAATTCAATTCAAGAAATATTTATTGTGTGTAAGTATATTAGGGAAATCTAGCTGATTTCAGTTGGTACAATCATCTGTTATATAAGTTAAGAGATCAGTTGGAATAGTGAACAAAATGCTGTATTTTGAATCAAGAAACCTGGATTCACATTCTACCACTGATGCATAGTAATAGCCAGCATTTATATAGTACCTTAATGCTTGTGAAACACTTTACAAATATTACTTCATTTTCCCCTTTCATAATACTGAGAAGTAAGGTGTTGTCATTATTCTCATTTTTCAGAGGGGAAGCTGAGGCAGATTGCAGTTAAGTGACTTTCCCCTGAGCACTGTTATTTAGTCATTTTTTAGTTGTGTGACCATAATCAAGTCAGCCTCTCAGCTTCACAAACTCATTATGACCTGAATCCTAGAGAGGAGGAATTCCTACATTCATGAAATCACAGATCCTTGATGTATAATGACTTATGTACAAGGTGCTATGTTAGGTACACAGACAAAATGTCTACCTGCCCTCAAAGAGCTTACACTTCATCTGGGAGGCTCAACACGTACACTGATAAGTTGCTTGAGGAAGGGGAGAACTCTGCTTAGGGAGGATTTCACAGAACAGAAGGCACCTTCACAGAACCCTGAAGGGATATAAGAATGCTAAATGGCAGAGATGAGAAAATCCCAGATTACAGGAACTGGGAATGGCTTGTGGGGAAGCATCCAAACAGAAGATGAAATTTTGAGTTTGGGGAAGAGCTCGGAATCAGTGCGATTTGACTGGAATGTAGAACACATGGTGGAAGATTAAGTTGACCTCAGACTAAAAGATGTTTGTTTTACCGTAGAAGCAATAGGGAAATATTGAAGATTTTTTTGTTTTTACATCTGTGAGGAGGATGGACTGGAAACAAGGGGAAAATAAGAGCCAAGGATACTAATAACAAGACTCTTAAAGCAGTCCCAGCAAGATGAAGGCTTAACTTACGAACCTTCATATTTGTATGGAGAAAAGGTGATGAACATTAGCTCCAGTGAAGATATAGTTGAGAGCAGTGGTTCTCAAACCTTTGTTCTCAGTATCTTCATGTTGTTAAAAAAAAAACTATCGAGGATCTGTTCAAAGAGTTTTTGTTCACATGGGTTATATTTATAGCTATTTACTATATGAGAAATAAAAAATAATTTTGAATTTGTAGACCCTCTAAAAGGGTTTCAGAGACCCCAACAATTCTTTGGACTACACTTTGAGGACCACTGGTTTAGAGATTTGGCACTGTATTGCTTTCAGCTTGTAAAGGACACAAGATTCAAAGAATAAACTGAAGTTAAAAACCTCAGTGACTTGGAAGAAATAGAAAAGGGAAGTCTGGCAAGTCAGGCAAGTCCAGGGAGCAAAGATAAATTCTATTTTTCAAAGTGTTCATTAAGCAACCACTTATTTAGTACCTATTACTAGGATTTGCAAATGAAAGGGATTTTGAAGCTCACTTAATCCAAATTCTTCATTTTATAGAAGATTAAACTAGGACTCAGAGAGGTTAAATATATAAGCTTGTTCCAAATTACGTAGATAATAGGTAGCACAGGCAGCTAGCTTGTACAGTGGATAGAATGCTGGATCTGGAATCAGGAAAACTCATCTTCATGAGTTTAAATCAGGTTTCAAATAGTTCCTCTCTGTATGACCTTGCACATATCACCCATCCCTGTTTACCTCAGTTTCCTCATCTGTAAAATGAGCTGGAAAAGGAAATGGCAAAGCAATTCGGTATCTTTGCCAATAAAATCCCAATGGGAATCAGATGCAACTGAAAAGTAGGATCTGAATTCACACCCAAATCCTCTGACCCAAGTCCAATATTCTTTCCTCTTGTCCCTTGCCTAATTAGATCTTAAACCTATGACTTTAGAGCTTCAAGGAACCAACCACAGAAGTTATTTTGTCTGGCTCCCTTAGTTTAGAGATGAGTAAACTGAGGTCCAGAAAGGATAAATCACAAAGGTAGAAGCAGAACTCAAACTCAGGTTCTAAGACACTGACTTCAACAGTTTCTGCTATAACTCTTCTCTTTAAATTCTCCCTGCCACTCAGATTATACACAGAGGTGATATAGATAATGAAATGGGCAAGGCCATGGAGCAACCGGTCTCAGTTCTGCTCCCGGGTTTGAAGGGGAAGTCTGGGGAAATGGGAGAGACTTGGACACCCCAGGAGCCCTTCTGGGCCTCCAGCTAGCATGTCTGTATTTGTCACTTTTCTCTTTCATTCCAAAGAGGATTTCTCTGGAATTGGAAATGCACGGAGATTTGGGGCCAGCGTGGAGAAAAGCTGATTGAACAAGTGTGAGAGGCAGAGATAACTGCCTGCTGACTCCCCCGAGGCATGTAATCTGGCTGGTGCTCAACAAGGCCTCCAGCATTCTGGCCACAGCCCCAAATGCTGGTGGGGAAAGTTAGTAAGCATCCAACTGCGGCTCTTCCTCTGAACAGAGCTGTTACTGGGAGAAAGAGGGCACTAAGAAATTCCCTTCAATTCCAAGACTCTTTTCACCCTAGGAACCCTTTGCAGTGCAAGCTTAACCAGTCTCTTAGGAGACTGAATAGAGAGGTCCCATTTCCCTACTCTAGGATGTTGTCCCCTCCTCCTGCTATTCTGCATGTGCTCTTTAAGGGCAGGGGCTATTGGCTTTTTATCTTTGTATATCTGGCTCCCAGCAGAGGGTCAGGCACATAGTAGGTACTTAATATGTTGTACTGAATTAAATCCCTTAGAGCAGTGGTTCTCAAACCTTTGTTCTCAGTATCTTCATGTTGTTAAAAAAAACTATTGAGGATCTATTCAAAGAGTTTTTGTTCACATGGGTTATATTTATAGATATTTACTATATTAGAAATAAAAAATAATTTTGAATTTGTAGACCCTCTGAAAGGGTTTCAGAGACCCCAACAATTCTTTGGATTAAACTTTGAGGACCACTGCCCTAGAGAGTTCAGACACAAACTAGTAACTTCCACTTAAATAGAACTTTCCAGTCACAGAACATATTTTCTATAGCCTTTGATCTTTATAATAGTTCTGTCAAATGTACAATTACTGTTATCCTTTTCTTCCTTCCTTCCTTCTTTCTTCCTTCTCCTCCTCCTCTAACTCTTCCTCCTCCTCCTCCTCCTCTTTTTCCTTCTCCTCTTCCTCCTTCTCTCTTACTTTTTTTTTTTTTTAAAGCAGATTAGGAAATTGAAGTTCAGTTTCCCATATTAATAACAATAATTAGCATTTCCATGGTACTTTAAGACAACTAAATATGGTTCAGTAAATAGAGCACCTGGCATGGAGTCAAGAAAATCTCAATTTGAATCAGGCCTCAGACCCTTACTAGCTGTGTGACTGTAGGCTAGTCATTTAACCCTGTTTGCCTCAGTTTACTTAACATAAAATGAGCTGGAGAAGGAGTGGCAAATCACTCAGTATCTCTGCCACAAATGGAATTATGAAAATTTGAACATCACTGAAATGACTGAAGCACAACAATGTGCTTTAATTTATTACATTATACAAATATTATCTTCTTATATCATGCAGCTAGTAAGAGTCTGAGGCAGAATTTGAATTGTAGACTGGTAACTGGTACAGTTTGGGTTAGAAATCAGGTCTTCTCATTCCAATTCCAGGGCTCTTTCCATAGTTATTAGACCAGCCATCATTATCTCTTCATGATGTGTTGGAAAAGGTACATGAGCATGAGTTCAAGTTCTGATATCTTGGTCAAGTGTATTCACTTGTGAGCCTCAGTTTTCTAATTTGTTGAATGGATTATAGATTCATTAGAGAAATCATTCCCATTAGAAGCCATAATGAAATGAAAGCTGGTCTCTGAGTTGGGAAGCCCCTGCTTTAAATTCTGCCTCTGACACATACTACCTATTTCTCAGCTTAATCTCTTGCTGCTGTAAATCACACTTTATATATAGAGATTGCGCTGACCTACAATGAAAGAAGGAGTTTGCCTATACCAGTGAAATCACCAGACCCATTCCCTATCCTGTATGGGGAGCCACTCTAAGTCTGATTAGAAGCCCATTCTCTGCCTCTCAAGAGTGATCGCCTTATCCCATCATTGTGGCAGATAGAAGGTTATGGATGTCCAGTGTCCTTCAGGGAGGCTGTTTACTGCCTTTGGGGCAATAAGCTCTCTCACTAGAATACCCATCCCAGCTTTAATTCCTCATTTTCATGAGGCCGGCAGAACTGACAGGGAGAAACTAGATTTCTTGTCAAACTGGGCTTGTCTTGTCTTTTGCTCCTGAGCTTAAAGCTCAGGCTATTTCCGGGGAGATTTGAAAGGAAATTATCTGAAGCAGAAAAGCCTCTGTGTCGGCAGTTTGTGATGAAGTTGCTCAGGAGAAATGCCTCCCCCTGCTTCCCCCAGCTAGGGTTAGCCTTGCTTCATGAGGTTCCTAAGCCCCAACTATCAACGGGCCACAGAATGTTTGGCCAGCGTGTCCATGTTTTGAGCTCTGAGCTGGCTTAAAGAAGCAAAGATTCTCCAGGTCAGGGAGCTGGCCCTTTTTGCCTAGGGACACTCATTTCAAGGCAGGAGGCAGACAGACCATCAGTCTTTTGATATTTACTGATGTCCAAACTATTGGAATAGTGCCTGGGGCAGGTAACCCAGTGGGAACTGCTGCTAGGTTGGGAGTAAGGAGGATCTGACCTCAAATCTGGCCTTTGATACAAACTGTGTGATCTTAGCAAGTCATTTAACCCTGTTTGTCTTGGTGTCCTCTACTGAAAAATGGGGATAATAAAAGCACTGCAAAGGGTTGTTGTGAGGAGCAAATGAGATCATATTTACAAAGTACTGAGCATAGTGCATCGCACATAGTGGGTACTGTGTGGTTCTTATTCTCTTCCCCTTCTTTTCCTTTCTTCTGAAGCACAGAGTCAAAGTAAGAACCATATCTGTGAATCTAGCTTCTATATAAGCTTACCTTTTCTCCTTCCTTCCTCTCTCCCTCCCTTCCTCTTCTTTCTCTCCTTTTTCCTTCTCTTCTTTTCTTTGTCTTCCTTCCTTCCTTCCTCTCTTCCTTCCTCTCTTCCTCCTTTCATCACTTCCTTTCTCTTTTTCCCATTCTACTGAACCCAAATCTTGAAAGAGCAATAAATGTGAACTCTTCCTCATGTAGCTATATAGAACCCATTTCCCCTGGAGGGGGCAAAAGCTGAAAGCATAACCAAGTTAAAGAAATATTTAGAGAGAGATCCTTGAATGTGAGATCCATAACAGGATTATTGAGTCCAGTTAGAAATGTTTAGAGACCATTATTAATCTTTATGGGGTTGACCCTGTAAAGGACTCTTCTTCAATTAATTTCCCAGGGCCTCCATGTAACCTTGAATCTTGGGCAGGATGACTGTGGTATTGATCCCTGAGGCAATTCCTTTGTTATTTTATAGGAAAATATCAGTGTTGCTCTGACAGGTGTACAGGTGAGAATAGGCGGAGGAGAATGTTGGCCTAGGTTAGCAATACAGGCCCAAGTTCATGCTCTTTGCAACCAGAAAATCACATCTATAAATAAACTCTTTTATTTTTGCTACCTCCAACAAATAAGTATAATCCTCTGTTCTCCAAGGTAGAAATTATTATCAGGTAGCATATGGTCAGGCAGCCTAGTATTGAGCAAACAGTCACATACTTTTGATGGAAGCTAGAGATGAAAAGGGGTCTGAGAATGGCTGCCAATTTGAATGATGACTTTATTCTAGTCATGGATTTAGAAAGGTGCTCATGTCAAACATTATCTACTATGGAAAGGCCTAACCAGGCAATAAGCCACAAATGTAGACAGACTCTGGATTTACCCTCCATAAAGAGTGATCATGTTAAAATAAGCAATTAGGTGGGGCAGTGGAGAAAGTGCTAGACTCGGAATCAAGAATCAAGTTCCAGTTTTGCCTTAGATACTGAATAGTTGTACGATTTTGGGTGGGTCACTCAGTTTCTCTCGTTTTCCATTTCTTCCTCTCTAAAATGGGGATAAGAATAGTACCTATTTTCTAGTGTTGTGATGAGGTTTTAATGAGTTCTATGTCTAAAGTGCTTTGCAAACTTTAAAATACTATCTAAATGCTAAATGATATTATTGTTGTTGTCATTATTATTATTTACCCACTGGTCTGGAGCTAGTGACACATGAACTCTGAGACCTCCATGGCTTGCTGATATTGCCATCATTCATTAATCTTCTTACTAAGAATAATTAGCCTCTTAGAAAGTTGGAAGAAGAGACTCTCTTGGAGGCAAATTGAAGAGTAGCTTCAAGTGGGATCAAATTAGGATGTTAGTCCATGTCCTTGCACAGACTGTCTTTTCCTTCCAGAAATGCTCTCCTTCCCACCTGGGCCTAGACATTCACTTCCTTCAAAAGCTCAGCTTAAATACTGTCCTATGAAGTTTTTCCTGATTCTCTCAGATGCTGTTAGTGCTTCCCCCAATTCTGAAATGACCTTGCATTTATTTTCTACATATGGTATCTAAATGTGTGTGTGTGTGTAAGAGAGAGAAAGAGAGAGAGAGAGAGAGAGAGAGAGAGAGAGAGAGAGAGAGAGAGAGAGATTGTTCTTTTAAATAGAATATAAATGTCCTGAGGGAAGGAATTGTCTTGTCTTCTTTGTAAGCATTCTCAGTGCCTGGCATATTGCCTTACAGAGCTGGTACTTAGTAAACATTAGTTGATTGATTGAACTATGGCATTCTACTCTTTGAATTGAGAATCAATTAAAAATTGAAGGGAAGGGGAAGGTATCAAATATTTATTTATTATTTACTATGTGCCAAGCACTATACTGAGTGCTTTACAAATATGTCATTTGATCCTCACAACAACCCTATGAGTTGTTAGGTGCTGTTATTAACTCCATTTTATGGTATAATTTGAGTATAATTTGAGTCCAGATTCCCAGGATTGGGATTGGGAACCCAGATTAGGTTCAAATCCAGGATCTTCCTGGCTCTGGGTCTAGCACATTATCCCTTGTGCTTTCCAGTTGCATTGAAGATGCATGCACATGCATGTCGATGTGTGTGTCCACATGTATATATGGGGGTATACATATATAATATATCGTATGCCATGATGGGATGAGCCCCCTTATGGAGGAAAAATTGATTTTCTTCATCTTAAACTGGAATCCATGGAGTCTGGGGTGGGGGAGAATCTATGAAACCGAATGGGGAAAAGAATGACAATTTTCACTAATTTCTAAGCAAAATTTAGCATTTCCTTCTATTATTGAAAAATGTTATTCTGAGAAGGGGCCTATAGACTTCACAATGACATGCCCAAAAGATCAAGAATCTCTGTGGTAGTTACAAAAATAAAAGCAAACAAAGAACTTAGAACCTGCTTTTTTGAGAACCCAGCTGCATAAAAGACTTTCTAACAGGTAGCACTTGGTCCTTATAGCTACTAATACTAATAAAATAGGGGAAAGAAAATGGGACATTTCTATTGTATTCTTCAGGTATAATGGGGAAAAAGCTAGAGCCAGGGCCAAGATCCCTGGAGTCTCATTTTGGCTCTTCACTCAGTGGCTATGATGGGAACAGCATCAGCACCTCTGCGTGGTTGGTTTGGACTCCATGGAAACCTCATATCCTACCTAAGATAAACTGATCACCTGAAATTTCATCCTGCTGACTGGCTTTTGATTTTTCTCTGCTCCCTCTGCTCTTCCTTCCAATTGGAGGGTAGAGGGTGGAGGGTGGAGCACTGACCCCTCCCAAAGCTTTCCTTTACAGACTGCTGGGATCCAGATTCTCCAGGTAACTCCACTTTCTGACAGCAACTCTGCTTTCAACGCCAGAACACTGTGCCACCCTCGACCCTGATGCTCCTACTCTTTTTTCATGTCTGTATGTGTGTGTTCTTCCTCCATGAGATTGTAAGCTCCTTGAGATTCAAGGACTGGCTTTCTTTTTCTTATTTGTATCCTAAACACTGATATATAATAGATGCTTAATAAATGGCAATTGCATTGAATTATAATTAAAGGCAAGACACATAACATTTCTGAGGTTCAGTTCTTTCTATCAAAAAACATGAAAATTTCTATTTTTATCTACATCAAGATTATTATGAGGATCAAATAAGATCAGCTGGATGGGACTTTGGAGGAAGAGGTTTCTGTTCCTAGTCCAACCCCTTCGCTTTATAAAAACATAAATGAGTACCAAAAGAAAGTAAACAATTTATGCAAGGTCACTTAGTATGAAATAGGGGAAAATGTTTTTTAGTATTGAAATGCTATACAAATATATCACAATGTTCTACTATAGTCTACCATAAATAAGTATCAATTAACAGTCACATGGTTGTTGACTGAAGGTTACCGAAGTGACCTTGGCTGTGCCAATAGAACCTAACAGATCCAACCAACTTGGAAAAATCACACATCCAGACTGTCAGGACCAGGACAATGAGCTTTACAAGAGGCTCATCATCCAGACTGGCCAGAGTCATGAATGTTTTGGCCATAGAAGTTCTGAAAGATCATCTACAAAGTTAAAGAAGTTCATGATCTCATGAAATTATAGATAAAGAAAAGATTTTATTAAGTGTTTACTATATGTGAAGTAATGAGAGTATAATTATAAATTAAAAAAAAAGACAGTTCCTACCCTCAAGGCCGGAGAGTAAGAAGTAGAGCTGAGAGAGAAATGAACATAATTTGAGAGCCTCGTGGCTGATGGTGCAGGTACAGGAATCAGGATGGTGGGCTGCAGGGGAAAGTTACCTCTTGGGAGAAAAAGCTACTGGTAAAGTGACAAAGCCTGAAGAGTGAGAAGTCAAGAAAGGATCTCTGAAACATTGAAACATTATTATTCTAAGGTTTTTTTTTTGTTGTCTTTAAAATCCCCAAAGAGCAACTATGTGGTATAGTGGATGGAGTTCTGGACATAGAGTCAGGAGCCATAGAGTCATTTTCCCGAGTTGAAATCTGGCTTCATACACTTAGCAGTTGAGTAACTGTGAGCAAGTCACTTCACCTTGTCTGCCTCAGTTTCCTTATATGTAAAATGAGCTGGAGAAGAAAATGGCAAACCACTCATCTTTGTCAATAAAACCTCAAATGGGATCATGAAGACTACTGCATTTCGATTGAAAATGACTGAACAACAACAAAAAAAGGCTTAAAAACACTTATGAGTCAATAAAAAGGTCCATAACATAGCTTAGGGCAGGAGAAACAAAGCTGTTAGCTAGGCTGTGTAGCAGACAGCCTCCCTAGTGCCTTACCGTATCTAACATTCTACCTCTGAAATGTTTCTCCAGATGCACATGTCCCGTCCAAAAAGCCGGGGTCAACCCTTCCAATTTGCATTCTTCAGCTAATTCTGGCCTGGATTCCTGAATTCTTCACTAAGCTGCATCATCACCATTGTCTTCCAGAGAATGTCCAGGTGTTTATGACTTGAGTGCTGAGCCGAAAGCAAAAAAACCAGGGCTTGTTCTCCAGGGGCAGAGGCAATGAAAGGCTGAGCCAGTGAACCTTAATGTAAGTGGCTCAGTGGAAGGTGTATGAGTCATGGCAAGCACACATAACAAATAGGAATTAACAGCACTAACAACTACCTCCACTGTGACTCTGATGCTGTGGAACCACTGAATCACATGTTACCCTGTTTAAATTTATCTGTGTAATGCATTATCTCTTCATCATTGTGAAGCCCCTGAACACAATGCAGTGATATGCAGAAGTAGGCACTTGGTAAATGTTTGTTATAGTGAATTCATACAGTGTTTTTGCTTTAAAAAAATTAAGACTGGGTCTTCCAATTTTTCCCAGGATAAAAATATAGAGGTCTTTTAAAGTATGAAAGTGTTGACTTGGTCTGTTTCCAACCAATACCCTTCTTTGGCAAACTGAATCTTTGAGGACAAACTTCTCAAACAACCCCAGACAACAATGAAATGATATGCACAAATAGATGCTTGGTAAATGTTAGTTGAATGCATTTATGTAGTGTTTTTGTTTAAAGAAATTTTTTTAAGACTGGATCTTCCACTTTTTTCCCAGGTTAAAAATATAGGGATCTTTCAAAGCATGAAAGTGTTGATTTGATCTGTTTCTGACCAAGACACTTCTTTAGCAAAATGATTCCCTTCTACTCTCACCCCTTACCTTCTCCAGTCACTAAATTGACATCAAAAACTGCAGATATTGATTGCTATATCCCACTACAACAAAGAGGTCAAGAAATCTTCTAGTCAGTTAGTTAATAAGCATTTATTGAGCATTTACTATGTGATAAGTACAATAGGGCAGGGAGTTGGTGCAGTGGAAGATTCATTTTCCTGGACTCCTACAGTTAGACCCTGAGCACATTTCTTAATCCCATTTGCCTCAGTTTCCTCATCTGTAAAATGAACTAGAGAAAAAAAATGGCAATCACTATCTTTGGCAAGAAAATCCCCAAAGGGATCATCAAGAGTAGAACACAATTGAAACAACTGAACAATATACACCAGGATTGCAGATACAAAGAAAGGTGAGGAAATAGTCCCTGATTTTGAGGAGCTCACAGACTAATGGGAGAGACAACATACAAACAATTAGGTACAGATGGTCTATCTGTAGGATAAGTAGGAAATAATAAACAACTAACAAGTCTCAGTGTAATTGGACTAAATGAAGAGGTCTTGGTGGAAAGAGGGAGTTATAAGGTACAAGAAGACTGGACAGATATGAAGTTGGTCTAGGTTGTGAAGGACTTTGAATGCTAGAAGGATTTTGTTTTTAATCCCAGAGATGATAAGGAGCTACTACTGTTTGTTGAGTATGGGTGTGCTTGAGAATAATACCGGTTGGGAAGGCATCCAGCCTCAGCTTCCCTGGTAGCTGGGACTACGGCCTGACCACCACCACTCCTAGCTGCTCTATGCTTTTCAAGGCATTTCCATAGCTATTATTTCATATTCTCCACATGAAAACTCTTTAAGGTAGTTAGGTCAGATATTATTACCCTCTTTTTTGCTTTTCACAGTTGACAGAACAAAAATATAGACCACTGGGATTGGAGGTCAGCACCTCTGTCTGCCTCTCTAGCAGCTTTCTTCAGAGGAGGATGAGATCAAAAGGGGATATAGTCCAGGAGAAGGAAAATTTCCTATTTATCTAGAGAATGGCTACCTGGGAGCCTGGCGTGGGTTTTCTCTCTATTACTCTGAATGTTCTGTTGTCTGAAAGGGCAGAGGCCATTCCTCTGTGAGCCAGTTTGTGGCTTCATATTTGCATACTTCAATAATTGCTTGATAATTGTGACTCACCCTCCAGAGGAGCATAAGGGTCACAGAAGGCCTGGGCGGAGAGAAAGAACCTTTTCCAGGTATCATGATTCACCCTCCTTCTTTCTTCTTGGGCCCTTCCTTCCTTTGTGTGGGGCAGCTGGATCTTAAGGATACCAAAGTGATCAGGGGATATGGTACAGTGGAAAGAGTGTGTTGAATTAGAAGTTCTTTTGGATGTATACTCAAGGCTTGGGGTTATGCCATTACTATCTCTGTGATCTGAGATGAGTCCTTTAACCTCCCTAAAACCCCAATTTCCTCATCTGTAAAATTAGAGGGTTGAGATTGATGACCTCTAACCTCCTCTTCAGCTCTAAATCAACCAATCTTCCTATAATCTCTAATTGAGAGACTGACAGAGACAATTTATAACTGCTGAATTCTTAAAACTTAACCCTTCCTACACACTCCAAAAAAGTGCAAATAACATATTCTCAAACATTATTAAGCAGACTAACAGAAAAGTTAAGAGACTTTTCCGACATCAAATAGCAGGGATTTCTAAGAGCCACAGCAGCAATATTCAGCACTAATTATTGCTTTTCATGATTTTATGCTTCTATTCATTCATTCAATCATTTATTTGGTTACAAGGATGGATGTGCTCACTATATGGAAAGCATGCATGAAAATTTGCACTAAAGCAATTTCTTATCTAATATCTCCATTCTTTTCTTTTCCTGTAGTTTGTTACCTGGGACCTTATAGTTGTGAAAAGCAGAGCTCAGGAAGCCTTTTCAGTCCCTCACCATTTGGCCAGCCATTCTTCCTTCCAAAAATACCAAGTCCGTGTTTCCAATTTTCACCCTTCAGAAAATATGGTGCCTGGGATTCCAAATTGTTCCAAAGTACTTCTGTACCATTGTACCAATGACCTCTTATCAGCCAAATCTTATGGGGTTTTTCTTAGTCTTCATCATTTTCAGTTAATCTGTCTGCATCTGATACAGTTGATCATTCTTTTCTCCCTGGGTCTTTGTGACACTAACATCTCCTGCTTCTCCTCTTACCTGTCTAACTGTTCTTTCTCAGACTTCTTTTTCTGTCTCGTTATCTGAAACTTGCTCCTAAGTGTGAATATGCCACAAGGTTCTTTCCTGTGCCCTCCTTTTTCTGTCTTTTTGTCTCTGTCAGTCTCTGTCTCTCTCTGTCTTTGATTCTCTCTGTCTGCTTCCATCTCTGTCTCTCTCTCCCTTTTTCATTGTCTTTCTGTCTCTTTCTTTGTCTGCCAGTTTCTGTCTATATCTATCTCTGTCTTTGATTCTGTCTGCTTCTGTATTTGTCTCTTTCCCTCTGTCTCTCTGTCTCTATCTGTCTGCCTGCGTGGCTACCTTTCTTTTCTGTCTGTGTCTGTCTGTCTCTCTGTAACCCCATCAGCTTTCATGGATTTAAGCATCATTTCTATGTCGATGACTTATAGATCTCTGTCTGTTTGTGACTATCTTTGTCTTTGATCTCTCTGTCTCCCTGTCTTTGTGTTTGATTCTGTCTTTTCTCTGTCTCTCTCTTTGTCTTTCTGTCTCTGTCTGTCTGTCTATCTCTGCCTATATCTGTCTCTGTCTCTGTCTTTGATTCTGTCCCTGTCTGCCTCGGTCTCTGTCTCTGTCTCTCTCCCTCTTTCTCTAGTTACCTGGGAGCCTATAGCTGTGAAAAGCAGGTCTCAGGAAGCCTTTTCAGTCTACCTCTCTGTCTGCCTGTCTGTCTTTCTCTGTTTCTGTCTGTCTGTCTATCTTTCTGTAACAACATCAGTTTTCATGGATTTAAATATCATTTCTATGTAAATGACTCAGATCTCTGTTCCCACTTTAGTCTCTCTGCCAGGCTTCAGTTCAATATCACCAATTGCCTACTTGACATTTTAAAATGGATGTCCTGTAGAAATTGGAAATTTATCAAGTCCTATACTGTATTCATTATCTTTCTCCCAAAACTCTTGCCTGTTCCAAACTCTTCCTTTCTCTTGGGTCAAGCCCTCATTATCCCAACCTAAATTATTGCAACAGCTTCCAGTTCTTCTCTCTACCTCAAATCTCTTCCTATTACAATCCATTCCATACCTTGTAACCAAAGTAAATTTCTTCACATGAAAATATGACCACATGACTCAACAAACTCTAGGGTCTTCTTATTGCCTCTAGGAGGTAAACTCCTTTGTTTAGCTCTTAAAGGGCTTCAAAACCTAGCTCCAAATTATTCCCCTCCCTGCCCTGTACCCTCGCTCTTACTGGACATCATTCCCCTCCTATAGAGAGATAGAGAGAAATTGGTTTGTTTTTTGTTCCTCATTAAGAATATTTCATCTTCTACCTCTGTGTGTTGGCACTGTCTCTCCCAAATGTCTAAAATGGACTTTTTCCTCACCTCTGATATATAGAACCTCTTTTTTCCTTTGACACACAGCTCAAGAACCATTTTCTGCAGGAGGATTTTTTGATCCCTTTCTCCCAACTGCTAAATTTTCTTCCTTCCAAATAACTTTGTATTTAAAGACTATATATTTATGCTTATTTGTATTATTATTCATTTATGTTATTATATATTATTTATATACAAACATTTATGTACATGAATGTTTATGTAAATATATGTAATTGTGTTTATTTATTTTACATTTGTGTTGTATATATTTACATATATGCCTGTCTCCCTCATTATTTTTTTTTAAAGTTTTTTAGACTCAGAGAGTCCAGAAAAAAATAATCGGGACAAAACATTCTCCCAATTTGGGGATGCACCCCCCTTTCAAAGAGAAGGTCCCTTTGTGGAGTTCTTATGAAATTCCCTTGAGTGTAGCCCTCTTGCATCACCCACTACTGGGCCATGTTCCTTCTCTGTTGAGCCAGGAACTCTTTGCCAGACTTAATTATTGCTTATCAAATTCTTTAGACATTTCACTGCCCTGGTACATGTATCTCAAAATGGTTACTTCATCAGGTGTGGTATACAATTGTAATGGAATATGATTGTGTTATAAGAAATGATGAACAGGATAGTTTCAGAAAAACCTGAAAAGACTTATATGAACTGATGCAAAATGAATTAAGCAGAATCAGAACACTATGCACAGTAATATCAATATTGTAATAATGACCAGCTTTGAAAGACTTTAACAAAATAAAACAAAAATATGTTTTGTTTTGCTTTGTTTTAAAAGTTGCTGTTTGGTCACTTCTAGACTATTTTGGCTATTGTGGGATCTCCTAAATTCATATGCTCATAGGAGAGAAAAGGGTGGAAAGGGAAGACAGAAACAGTGAGAGAGACAGAGACAGAGACTGAGACTGAGATAGAGACAGAGAAAGAGGGAGACATAGAGAGATGGAGACAGAGAGACAGAGCCTGAGACTGACACAGAAAAAGAGACAGACAGAGATTGGGACACACACACACACACACACACACACACACACACACATAAAGATTCTTTTCTTTCTTCTATAAAATCCTTTCTCATGGACTTGGTCAGAGCTTCTCTACTGTTAGACTGACCTGCTGCTAGGTTTTAAAGTTTCTGAATTGGCTTACTATTTGCATTCAAACCTAGAAATATGTCTGTTGTTGTTTTAATCCACTAACAAGATTTTCCTGTGTGACAGTCATTTGTCTTTTTTCAATTATCAAAATTATTTCTTCCTCTCAAATCAATTAAGGACTTACATTTAGTTTACAATTCTGGATCAATAAAATTCTCTTGGCTTTCTTTGCTTCCATTAATTGGGAGGCAGGTGCAAGAGTCATAGATTTTTAGGTTTATTGCTCAAAGGGACCTTAGAGATCATTGAGTTCATTTTACAAATGTGAAACTGAGGATCTTAATGTTGATGTTCAAGCAGACCCCAGGAATGTTGAGAGTCACACTCATCTCCAAGTCAAGGGACAAAGTTTATTATAATTGTAATGCCAGTTAAAGCAGGATAAAGTCTAGTAAAAGTTACCAAAGAACCAAAAGCAAGAAGATAAATTTATAGAGAAAAATAAGAGAAACTAGGTGCTTCATGGCACAGATATGCTAATTTTAGAAGTGGAGTTGAAGAGTGGTCTGTTTCGGACTTTGTGCACAGGTTGCAGTACTCATAGTTCCCTAGGAAGAGCTCATGGGGTGGGGGATATGGAATGTTTTTTAGTCCTGAAACATCACTAGGTCAAGTGTCAGACATTCAATTTTGTTCTGTGCCTGTATTGACTTTAAGCACCTCATTATTGCTTCTCATTAGTCTCAGAAATAGTTTCTGAGAAAACCAACAGGCTGTTATCTGATAGTCAACAATCTTTTGGGCTCAGCAAATTGGTCACACAAAGTAAACTAAAGCAAGACAACAAGGGAAGAAGCATATTATTCCTAACTACATCACTCCTAAGGTCAGGTAGCCTGGGATTTATTCCTAAAAAGATTAAGTGATTTGTCCAGAGTCACACAACTAAGAAGTGGCTGAGGTGGGGTTAAAACTCAGGAACTCTCGACTCCAATGTTCTCCAACATTCTCCCCAGTAGTATTTTGCCAATACTGGACTGAGCCCTTTGAGAAGGAATTCATTTCTGCTAAAGTTTTAGTGCTTTAATTTGCAATATCCATTCTAATCCCCCATTAGAATATATGCATGATCCTTGTGAAGAGGAACTATTTTAGTCATTGTACTTCTATCTCCAGCTCTTCACAATGCCTAACTGCAAAAAGGATGCTTAATAAATAATAGGTTGATCAATGATATCTTTATTGAAGATTCATCAGATTGCTTGGTTTGCCATAGTTTCACTAGGTACTCAGGCTTTCTGACTTCAGGGCCAGCCCTAGGCAAAACTGTAAAGTGGATTATAGTATTATGGATCTTAGAACTAGAAGAGACCATGGGACATCAACACAGAGCCTCATTAATGTAACAGTAACAACAGGAGAAAATCTTTTTTCCTCTATCTTTTTAGAATGAACACTTTCTTCATAATAATTTGTTGGAGAACAACTTAACATTAACTCTATAAATCCCAAACAGGTATTATTCTATGTGGGTTCTAACATGCCCCTTTTTAGAAAGAAGAGATGCATTAAGTCTCTCTCAGTATTTGTCTCTCCCTGAGGTATTTTGTATAGGAATAAATGTTCAGGGGGACAACAGCAATAAAGTATCTAGTTAAGGTTATATGGGAGATGCTTTGTATGGTTCCCACCCAAGTTTCCTAAGAGGTGTAAAATTCCACAGCAAGAGGGAAGGGTGGGTCTCTTGAAGACTGAGGGTGGTCTTAATTGTCAGATGAATTCACTTCTGTTTAGAATCCAGAACCTACCATCACCCAAGAGCAGGAAAAAGGGCCCAAGTAGTTCCTAGGCTAAGAAGGTTACCGAACAGAGCTTCTTTTACCAACCTCTGAGGAAGCAGATGAGAACATGAACTATTCTGCTGAATTTTTGCAATCTATCCTGCTGATAGCCATGAATGGTTTGTGGGTTTCCTTTTCTCAGAAACCTCAAATTCACTTTGCACAAATTCAAATGCACAAAAAGATGATTAGAGGGCTATTACAAATTCTGTGAGATGGATTGCACAAATAAATCCCCTGAAGCAGAATCCAAAGTGGTATTTTGTAAGTATCAGCACTCAGGACCAAGTCTCTTGATTCTGGGTCTCCTGTAAAATGAGGAAATTGAGCTAGGTGACCTCCAAAGACCCTTCTAACTTTAAATCTACAATCCTTTTACACCAAGAAGAAGGTCATAGGATTGTAGATTTAGAGCTGGGCCAGTTCTTTTCCACCAAGAGGATTTGCATTTAAGCTTTAAATGGAATAAAAGGTTGTTCTTTTTGATTTGGTTTTCTATTAGCCATGTATTAGGCAAACAGTTGAAGGAATCATTTTGGAAGCCCATGTGATCTTCCCTGAACCCTCTACTACATAAATCATTTCCTCTGTTTATCTATAAAGCAAGGTCTGTTAGCACTTGAATGAGAATGATGGGATATAGTTCATGTTATTGGGTGAGAATCTTTTAAGACAGGGATTCTTAATCCAGGATCCACAATCAAAGAACAATTTTCAGAGAATCTAATAATTTTAATGGGGAAAAAACTATAGTTTTTCTTTCATTAATCTTCATTTTTTTGTAATCCTCTGAATTTTTTAATGCATTTAAAAACATTATTCTGAGAAGAGGAACAGAGGCTTCACCAAACTGCCCAAACTTCTGGCATATAAAAAAGGAGTAAATTCCTTTTAGTAACACAGACTTGATGTTTGTGTTAAAGAGGAAGAGGAAGATGGAGGCAGAGCAGAGACACATCTTTATCTGAGATCTCCCAGATATCCCTCAAATTAACAGCAAATCAAGCCTATGAACTGGTTTTGGAGTGACAGAAACCACAAATATTTGGAGTATAACAAATTTTCAGCAAAAGATATTTTGAAGAACTTCAGAAAATAGCTGTTTCAATTGGGCACAGAGGGAGGCAGTCGATTTCAGGCAGTACAGAGACCCAGGGCAGTATGGGCTCTGAGACCAGGAAATCTACCAAAGAAATGAAAAAATAGAAGAAAATGTAAAATATCTCATTGGAAAAACAACTTAGCTGGAAAATAGACCTAGGAGAGACAACCTAAGAATTATTGGACTTCCTGAAAACCATGGTGAAAAAAACGAGCTTAGACATCATCTTTCAGGAAATCAAGGAAAACTGCCCAGATGTCCTAGAACTAGAGGGCAAAATAGCAATTGAAAGAATTCACTGATCACATCCTGAAAGAGACCTCAAAATAAAAACATTGTGTAATAAGGAATATTATAGCTAAATTACAGAGTTACCAAAATCAAGGAGAAAATATTAGAACAATTTAAATACCAAGGAATCACAATCAGGATTACCCAGGATCTAGCAGCTTCCACTTTAAAAAATCAAAGAGCATGGAATCTGATATTCCAAAAGACAAAGGAACTTGGATTGTAGCCTAGAATCAACTACCCAACAAAATTGAGCATTATCTTTCATGCAAAAAGATGGACATTCAGTGAAACAGGTGAATTTCATTTATTTTTGATGAAAAGACCAGAGATGAATAAAAATATGATCTTCAGATACAGAACTCAAGAGAAGTATAAAAAGATTAAAAAAAGGAAAAGAATAACTTTCTTTTAAAAGTTAAAAACTTATATCCCTATATGGGAAGATGATATGTTTAATTCTTGAGAATTAATTCTCTGTTATTGGTATACATAGAGAGTGTAGGTATAATTTGATTTTATTGTAATGACATAAAAAAGAAACCAGAGGAAGAAAAATGATTCTACTAGAAGAAAAAGAAAATAAGACTTAAAATGGGGTCGGTTGCATCTTATGAAGAAGCAAAAAAGATCTATTACAATTGAGGGAAATAAGGGAGAGGAATGAGCATTGTGTGAATCTTATTCTCATCAGATTTGGCTCAAAGATAGAATATCAGACACATTTAGCTTCACAGAGAAACTTTTCTCATCCTGCAGGGAAGTAGGGGGGAAAGGGAAAAGGGAACGGGAAGGCTAATTGAAGGGAGAACAGAAGTAGAAGGCAAAATATATAAAAAAGGGGGAAAGGTTGTAAAAGGGGAGGGGTAGTCAGAAGGAAAATACTGGGGAGGAGGGAAAGGGGGAAAGGAAAGAGAAAAGTATAACTGGGGGAAAACAAGATGGCAGGAAATAAAGAATTACTCATTTTGACTGTGAATATCAGTGGGATTAACTCTCCCACAAAATGGAAATGAATAGCACACTAGATTAAAAGCCAGGATCCCACAATATATTGTTTACAAGAAACACATTTAAAGCAGAGTGATATATTCATAGTAAAGATAAAAAGCTAAAGCAGAATCTATTATGCTTCAGCTGAAGTAAAAAAAAAAAAAAAAGCAGGGGTAGCAAACCTGATCTCAGATCAAGACAAAGCAAAAATAGATCTAATTAAAAGAGATAAGGAAGGAAACTACATCCTACTAAAAGGTACCATGGCTAATGAAGTAATATCAATATTAAACATATATGCACCAAGTGGTATAGCATCCAAATTCCTAGAGAAGTTAAGAGAGCTGCAAGAAGAATTAGATAGCAAAACCATACTGGTGGGGAATCTGAATCTTGTTCTCTTAGAACTAGATAAATCAAATCACAAAATAAATAAGAAAGAAGTTAAGGAAGTAAATAGAATACTAGAAAAGTTAGGCATGATAGACCTTTGGAGAAAATTGAATGGAGACAGAAAGGAATATATTTTTTTCTTGGCAATACGTGGAACCTATACAAAAATTAACCATGTATTAGGGCATAAAAACTTCAAAATCAAATGCATTGGTACTACAGAAACAGTAAATGCATTTTTCCAGATCAGGATATAAGAGAAATTACATACAATAAAAGGTCAGGGGAAAATAGACCAAAAATTAATTGGAAACTAAACAATCTAATCCTAAAGAATGAGTGGGTAAAGCAACAAATCAAAGACACAATGGATAATTATATCTAGGAGAATGATAATAATGAGACAATATATCAAAATTTGTGAGACGCAGCCAAAGTGGCTAATAGGGGAAATTTTATATCTCTAGATGCTTACTTGCATAAAATAAAGAGAAGATCAATGAATTGGGCTTGCAACTAACAAAGCTAGAAAAAGAACAAATTAAAAACTCCCAATTAAATACCAAATTTGAAGTTCTGATAATAAAAGGGGAGATGAGTAAAATTGAAAGTAGTAAAATTATTGAATTGATAAATAAAACTATGAGTTGACTTTATGAAAAAAAATAGATAGATAAAACTTAAGTTAATTTGATTAGCAAAAGGAAAGAAGAAAATTAAATTGTTGGTCTCAAAAATGAAAAGGGAGAACTTTCTATCAATGAAGAAAAAATAAGAGCAATAACTAGGAGTTATTTTGCCCAACTTCATGTCAATATATTTGATAATCTTAAATGAAATGGAGGAATACCTACAAAAATATAGATTGCCCAGATCAACAAAAGAGGAAATGAATTATTTAAATACTCCCATTTTAGAAAAAGAATAAAATAAGATATTAATCAACTCCCTAAGAAAAAATCTCCAGGGATGGATAGATTTACATGTGAATTCTACCAAACATATACAAACTATTTGAAAAAAATAGAGAAAGAAGGATTCCTACCAAATTCCTTTTATGACACAGATATGGTGCTGATACCTAAACCGGGTAGGATAAAAACACAGAAAGAAAATTATAGACCAATTTCCCTAATGAATATTGATGCAAAAATCTTAAATACAATATTAGCAAAGAGATTACCAAAAATCATCTCCAAGATAATAAACCATGACCAAGTAGGACTTATACCAGGAATGCAAAGTTTGTTTGACATTAGGAAAACTATTAACACAATTGACTATATTCAGTAACCAAACTAACAAAAACCATATGAAAAAGCATTTAATAAAATCCAACACTCATTCCTATTAAAAATACTTGAGAATATAGGCATAAACAGGCTTTTCCTTATTTTAAGGAAATCAGTATCATCTATTTAAAACCATCAGCAAACATCATATGCAATTGGAACAAACTAGAACTATTCCCAATAAGATAAGGAATGAAATATGGTTGCCCATTATCACCTATTCAATATTGTATTAGAAGTGTTAGCTTTGGCAATAAGAGAAGAAAAATAGTTGAAAAGAATTAGAGTAGGTAATGAAACCAAATTATCACTCTTTGCAGATGATTCTATAGCACACTTCCAGAACCCTAGAGAATCAATTAAAAACTACTAGAAACAATTCACAACTTTAGCAAAGTTGCAGGATACAAAATAAATCCGCCAACAAAGTCCAGTAGCAAGATATACAAAGAGAAAATCCATTTAAAATAACTATCAATAATATAAAGTATTTAGGAGTCTATCTGTCTAGGCAAAGTCAGGAACTATATGAACACAACTACAAAACACTTTCTACACAAATAAAGTCAAATATATTTAACTGGAAAAATATCAAGTGTTCATGGGTAGGCTGAGCAAATATAATAAAAATGACAATACAACCTAAATTAATCTACTTATTCAGTCCATACTAAACTCACAAGAAATTATTGTACAGATCTAGAAAAAATAATTAACAAAGTTCATCTGGAAGAACAAAAAGTCAAGAATTTCAAGGGAATTAATGAAAATAATGCAAATGAAAATGGCCTAGCTGTGCTAGATCTAAAATGATATTATAAAACAATGGTCATCAAAACCATTTGGTCCTGGCTAAAAAACAGAATAGTCAGTCAGTGGAATAGGTTAGATTCACAGGAAAAAATAGTCAATGACTATAGCAATCTAGTGTTTGATAAACCCAAAGATCTTATCTTTTGAAATAAGAACTCACTATTTGACAAAAACTGCTGGGAAATTTAGAAACCAGAATGGCAGAAACTAGGCATTGACCCACACCTAACACCATATACAAAGATAAGGTTGAAATGGGTTCATGATTTAGAGGTAAAGAATATTATAAGCAAATGAGAAGAACATAGAATAGTTTACCTCTCAGATCTGTAGAGAAGAAAGGAATTTGTGATCAAAAGAAGACTTACTGAACACAAAATAGATAATTTTGATTATATTAAGTTTAAAAGTTTTAATACAAACAAAACGAATGCAGAGAAGATTAGAAGGGAAGCAATAAACTGGGAAAAATTTTTAAATTCAAGGGTTCTGATAAAGGCCTCATTTCTAAAATATATGGAGAATTAACACAAATTTTAAAGAATTCAAACCATTCTCCAATTGATAAATGGTCAAAGGATATGATCAGACAATTTTCAGATGAAGAAATTTCTAGTCATATGAAAAGGTTCTCCAAATCACTATTGATCAAAAAAATGCAAATTAAGATAGCTCTGAAATACCACTACATAACTCTTATATTGCCTAAAATGACAAGAAGAGATAATGACAAATGTTGGAAGGGATGTGGGAAAACTGGGACACTGAAACATTGTTGGTGGAACTGTGAATGGATCTAACCATTTTGGAGAGCAATTTAGAACTATGCTCAAAGGACTATCAAACTGGGCATACCCTTTGACCCAGAAGTGTTTCTACTGGACTTATATCCCAAAGAGATCTTAAAGGAGGGAAAGGAACCCAGATGTGCAAAAAATGTTTGTGATAGGCCTTTTTGTAGTGGCAAGAAACTGGAAACTGAGTGGATGCTCTCAACTGGAGAATGGCTGAATAAATTATGATATATGAATGTAATTGAATATTATTGTTCTATAAGAAATGACCAGCAGGATGATTTCAGAGAAGCCTGGAGAGATTTACATGAACTGATGCTTAGGGAAATGAGCAGAGTCAGGAGATCATTATATATGGCAACAACAAAACTATATGATGATCAATTCTGATGGATGTGGCTTTCTTCAACAATGAGATGCTTCAGGCCATTTCCAATGATCTTGTGATGATGAGAGCCATCTACACCCAGAGAAAGAGTATTATGGGAACTGAGGAGGATCACAACATATCATTTTCACTCTTTTTGTTGTGCTTTGCTTGAATTTTATTTTCTTTCTCATTTTTTCCCTTTTTGATCTGATTTTTCATGTGCAGATTTAATTTAATTTAATTATATAAATATATATGCCTATATTGCATTTAACATATATATTTTTATCATGTTTAACATATATTGGATTACTTGCCATCTGGGGAAGGGGTGAAGAGAAGGGGAAAATTGGAACACAAAATTTTTCAAGGGTAAATGTTGAAAAATTATCCTTCCATTTGTTTTGAAAATAAAAATCTTGATAAAAATAAAATTTAAAAAAGAGGAAGAGGAAGAGGAAGGCAGAGAAGGAAACTGTTGAGTAGATGGAAAAGAAGAGAGTTGATAATTAAAAACTGGCATAATATAGATGGAATCTGATACAGTATCAGGTGAGTTTTGTAATCTTGTATTTGAGCATGCAGAGAAATATACCTATTATTACTGTGTAGAAATATTTGAGTGAAGACACTGTTATGGGAATATAGCTGTAAATTATATCTTAATTGTGACTTAAGGTTTTATAATAACAAATAGATCTATAGCTAAAAAAAAAGTTTCAGGTGTTTGTCTCCTCCTGTTTCTCACCACCTATTAATTGGCATAGTACCTCTTTTAAAGGCAATTTATTCTTTTACTTCTGGGATAGATGTATGTTACTAGAATGTAAGTCCCAAACAATGGGAGAAAAGGCCCTTTGTGAGTGAGGGCTTCTGCTATTCAGGCTGTTTAATATTGTGTTTTGCGGTTTTTACTTTGCACTTCTTTTACTGACAAACACCTTGTCTGATGGTGTACAGACATAAGATTGTAATAAATCCCTTTTTGCTTTTTCCTACTCTGAGTTTCTGATTGTTTTGTGCTTGATACTGTCCCACACAATTGCAGACCCCACAGTCCCAGAAACTGGGACCATATATAACTCACTGAACCATCTTCAGGGATCAAATAAAACTAAACTCCCCCTATTTCAGGCAAGCAAGGAAACTAGAAGTGCAGCCATTGATGCTAAATTCTTTTTTTTTTTTTTTTTTTTTAATCAGAAGCCATTTCAACTATTCCATTGTGTTTGTGATTATGCAGGATGTTTACATTGTTTGTAATGAGACAAATTGGGATAAATTGCCAAGGACACTTATTTAAATGAGATTAAACATAAATGTTCCATCTCAAATGGTTGGTGGGATTCTTTTTTTTTGCCCCTGGGGATATTACCAGAAAGAAATCTACTTTATATTCTGTAAACTCTGTTCCTAAGCAAAAGGAATAACAGTCCATGCTGTTGCTATAACTCCATAAGCTAACTTCTCTTGTAATTTCACTCTCTGTATTCTTGCTGTTCTTGTCTCTTAAAGGAGATTCAAGAAATAATGTTTAACAAACATCATTTCTTTAATTCTTTTTTGGCATTGGGGGAGGAGAGACAGAATCTGCCAGCAAAGACAAATAAGATGGTCATTCTTAAGGGCTGAAAGGCTTGCCTCCAAAAGTCCTAGAGTAAGATTTATTAATGGGCTGGAAAACCTCTGTTAAAATTCTTTTGATAGCATCACCCCAATTGGCACATTACCAAGAATTAGTTTATAAGATTAGCTAATTAATGTCTGATATCATGAGATACAAGGCAAGTGAATTTCAGTGGAGAAAAGGTTCAGCAGGGGGAAAGAAGCAGGAAGGTGCAGACCTAAGGTAAGCACAACCACTTCTTAGACAGTATTCGGGGTGAACCAGAACTAGCTTTTAGCTGATAATTAAAATTTCAGTGTGAGCCTTTATACCTTGGAAATCTGCAAATGCCACAGATCAGAGTTTGATTTATCGTTTTGTTGATTATCTAGACTTAAAGTGGTGGCAGAACATGTTAATAATTAGGACTAAACTTAAAAGTGTGTCCTATAATAGAGGCAGCTGTTAAACATTGTGCCAGCAATTTCTCCTCTTTGAAAACTCCCAATTCCAGGCTGATCTTACTATTCCTTAAAAGGAATTAAAACTCCTTTGCCTCTGTGTTTTGCCTCAAGTTCTTCCCTCTCCATGCATATTTCATAGCTTAAATTGAGGGCTATTTGCTCCATGAAACCATAGCCCATGGTGACAGCTCCCTTATTTATGTTCCTAGAGCACTTAACTGTTTCTATCATTCATTTGAAATTTATAACATCTCTGATAATTATTGTGTGTGTATTATCTCTTCTGCCAGGCCCTTAGATCCTTGAGGACAATGACTGTTTATTAAATGTCTTTGTAAGCCTGTGGTACCTATTGTAGAGGCTTATCTTCAAAAGGTACTTAATAAACATTTATTGATTTGATATGATATTGAACCATGTCTGAAGAAGTGGGGGTGGGATGCTAAGGTCTGAGGTATGTTTATAAGAATAAACATTATCTTCTTTACGTAATAGGTGGAGCTGAAGTGGGAAGGGGCTACATTTCCTAGTACCACTGGACCTTAAGCTCAAATATTCTTTGGTAAGACAAAAATTCCCTAACTCATGAGGTATATAAAAGATGAAGGAGGTTATTATATGTTTTCTTGAAATGGAAATTTATTGTTATATGTTTTGAATCCTCTCTGATATTCTGCTGGTTCCATGGCAATGTTTTACTTTTTTTTTCCTTTTTCTATTTTGTTTTGTCTTATTTTGCATTTAGTTTTTAAATAAATCAATATATATATATTTTTAAAATAAAGGGAAAACAAATGATAATGAATTAATAGAGATCTCTAGGGTTAGAAAACCAGACTAGAAGTTGCATAGGCACTGGGAACCAGCCTTAGAGAGCATAGGAGACATTTCATGGAAACTGAGACTAACAGGGCTGGCTACCATGAATGGGTGGATGGCCATGAGGCCATGGGTGGGTGTTTTCAAGCAAATAGATTAATATTGCCTGAATCAATGAATGCATCAAAAAGCATTTACTAAGTACATACTATGTTCTAGGTGCAAGCCTGGCACATAGTAGATGCTTTGCCTATATTTTCCCCATGAGAGTAGTAATTATGAAGGGTCTTATTTCTAAATTACTCTGGATTTTAGTTGGATGAGATTGTGTTAATTTGGGAACCTGTTCTCATTTTGCTTCCCTTTCTGTCCTTTTTTTTTCTTTTTTACTATTTCATTGTTGTTCTTTTTCTTCATCTATTGACAGAATAAAAAACAGTAACGAGACCTAACTTGACAAATTTTGTTTATGCTTTTTTTTTCCTACATCGATTTGAAGCACAAGGGAACCAGGGAGATTATACCATTGATAATCCTTCATGATAAATAAAAGCATAACAGCAAAAGTAATTATAATAGCCATGTCTGGTTCTGAAAAAGACATAAAAAAATAAATCTCCTTTCCTATTTTGCAGAGGTGGGGAGACTATGGGTAAAATTTAATAGGTGCTGACCTATTCAAATAGAAAGGCCCACTATGATGTGTTCAGACCTTCAGCTGAATTTTATGTTTATTGCTGGATAGCTCCTTCCTTCCCACCCCTCTTTTTTCCCTGACCCCAAATCAATAAATCAGTGTATATTAAAATATCGACTCTGTACAAGATCCTGTGATAGGTATCATGGATATACAAAGATGTATTGATACATTGCTCCTATTCTAGCAGGAGAGATTAAAATACACACACACACACACACATCTAGAGGAGATGTTATAAATACAAAACAAATGATAAAGGCAGTAAGACTTAATCCCAGACAAAGAGAAACTTTCATACTGGAGAGACTCTTAAAGGGGTTTGCCTCATAGTCATGAGTTTCATGGTAGAAATAATATAGCTAAACTAAGGCCCTTTTTGGCACTTTAAGCAACAATAGAACCCAACACGAACTGACCACACAAAATTTTTTGTTCCATTGGTGCAATATAAATATATTGATAAAATATAGAAATTATTACTTGTTATACATATATATGTATTATTAATATATTAAAAATAAATAGCAAATTCCATATGGAGCTTGATCTTTTCCCTAAAAGGCCTCTAATCTAAATACCTGGAAAGGCATTTCTCTTGGAATTTTGAATCTATGCTTTGCATTTGACAAGTCTCTTCCTTCTAGCATAAGAGCTTACAATGATTCCCTAATACCTATTGAATCGTTGTGGAATGTCTCCACTATTCTCTCAAAAACCTCAATGATTTGGATCCACTCTCTTTATCTAATCCTGTTTCCCATGACCTGCCAACAGAAACCCTATGTTTTACCCAATTTTCTGCTCATTTTATCCCCTACATTTTTCTTGCCTTTTCTTCCATTCATTCATTTCTTTTTTGATCAATTCTTTTTCATCCTTTAAAGTCCAAACCCCTTAGACCATGAAGTTTTCCTTGTCTATTCTGGTCCACAATAGCCTCCCTTTTGCATTTATATGGTTCATATACTTAATAATATTTTAATACTAATAAAAAGATGAGAACAGAGTAATGAAGTGTAGGGTACTTTATGGTTTGCAGATTGCTTTCCCATTTATCTCACTTTAGACTCAGAACAATCCGGTGCTGTAAGAAGGGTCACGGCACCAATGGGGATGCTGAGTTCCTGGAGGTTAACCATGCATCCAGGGAGCAGCAGAGTTGGAAAGAAGCAGGGAGGGGGCCCAGGGATGAGCTTCCCAGGCCAGTGGCAGCTGGAGCCATCATCTCTTACTTTGTCAGACAGCATGAAGGACAAAACCCTCATGATCAGGGCTTGGCAGAGGGTGTTGGAGGAACCCAAGAGCTCTAGGAGAACCTGCAGTCTGGAGATAGCCAGAGCCTGCTTCTTCTTTGGATCTGGATATCTTCTCTTAGTGACCTTGCTTTGAAATCAGGGCTGGGGAAGACCACCCTGGGGTGGGCCGTGGTGGTGGGCCGAGGTTTGGGGGCAGATGGATTTTCTCCATCTGATATTGTTCTTGGTCCCTTTTGGAGAAAAGGCTGATACTTGTTAAAATGCAGGATGCAAAATACACAAGCCCCAGAGAGTCCAAAGAGAGGAGAATAACAGTACTGACCCTTCTTAAGGCATAGCATGGCTTTGAGTATAAAATGAGATAAATGGGAAAGCAGTCTGGAAACCATAAAGGACATTACACTTCATTACTCTGTTCTCATCTTTTTTTATTAATATCAAAATATTATTAATTATGAGAACCATATAAATACAAAAGAAGAGGAAGGTTATTTGGGCCAGAGTAGACAAGGAAAACTTTGTGGCCTGAAGGGGGACTTTAAGGGATGGAAAAGAATTGATCAAGAAAGAAATGAATGGATGGAGGAAAAGGCAAAGACGATGGGCTAGCATCAGGAAGCTGTTCCCAGCAATGAAGGCCAGGACAGCGGGTCTCCATCAGAGGGGGCTGATTTCTGGCACAGGCGGGCCTGGTGCTCAGTGTGTGCAGGGAACTCCTCCACTGGGTCCCCTGTTCATGTTTCATCTGTCCCTCACCTGTTCACCCTCCCTCCCCCCACCTTGTGTCACCACACATAGAATGCTAGGCCAGAAATCAGGAATACCGAGTTCAGTTCTGGCCTCAGACACTTCCTAGTGTGTGATGCTGGGCTGATTGTTTTTTGCCTCAGTTTCCTCAGCTGTAAAATGGGACTAATGAGAGTACCAGAGATTGTTGTGAGGATCAAATGAGATAATAGGTGAAAAGTGTTTAGCACGGGGCCTTGTACAGAATGAGGTATTTAAAAATGTTTTCTCCTTTCTTCTCCTGGAAAACAGGGTCTTTGCTTTATGCTTCCTCCTCTCCCTCCTCCCCTCCCCCTACTTCTTAGTACCTTTGCATTTCTGGGCTCATTTAAGACAGAAGATCATGGATTCATTGCTGCAGCCCTGGAAGGGACCCTAGAGGCTGATTCTGTTCAACCTCCTCTTTACATTGTAGACTGACTTCTGGATTCTTGGCTTTAACTTCAACCCAATGAATACAGCCCTGCCTTTATGCTTGCCAAATGTTTTTGCCATCCTAAAGTTAGTTCTTCTCTTTCCTTAATATATTAAAGCCCTCTTCTCTGTTTCCCTTCTGCTCTGCTCATGCAGGTGTGTGCACACATACACACATGTACTATATCTCTCTCTCTCTCTCTCTGTCTCTGACTCTCTCTCCCTCTCTCTCCCTCCTTCCTTCCTTCCTTCTCTTCCTTCCTTCCTTCCTTCCTTCCTTCCTTCCTTCTCTCTCTCTCTCTCTCTCTCTTCTCCTCCCTCTCTCTCTCTGTCTCTATCTCTCTGTCTGTCTCTGTCTCTCTTTCCGAATGAATCTCCATCTCTCCCTCTGTTTGTGTCTCTGTCTCTGTCTCTCCCTCTCTTTGTCTCCGTCTCTCTCCTTCCTCCCCTCTCTCTCTCTCTCTCTCTCTCTCTCTCTATATATATATATATATATATGTATATATATATATATATATATATATATAATCTCTGCCTCTCTTTGTCTCTGTCTCTCTGTCTGTTTCTGTCTCTCTTTCCGTCTCTCCCTCTGTTTGTGTTTCTGTCTCTGTCTCTCTCTCTCTGTGTCTCTGTCTCTCTCTTCCCCTTCCCCCCTTTATGTCTCTCTCTATCTCTCTTTGCCTGTCTCTCTGTTTCTGTCTTTCTCACTCTCTCTCTTTTTCTATCTTTCTCTTCTCTCTCTGTCTCTGTCTCTCTGTTTCTGTTTCTGTCTCTCTATCTCTGTCTCTCTTTCTCTCTCTTACACACACATATATTCACTCTCCCCCCCCCTTCATCTCTTCATTCCTGCCTCTTGAAAAGCTTCTCTTTGCTCCCAGAGCCTCTCTGCCTCTATTTATGTCTCTATGTCTCTGTCTCTGTCTCTGTCTCTCTCCTTCCCCCTTTTCCCCTCTATATCTCTCTTTGCCTCTGTGTCTCTGTCTTTCTCCATCTCTCTCTGTGTCTTTCTCTGTCTTTCTGTCTCTCTGTCTGTCTCTGTCTCTGTGTCTGTCTCTGTCTGTCTTTCTCTGTTTCTCTGTCTTTCTCTCCATCTCTGTTTTTCTCTGCCTCTCTTTGTTTCTGTCTCTTTCTGTCTCTTTCTCCCTTTCTCTCCCTCTCTCTTTTTCTGTCTCTTTTTTCTCTGTCTCGCACATACATACACACACATACACACATTCACTCTCCCGCCTCTCTCTTCATCTCTTCATTGCTGCCTCTTGAGAAGCTTCTTTTTGCTCCCAGAGCCTTCTGGGGGAAATAACCACAGCTGTACCATGCTCTCTGTTACCATGGAGAGTGGAGGGCTCCAGGTGAGAGGCATTTTTCTTGCATTTCACAGACTTTAATTCTGTGGCAAACCACCAATCTGCTGGGGTTTTGAGAGCAAGTAACCAGTGAGATAACGATTGTGATAGCAGCAGATTTTTCTAGGACAGGCAATTAATCAACAATATTAATGAAAATGCCAGCTCCATTATTGCAGAAACTTAAGTAATTTATTGGGAATTGAACTTGGGCCATTAAAATGTTATTACAGGCATGTCAGTCAGAACGCAGTGTGAGGCTGCTAAGAAATAGATGTTCTGATGGAACCATTTGGCCTACAAGACATAGAAACTAATTGCAATTTTGTTTGGCTTTCTGTGAGAGTCTATTTTCCCATTATGATGCACAGACTTATAGAATTTTAGAGCTAAAAGGGAGCTTAGAGATTACCTAGTTTAAGTCCCTTTACAATGAAGGAAGGAGGCTGAGAGAATGCTGTGCTCTTACTCTAAGCTGTTACATCAGAAGGGGCTGTAGTAAAACCCAGAAGAGAACTCCATGCTCGGAAGAGGAACTTGGGATCAAAGAATATAAGTCACTTTCCTAGAGACACACTGGCAAAGGCAAGATTCAAATTCAGGTCTTCTCATACTCAATCTAGTGTTCTTTTTTGTGCTTAGTCTCTAAGGGGAGGATTGATGATAGAATAGAAAAAATAAAGGCCCTGGAGTCAGGGAAACAGAGTTCACAACCAGATGCTAAAGCTTACTAGCTGAGAGAGCTAAAGAAATCAACTTCTGTGGACCACATCCTCAGGAAAAAGAGTTTGGATTAGATGGTTGCTGAAGTCTCTTATAATTCTAAATCTAGGATTCATAGATTCACATAGATCCACACATAAATATATATATGTACATATATGTATAAACACACATCTATATATAAATTTGAAATCAATCATAATTTTGACTTAATTTTTATTGAAAAATCAAAACCAAGTATAGTCTAATTTGATTCAGTTTACCAAACTGATGGAAAATTTGTCTGTTTAGATCATGAAGGAATAACCTAGACATTTTGTGACAGATTGTGAAATTACTAACATAGTACCAAAGAGAAATAAATATTAAAAAAATTAGTATAGAAATAGTATTTTTATAGATTTTTAAGGCTTGCAAAGTACTTTACCAATATTATCTCCACTACAAATTTTCATCCTGAAAACAATTCTGAGAGGTAGGTGTTATTATTTTTTATAGCTGAGGAAATTGAGGCAGATAAGATTAAATGACTTGCCCAGGATCATAACCTAGGTCTGAAAACTCAGATACTCCTGGTTTTAAGTCCAGTGCTCTATATACTGTACTCTCTTATAGGTGCTAGCCTTTTAAATATAAGCTTTTAAAGTGATGATAAGCATCACATCTGCCATTAAAAATACAACAATAACCATAACAATTCACATTTATGAGATGCATTAAGTTTTATAAACTGTTTTCTTCATAACATTCTTTTAAGGTAAGTCAAGAAATGACAATACTCATCATAAAATTACTATCATTTGTAATGATAATAGCTAATTTTTATAGTTTTCAAGACACTTTGCAAGTATCATTTCATTTGATCATAATAATCCTGTGATGTAAGTGTTGCTGTTATCTATTGGGGTGCTACTGGGGCAGACCTAAATGGCTTGCCCAAGGTAACACAGCCAATAATGGAAATAGTTTGGGGAAACAGTGAGATTTTTCTCTGTTGACTAGCTGCCCCAAGTCTCAGAACCACAATTATGACCATCAATCACTAAAATGAAGTTTATACATCTATATACATAACAATCCTATAATTTTTGAGCACACATGAAATAGTGCTGAACATACTTTTAAAGAGTTGTTCTTTTAAAATAAGAGAATCCCTTTATAATGTCATTTTTTTGCAAACAAACACATTAAATATGTACTAAATTTTTATTATATAAGACTTTATGCTAATTTCTGGAAGCCCAAAGATTAAAAATAAACCAGTCCTTGTCTTCAAGGAGCATGTGTAGTGAGAAGTAAACAAAAAGTAATTTCAGAAGGGAGAGAGAGCACCAAAAACTTGGAGACATCAAGAAAGTAGCAAGTAATATCTGAGCAGACAGAGTAGCTGGGTGGTGCTTGGGATAGGGTCAGAATCAGGATAAACCGAGATTCATATCCATTCTTAGATAATGATAAATATTGGAGGGGATGAGGGAAAACTGGAATACTAATGCATTGTTGGTGGAGTTGTGAAATGTTCTAACCATTCTGGATAGCAATTTGGAACTATGCCTATATATATATATATATATATATATATATATATATATATATATGGAAAAGGACCCACATGTGCAAAAATGTTTGCAGCAGCTCTTTTTGTGGTAGCAAAGAACTGGAAAAGGAGGGGATGCCCATCACTTGGGCAATGGCTGAACAAGCTGTGGTACATGAAGGTAATGGGATATTTGGGGGTAGCTAATTCTATAAAAAATGATGAACAAGCTGATTTATAGAAAGGCCTGAAAAAGATTTACATGAACTGATTCTGAGCAAAAGAAGGAGAACCAGGAATACATTGTACACAATAACAGCAAGAATATTCAATGGTCAACTGTGAAAGGCTTGGTTCTTCTCAGTGGGTCAATGATCCTAAGCAATCCCAATAGACTTTGGATAGAAAATGTCATCTGCATCCAGAAAAAGATCTAAGAAGACTGAAGGCAAATCAAAAACAAATAAAAAACCCAAACAAATCCATTCTTAGACCTTGATGTATAACTCTGGGCAAATCATTTAATCCTGTTTGCCTCAGTTTCCTTGTTTGGAAAATGAGCTGGAAATGGAAATGGCAAACCACTGCAATATCTTTGCTAGGATAAGTCAAAAAGGGATCATGAAGAGTTGGACATGACTGAAAAACAACTGAACAACAATTGTCTAAGCTGAATTTTGATGAAAAAAAAACCTAGGGATTCTTAAGAGATGTCAAGATTAGGGTGGAGGAGGAAAGACAATGAACAATTGGTATACAGAGGTAGGAAATGGCTAATATGAAGAAGAAGCAAATATGAAATAAGACTGGACTGGGGCAAGCTATCTGATCATGTAGGGATTGAAGATTATGAATTTTAACCTAGAAACAATATGGAACTATTGAAGTTTTTATTTTGTTTTTGTTTGTTGTTTTTGGAAGAGATATGGTCATAGCAGTGTTTTACAGAATATCACAGGATGAGCTGATGGGGATAAGCTGCAATCTGCATTAAAGTAGGAATACCCACATTTATAAGGAATCAATGGAGTGAATGGAATATAATTTAACAGCTGTTTATAGCAAGGATGGGAGAGGGGAAAACTCTGAAAGACTATTTCAATATAGTTATTCCTTTCACATCATGGGGATTAAGAGCAAGGTGCCCCCTTCCATATGGAAAATCTGTAAATTTTTTTGACCCTTAATATCAGAGAAGAATCTGAATTTTTTCTTTTTCTTGTATGGGGTGTTTATAGTACCTTATTATTATAGTATCAATATTATTATTGGATTGCTATTATACAATACTATACATATATTTTATATAATTCTGAGTTCCTAAACTTTTTAAATGTTGCTTGCTGGGTGTCATATGCTGTCTGTGACTTAAAAAAAGAACCTCCTCCCAAATTCCATTTGATTTATTATGCTGATCTTTGGTATACTGAAACCCATGGAGAAAGTTGTGATGTAGAAGGGATGATTCTAGTGGAAGCAGAGGAAGGAGCAGGACTAACCAAAGGTCAAGGTCATGTGTGTAGAGAAAGGGATAGATAAGACAAAGGTTTCACAGTTTAGTTGATATGATTACAATATATAATAGTATTATATTTTTAGTACTTAGTAATTGTGAAAAGATCAAATGACAGAATACATTTAGAGGTGTTTTAAAATGAATTGTCTTTTATTAATCATTATAGCATCCAAATTCATTGGCAAAGCCATTATTCAGGCTGCCCATTTTGTTGGCACTAAATAAAGCCAAAAATAAAAGTGCATAAAGACATACATAGTTCTATGATCTCTCTAGGGGACTCAAGCTACATCTACCAACTGTATTTGTCCTAAGAGCAGGGTACTATGGAGAAAAAAAAAACAGAGGAGAAGGAAATTCTGGCTAATTGATATGTCCTTATTTATGTTCCACTTAATTGAGGTATTATCATACAGCTTCTCTCATCACACCAAATATGTTGCGTCACTTGGAGCTGAGATACCATTTTAAGGGTTGTTTTATTCCGTTGTTAGGAAGCTGAAGGAGGGGTGTGAATGGAGGGAGATAGTGAAGAATAAGATGAATTAGTTGTCCATGTCAAAACAGATATTCTATGTTCATTTTCTTCTAGTGAGTGTTCAAAGTGGAATGCTGCCAACCTTCCCCATGAATGTCAACCACTGTTTCTTTCCCAACTGTTATGTTTAGGGAGGATCAAGGCAATTCGGATGGATTACAAAGGACCTGTCAGCCAAATGTACTCCATGTGTTCTGTTACATAGAGAAATGTAAAGAGATTCCCCGAGGGACATGTCCCCAATCGTTTCTGTTTCTAGGCACATGCATTAGGACTTGTCATCGTTATGGCATTTAGTGTGGGGTTCAGACAATTCAATACATCACCTGTCTTTATACTAAGATTCAGAAGGAAAGAGTGGTTTTTCTTCTAAGCTAATTAAAGATTATTTATTAAATTGAGAACTAGAATCTGGTGGTGCATTCATCCTTATTTCTAAAGCCATATCTAGGAATTCTTTCACCTGTGGGAGAAACGGTTTGGAAAAGGATGGGGGTTGGTTGCAGCATTAAATTGTTTGATTGTAACGGGAGAGAAAGTGAGTCGTTCCCCAGAATTTCTTACCAGAGCCCCTTTGAGGGGAGGGAGGATCAGAGAGATTAAACCTAGAATGGCTCATATCATGATGATGGGGTCCTGCCAATGCCATTAAATGAGGGAGAGAGATTCAGGCTGGCAGAGGAGGTTTAGGATCAGTAGTCTTGGGCTACCTTTTACATGTAACATATCCCCATTAAAAGTCAACATTCTAGAACAAAAGTCCATTTATCAAGCCCCCTTGTGTTTCTGTTTGTTTCCTTATGTTAGCTCTGTGACCAAAAATCTTGACAAAGAGCAAATGCTCTTTGGAAACCAAGGAACACTCCATTAACGGCTGAGTACCAAGGGCTGTTGCAGTGGATATAGTACCAAGCCTTGAGTCAAAATGACTGATCTTCCTGATCTGAAATCCAGCTTCTGACACTTTCTAGCTGTGTGACTCTGGGCAAATCACTTAGCCCTGCTTGCCTCAATTTTTTCATCTGTAAAATGAGCTGAAACCACTCTTGTATCTTTGCCAAGAAAATCCCCAAATGGGGTCAGGAAGGTAGGACCGAATAGCAAGATTATTCCTTAACTTTTCTTGATTTGAAACTACTGTTATTTTCTATTATGCAGTCCTAATCTAGTTTAGCACAGGTTCCAATTTACTGTGAATCAAATCATGTTTGAGTTCTACCTTTTTGTATTTATTAATTATGTGACCATGGTCATATTATTTCACCTTGATCAATCTCAGTTTTCTTATCTGTAAAATGGATGAGGTGAGGGAGGGCATTAAATTATTTGTATAAAGTTGTTATAATGATCAGATGACAAGATGGAGGAAAAGTTGTTGGTGATGAAGCATTGTATAAAATTGTGCATTATATAAATGTAATCTGCTGTTATAATGATGGCTATCACATATGCTAAATGCTTAATATAAGAAGTCCTCAAAAGTTTTAACATAGTTCTGAAGTACACTGAGGACTTTGGGACACCCTGTCTGTATAACCTGCTTAGCCTATAGGAGGAGCAATAATCCTTTTACTGTGTCATTGTTATGTGAGAGAGTCTACTGCATTAAATCTTTTATTCCATCAACTTTAATAAGAAAATGCCAACGGCATTCAAAAGAAAGCTTCCATGACCTTTATCGTTCTTGGTATCAACCCTGCAAAGAATGACTGAGCATTTAAAACTAAGCAAAGGGATTTGTTTGCTCTCTGTCACTCATTCCTAATGCATTGGATTGAGGTTTCTGCGATGTGTTATTCATGCTAGAGAATCCATTATCCTCATCTCCTTAGCCACAGGTCGCCCCCATTAGCACAGAGAAAGGGTGCAGGGAGAGAGAGCAAGTGGCTTTTATATTTTGGCAGCATAGTTAAGCTAATTGTATTTAATTTCCAACAGTTTTGCTTCTCAGGGCCACGTGGAGTTGGGCCTGTTGATCACTTGTTATTTTTGTTGGGAAGCCTCCTGGTGCTTTGAGAGCGTGCAACTCTCTGGATGTCTGAGATTTTCTGATGTTCCCTGGGGGGTTTAAAAATGTAATGGAGTCACTTAAACCAGTTCCAGCCCAGTTTGGATACTGTAGTAGAGCTGGCTGCTAGAGGTGAAAACAGGGCAGGTTATTGGGCTCTGACCCAGGGTGGAGAATTTGCTGCAGAGCAGGCAATTAGAGAGGCTGAAATGTAGACATTTACTGTGGCTGATTTTTTGTACTTATGGGGAACCTGATGGTGGGAAGGAACTAGTGTGTAATATGAAGGAACAAAGTGAGAAGCATCTTGGTTGGGTTTCCAGCTGAGATGAGGAGGGGATGGGGATGAGTTAAAGGTTGGGGGCCCCTGAGCTCAGACACCACTAAGGAGTGGTGAGGAAAATAAGGCCTTTCAGTTACTGCCAGAGACTATGTTCCTTTGGGCTAATAGTAGAGGTCCAGGACATCTGGCAGGAGAATAGGTGGCCCGTAGATGCTTCATAAACAATACTATCCTTCCTTCCTGCAGACTGGGGTAGACTGAGGCTGGTGCTCTCCTCTAGAAAACTGCTACTGGGAATCATATCCTACCTTGGAAGGACTTTGGTTGGTGTACTTCTGAGAATAGATCCTCTTCCTCATATCTACCTGGCTGCTCATCTGAGCCCTGAGATCTACCAACTTCTGGGGACTCCTGAATGAGCTTTGAGCATATCCCATGATGTCAATTTTCTTCCTTTTTTCTTTTTTTTTTTTTAACTAAAGCTTTTTATTTTCAAAACATATACATGGGTAATTTTTCAACATTGACCCTTGCAAAACTTTGTGTTCTAAATTTTCCCTTCCTTCCCCCAACCCCGAGATGGCAGGTAATCCAATACATGTTAAATCCAATATATGTGTAACATTTATACAGTTATTTTGCTGCACAAGAAAAATCCTATCAAGAAGGAAAAAAAAAAACTGAGAAAGAAAACAAAATGCAAGCAAACAACAACAGAAAGAATGAAAATGCTATGTTGTGATCCACACTCAATTCCTATAGTCCTCTCTCTGGGTATAGATGGCTCTCTTCGTCACAAGATTATTGGAACTGGTCTGAATCATATGATGTCAATTTTCAATAAGACTAGTTTTTCTCCGCTAACCACTCCAGGCCTATTTCCTTTTTTGTAAAAGGTTGGTTAAGAGATGACCTGTAAGCTCCCTCCTTCTTCTACCAGTTAAATATATAAAAGTCAGCATCTGATTGAACCCAGATCAGTTCAATCTTAATTCCAGTAAGAATTTCTCTATAACTCTGGAAAAATCTCTTTCCTTCCCTGGAAGTCTCATTTTCCTACTCTGAAAAATGAATTTTGAGTAGATGAAAGGGAACATCCCTTCCTTTTAAAATATTCTTTCATAATATATTCAATTCATTTCAACAAAACCAAACTCCTACCACGTGCAAGGTATTTTTCTAGTGCCTTGAGATAAAAAACAAAACAAAACAAAACAAAAAATGAAATGCATATTCCCAAGTAGGTAGAATTCAGAATTGAAGAGGAACTGGCAGATCATTTACTCTAACCTCTGTCCTTAATTTTATTGTTTTTTTTCCACTTAGTAGCATTTTATTTTTTCCCCAATTACACATAAAGATAGTTTTCAACATAAGATAGTTAGCAACCTTCATTTTTGTAAGACATTGTGGTCCAAATTTTTTTCTCTTTCTAATTTTTCTCCATTTTTTCCTTCCCTTCCCCCTCCCCAAGACAGCAAGCAATCTGATATAGGTTGTCCTTGTACTATCCTTAAGTTTTTAGATTTAAAAGAAAAACACCCAAAAGTTAGGAGTCAGAGAGGTTAAGCGACTTGCTTGGAGCCTCACAGGTAGTAAGTGGCTGAGCTGGGATTTGAACTCAGGCCGTCCAACTCCAAACCCATCACTCTCTCCACTATACTATTCTGCCTCCCAAGAAGTTTTTGGTTTACTAGGGGTATATAATGTGTATACTGTATATACAAGCTGCTACAAATTATATTCAAAGTAATTTAAAGTCTGGAGAGATCATAAACAACTGGAATTGCTTTAAGGGTTTTGGTGAGTTTGGACACTCTGACATCAGTCTTAGATGAACTGGGTGAGTGGGCTGAGACCCTAAAGCCAATACCCTAGAATCTTCCCTAAAGTGAGGAGCAACCTCCAATTCCCAGGGAGACTTACAAACCAGGGCTAACATCCCAGGCTCTTTATTTTCCCCCATAGGGCAATGTCTGCCACCCTTCCCCCACTCCCCCCACTACCACTCTACTATGATGGGAATTTTTCATTTACTTTTTATTACATTATATTAAGTCATTTTCCATGCATATTTCATGGACATTTTCCTGTTACTATTAACCTCACTTGGCTAAAGGCTGACTTATGGAATGATAGAATTAAGGAAAGAATTTGACATTCTTGAAATAAAAAGCCAAAAGTAAGTTTGAGCTTCCCAAAATAATTTAGTTATTTGTGAAAGAATTCTCCTGACCCTGATTCTGTAGGCACATCATCTTTTTTTTCTCCTATTTTTCTTTTTTTATTATTATTATAGCTTTTTATTTACAAAACATATGCATGGGTAAATTTTCAACATTGATCCTTGCAAAAAACTTCCGTTCCAACTTTTCCCTTCCTTCCCTCCACCCCCTCCCCTAGATGGCAGGTAGTCCCATACATGTTAAACATGTTAAAGTATATCTTAAATACAATATATATACATATTTATACAGTTATCTTGTTGCACAAGAAAAATCGGATTTAGAAAGAAGGTAAAAATAACTTGGGAAGAAAAACAAAAATGCAAGCAAACAATAATAGAAAGAGTGTAAATGCATTTAGGGTTCCACTCATTTCCCAGGGTTCTTTCTCTGGGTGTAGCTGGTCACTGATCAATTGGAACTGATTTGGATCCTCTCATTAGGCACATCATCTCAATCAGGTCCTTTCAATCAACCCATTGTGAATGAACCATCCAAATTTAGATTAATCTGCAACTTGACTTAATTTACCCTAGAGTCTGTTTAACTAGGTTTGTTTCCTGAAGAAACGTATGAGAGTATGATGGTGTTTAACTTTGTTCAGCTTTTATGATGCTGGAAGAAGCATGAGATTATGTCTTTAAAAAAAAAAAACTTTGATAGTTTAAAAGAATGGTGGTGAAGTGCTTATTTTCTTGGCAAATATATTGGAGTTGTTTGCCATTTCCTTCTCTAGCTTATTTTACAGATGAGGAAACTGAGCAAATAAGGTTAAGTGACTTTCCCAGGACCACACAGCTAGGAAGTATCTGAGGCCAGATTTGAACTCAGGAAAATTAATTTTATTTGGGACTATTTAGGTCCCATACTCTATTGCACCACCTAGCTGCTCATAAAAACAGTATACAAGATTTCAATATGTAAAAGAATTCATTTCTTTGTATCCCTGATATAATTTTGTCTATAAAAAGCCTTGTTAGAATCCTATTCTTGGTTAAGAGTTATGTTCCTACCTCTAGAATCTGTGATTAAATATAATAAAATCTAGGCTTTTATCATCATAATTTCTGCTTTGTTTTAGATTTATTTTGGCAGCAATAATTTACCAAACAAATTCCAAGAGGAGATGGCTCTCCTGTGATACTGCCACACAGTTTGGCCCAGGACACAGATTATGGTTAATGCCCCAGATGCAAAGTCTCTTAGCCCACAAAGGCTATTCATTCATCCATTCATTCCATTTATTAAGTGCATACTGTGTATAGATCATGCTATTAAGCACCATGCTAGGCAGTACCATACTTAAGAAATTCAGATAAGCTGTAGTGCTTGACAACCACAACTCCATCACTTTAATTTCCTTCTCCTTGGGTAGACATGCTGTATTGATCAACATGAGGAATTCAGAACTGAGTTTATTTTATTCCTTATTTCCTTAGGTCAAAGACATTACTAATGTCAGTAGGTCAGCTTAGTAAATAATTCAGCCATGGGATCAGGAAGTTGAATAAAGGAGGAAGAAAAATAAGATAATGACAAATAAGACTGGAATGATAGGATAGGACTGTCTTATGTGGGGTTTTAAAAGATAAGTGGAGGAGTTTATTTGTTATTCTGGAAGGACAGAAATGTAATAACACACTGCATTTATACATATATGTCAAACTATTGATAAATGGTTTGATTTGGCTGAAATGTAACCTATGTGGTGGGAAGAAAAAAAGATAAGATTCTGGAGTGCATTAAATGTCAACCTAAGTTGTCTAAGCTTTACTCAGTAAGCAAGAGGGATCCATTAAGGATTTTGAGCAGAAGAGGGGCATATCTTTCTCTAGGTGAAAACCAATGAGTGCTGGGACAAGGATGATTGCATTGGGAATATAAAAAAGGGAGGGGTTCTGTAGATTTTAATTTGACATTTGATATGAGAACTGAGGATGAGAACATATAGCTTGAACCATGGAAGATTTAGTGAATGGTGGTTAGAACATAGGTTTTGAATATGTTCAGTTTAAGGTGCTAGTGGAATAGTAGAGATTACTTACAGGTAGTTAGAGAGCTAAATCTACTTAGCTTGGATTGAAGCAAGGTTTGAGGTGTTAAACCTGTGTTGATGCCATAGTAAAAGCCAAGTCTGCTATAGAAATCATCAAAGGAGAGAATGAGAGAGAAAAGGGTTGAGGTGAGAATCTTGCTGAATACTTATCACAAGGAGCTGTGAAATAAGTAAGGATCCAGGAAAACCCAGGCCAGGTCCTGAAGGGCATCCCATGGGCAAGAGGAGCCATTTATTCATTTAATCAACAAATATTTAGTATACACATTCTATGCAAAGCACTAGATACCTAAAGAAAAAAATAAAATAACAGCTCCTACCCTCCAGGGTATTGAGTTGGGGAAACATCTATACAGGCAATTTAAGTTCAAGATAATTTGAGGAGATGCGACACTAGTGTGGGACACTAACAACTAGAGGGAGCAGGAAAGAAACAAATGAATCTAAGAGAAGAATTGAGGAAATAGTCTGAGCAGGTGCCAAGTCAAAGGTAGCAGAAGGAATGTTGAGTTGGTTAGAACACAGAGTCTATGTAGAAGAGTAATATGACTTAAGCCAGTAATTATTTAAATAGTAGTGAATTCTGCCAATAATACAGACTACTGGCTATTTGTTGTCCTTAAGACTCTTTCATAGTCTACTGAGATGAAAACTAGTTGGCTGCATTATATTCAAATGTTCTTCTGATCTCTGAAATCCTCTGCAAGCCAAATTTCCTTTGGCATTTAACCTATATAGCCTTCTTTCAAAACATTTTTATTGATATCTGTTTTTATACATCACTAAAATTTTTCCCATAATCTCTTGCTCTCCCCTCAACTAGAGATCTATACCACAAAAAATAACATTTTCAAATAAGAATGAGGGAAAATGAGCAAAATTGAACAATACATCAAAAAAATTAAGAAATATGCAGGATGTTCCATACCCAGGTACCTCCCTTTTCTACAAAAGAATGTGTAAAGGTATCTTCTTATCTGTGTTCTTTGCAGTCATGCTTATTCCTTATGATTTTGCAAACTTTACTTTTCATAATTTTGTTATATTATTGGAGTCACTGTGAATATTGTTCTCTTCATCCTACCTTACAGTACAATATTTTATTACATTCTTGTTTATTAGCCACTCTCCAATCAATGGACATCTACTTTGTTTCAAATTCTTTGTTATCATAAAAAGTGCTGATGTGTATGTATGTGTGTGTATGTGTATGTGTGTATGTATACTTGTTTTCCCCCAAATCATTCTTACCAATGACTTCTGTGGGGCAAAAGACTAAAGGTATAATCTTTGTTATTTACTTAATTACTTTATTTGCATAATTCCACATGGCTTCTAAAACGGTTGTACTGCTTTACAATTCAAACAATGTGCTAGTGTGTCTATCTTTCCACAAACCCTTCCACACTGATTATTCTCATCTTCCATTGTTTCTTAATTTTAATTTTTTTAGTTAGTGTTATCTCTACATTGAGACTTCAAATTTCTTGACAGCAGGAATCATGTTTGTATTTCTCTTATTTCCCACTTGTTAAATAATCTAGTAGAATGGAGAACATGCAGAAAATATTCAACAAATATATTTAATCCTGTTGTAAATTCAACAATGTATTTGAGAATTATTTACTAAATAAATGTAGGATGGATAAAGAGAAAGGAAAGAAAGGAGAGAGGGAAGGAAAGAAGGAAGGAAAGACAGAAGGAAGGGAGGAAGAAAGGAATGAAGAGATGGGAGAAGGAAGGGAACAAAGGAAGAAAAAAGGGAAGTAAGGAGGAGAAAATAATGTGGTCCGCTAGAAATGTTCCATCTGAGAATTTTCATTGGAATTCTTATGGATCTAAAGAAAGTCCCCTAGCAGAGAAGAACAGTTTTTCTATTCCTCTGGGTCTGAAGAGGTACATGGCTTTCTAGGGAAGACATGCAATTTAATTTATCTCTAGCCTACTTATCTGTAAGTTGAGGGGACTGATATCAGCAGTTCTCAAATTTTCTGGTCTCAAGACTCCTTTATACTCTTAAAAATTACTGAGAATCCCAAAGAGCCTTTATGTGGGTTATATCTATAAATATTTTCTGTATTAGAAATTAAAATAGTATTATCATGAAAATAGTTTTAACTAGTACCCTCTGAAAGGATATCCCTGGATCATATTTTAAGAACTGATAGACTTGATGATATTTAGTGTCCTTTCCATCTTTTAACCTTCACTCTGTGATTTTTTAAGAGTTATTTCCAATAAGTAATGTCTGGACTGCACGAAAGATAGTGAGTCTTCCATTAATGGAAGTTTGCAAATAGAGGCTGGTGTTACATTAAAAAAAAAAAAAGCATTAGTTACTCCATTTTACCTTAATCACCATTTTGTGAAGCTAAATTTCAGCTGCTTGTAAATTATCTGATTTTAGAAAAGTCGACTTTCCCTCCTCAAAATCACCTGACTTTTAAGACAAAGAGTCAGACCAGATTGAACAACAAGAAGTGCCAAATACTGTGTAAGGTAATAGGGATACAGCTATTAAAAATGAATTAATTCCTGCCTGCAAATTAAATAGCATTCTAATGGGAGAGGACAAGTACATGTAAAAATAGAGTGAATACATTAATAAATAGAACTATCTATTAAGTAGTATAATATGAGATGGTTAAGGAGGGGGGACAGCGGAACAAAGGTATGTATTACCTTTTATCAGGTCCCTCTCTCTGAATAAATGCCCTATCTGTGGTCTCCTTCAGAAATAGATTGTTTCTATAAGGATCTTGCTCTTGGTCCTCCACATAGACAGATGGGTCGATACAATTGGCTCAAGGCAAGGATACAAGAATTTTTCAAATATGGAGTTGATTTTTCATTTTGTGTAGGGTCATGCAAATATGAGAAAAAGATTTTGCCTTGTTTCTGAAGCAAAGCACTATGGAAGTCACATTTTCCTCTGTAATACAGAATAAGTCTCCTGAACAGAAAATTAAGAATGGGAAATAATAAATCAAAAGGGAAGGTTAATCAAATATACTTCAGAGCTCTGATTAGTATTTCTTCCTAAAATGGGAAGTTTGTTATTCCCTATAGATAATATGGATAAAAATGTGTGTATGTATGTATGTATATGTATATTCCCCCCTCTCTCAAATCATTCTTTTCAATGACTTCTTTGGGGCAAAAGACTAATTTTATAATATTAGTATATAATAAAAATTCCAACTTTGGCAGAGCTCTTGGAATGAAGATCTCCCCAATGAAATTATCTCTGTGCAACATCATTAGATCGACTGAAAAAGCTTCATAGGATTGTAATCCTTGTCCCAAAATCCATTGGCATGGGGATCTCCTCACTGGGAATTGGATGATTTCCTTGTTCTGGATGAGAGTGGGCTAAAGTTGACAAGAAGCTCCTGACTTCTTCAGCCCATTTTGAGATACCTCAAGTTTCAGATCTTCTTTGAGCTTTGGGTTACTTAGGGGACTGATTTCCAGCTTCAATTGGGAAGATGGAAGAGCCGAATCCCACTTCAGGTTGCTGAAGGAAAACCTGGGAGAGACTTTAGGGATTGTATGAGATCTAGCATTCGCCGTTAAGCTGAGTTACCTCATTCTCAGCAAGAGAGTTCCTTCACTCTGTATTGTCTCATATATATTCTCCTATATATACCTTCTAGGCTTTCTGTTTTGCTACTATTTGAATAAATGGGTTTCTTTGCTTTTTGCACAAAATGACAGCCTCCTCAACAAGTAGTTCTATCTACACTTGAGATCTCCCCTACAAATTAGAGCTCTATAGGTAGGACAGAATACAAAAGCCACTTAGTCCAGCTGCCTTGTTTAAGAGTCAAGGAAACTGTGACCCAGGGAAGTTAAGGCACTTGTCAAGGGGCACACATAATTCCAAGGTAGAATTTAAAATTAAGTCCTCTGGGAATAGAGAGCCACCACCCTTCCAATGTGCCATAATTCAAGACAATTACAAAGGACTTATGAAGGAAGATGGTTTCTATATCCAGAGGAAAAAACTGGTAAATATAAACATGTTTAGAATGTATATATATGTATATATATGAAATACACACACATATATGTATATGTATATGTATGTGTATATTACATATTTGTGTCTAATGGTAGCCATCACTAAGACAGGGGTAGGGGGAAGAGGGAAGAAAAAAAAATTACATGACAGTTTTATTATATATTTAAAAGAAATAGCAAGTTGTACATAATGGACTGAAGTTTCATTTTTTCCCTACTTTGTTATGAAAATGCTTGTTTTATTTCATAAATTAAAAAGTTAAATTAAATTAAAAAAATAATTCAAGAGATTCACCAGTCAGCCTAATTTCTTATCTTGCCCCCTTTAAATGTACTTAATTTCTCTCCTGTATTTGCCAGGGCTTCCAAAAAATTCCAGATTTGATGAAGTTTCATGATGGAAGTATGAGTTTTTATCTAGACAAATTGGCTGTTTTCAGGGGTAAAAAGTAATGAACTTTATTCCTCATTTCATTTTTGCAGAGAATGGGATTTGGATGATATTGTGACATTTGGAGAAGGAGATAGAAAAGGACTAGAATCAGAATGCTGGTCAGGTCATCTGGGATAGGGCTTGGACAATAACACCCCCTATTTTAACCTTCCCATGTGCTTCTTCTATTGCTATTCCACTCTCTTGATTCTCAAAACGGGCTGGCTAAGAAAATCTTTAAAGCATGCAGCCAAGAGGCTTAGCCAGACTGCTAAGTGGAAAATCATTTGAATCCAAATCATGGCTAGCATTGACATATCAGATAGCATGGTGGGCATCAGTAACTATTGAGGGGTACAGTGATTCACTGGCCCATGGAAGCAGATCTGCTCACAAAATGGAAAAGCCTTTGGCCAAATGCAAATTACCTTCATTCTACAGAAAGATGTTTTCCCAGAACTTACTTGGAAATGACTTTCTTGTGCAGTTACTTGCATGCACCAATTGTTCTCCTATAGTATTTAATTTGTCTCCAGTGTAATGCTCAGTTGGCTCTTCTCCCTGGAATAGGGTGATTCAACCACTCACACTGGGAGCCATTGGTGCCAGGTCTCTTCCACAGAAGGACTATCAGGGGATATGTCCTGCTGCTCCCACTGGGCATGAGCTCTTTGGAAAGTTTCCTGCAGCTTAGGTAGACTTTGCCATGCAGGTGTTAGAATGACTTCTCTGTTGATCAGCTGCTCATTTGGAAGGCCAGGAGAATAATTCCACTGTTTTTAAATTAACCCTTTGACTGGCATCTATATTTCTCCAAAAGAGGCTGTGTCATGGGGACTTAACTAAGACCTCATCGGCCAGGCCCATTTCCCCATATCACCATCATCCTCAAAAGTATTTCATTTCATTCAATGGATTGACTGATTGATTTCTACAAGCATTTATTACTGTGTGCCAAATACTGTGCTAGACAATTCAGGATACAAGGATAAAAAAGAAGTAAGTCCTGTTCTCAAGAAGCTGAGTGGGAAATATTTTATACATAATATATATATATATATATATATATATATATATATATATATGAAATGAACATAGCATAATTTCCAGAGGCACTAGCAGTTGGAGAATCTGGAAAGGCATTTTTAAGAAACAACACAAGATGGATTTTTTTTTTTTGAGGTAGATGGGACTAAGTGACTAGCCCAGGGTCACACAGCTAGGAAATGTGAAGTGTCTGAGGCCAGATTTGAACTCAGGATTTTCTGACTTCAGGGCTGGTGCTCTATCCCCTGCACTACCTAGCTGTCTCACAAGATGAATTTTGAAGAGAGTTAGCAATTTCAAGAAGTGGAAGTGAGGAAGGAATACACCCCAAAGACTGGGCACAAACTATCTAAATATGTGGAGGTAGGAGATGGGTTATTGTATATGGAAACAGCAAGTTTTTTGAATAGAAGATAAAGTGATCTAAAGTGAATAATCAATAATTTTTCTGGAAAGAGAGGTAAGAGACAGATTTTGAATTATTTTGAATGAATAGCTAATATTTCATCTAGGGGCAAATGTGAGCCACATGGTCCGAACTAGTTGAGTTGTTTCTCTAACATCTGCTGAGACTATACCCTTCTAATTCCCAAATGAGATTAGTAAACTATGGCAGGAAGGTTACACTCAGAAGCGAGTGGTCTTGGACAAGTCATTTCTCACTAGGTTTCAATTTCTTCAATTGTAAAATAAGTAAGTTGAATTAGAAGATCTCTAAGGTCCCTAACTGACCTAAAATCACAAGTTTAAGAAGTACCATTGCAAATATTCTAGGTGACTTGAAAACAATAATAGAAAGGTCCATTTTCATTTTGGGGATACATATATATATGTATATATATATATATTTAAGTTTTATTGTTTACATTACAAACATTAATAGTGAACCAACAATCTGTGAGGCCTCATATAATAAAATAAAACAAATAATCAAAATAAATAAATGACCCCTTCTGAAAATGTATGCAACATTCCACTTTTGCTATACCTCCATTATCTCTATTTTTGTATTTGTAATGAAGAAAAATATATTTTCTTTACCTTTTATTCCTTATTGCAAATAAATTTTTTTTAAAGTTCATCATAACAAAAATGCATTGTGAAGCAAAAATTTCATTGGCTGCAAATAAAAATAAATAGATCTCATACTGCATCCTAAGTCCATCACCTCTTTATAAGGAAGTGAGGAATGTGCATCATCATTTGTTCTTTGAAATCTTGAATGGTCATTGTATTGATGACAGTTCTTAATAGTTTTCTAATTATAATATAAATATTCTAATAATAGTTTTTTTGCAGTGTTGTAAAGGAATAATAATTTAGCCTCTTGGTTCTGTTCATTTCATTGTTAATTAGATTATAAAAGTCTTCAAACTTGTTAATTTTTATAATACTGATTTTATAGTATAAATTATTCTGGTTTTAGTTTTCATGCTACATCAATTCATATGTCTGTCCACGATTCTTTGAAAACATCTGTTTCCTCATTTCTTATAGCACAATAGTATTTCATCACATTTATACTCCATAATTTATTCAGTCATTCTTCAGTTCATGGGTATCCCTTTAGCTTCCAGTTTTTTTTCCTACCACAAAAAGTTGCCATAAATAGTTTTGAATGTATAATTTTTAAATTAGTTTTGTTTTTCCAAATACATTCATAGCTAGCTGTCAACATTCACCTTAGCAAAACTTTGTGTTCCAAATATTTCTTTCTCTCCTTCTCCCTCCCCCTTTCCTAAGACAACAAGTAATCTGATACAGGTTAAACGTATGCAGTTCTAAACATAAGAGAAAGGGTGGGGTTTACAGAGGGATGTTCCAGATTACGAAGCCCAAAGGGGTGGTTGGTGGTTCCAGAGTCCCAAGTACTGAGAAAAGTTCTAGGATGAGACAGTGACAGAGGCATGGGCTTGATGTAAGAGAAGTGGGTAGGAGGGGATAAAATTCAATCTGGATCCCTAACAAAATAGGGGCCCTAGGGAGAACTCACTAATGGGACAAGGGGAACAAAGAAGGGTCAGCAATGCCAGATCTCAAGTTATACTACAAAGCAGTAATTCTCAAAATAATTTGTTGCTGGTTAAAAAAATATAAAAACAAATACAAAAAATTGGATCAATGGAAACTATATGACATATAGAAGGAAATGTAACTAGTATTCTCTTATTCAATAGACAGAAGAACCCTTTGGATGGTACAAACATAAGTCCACATGGATACATGACCCAGATAGGAAAGGTCACATCATAAACAAATTAGAGAAACATGGAAAAAATTACCCATCAAATCTATGGATAGGAAAAAAGTTCATAACTAAATGGGATAAAGAGGTTGCAGAAAATAAAGTGAGTAATTTTCATTGAACAAAATTAAGTTTCTGTACAAACAAATCTAATAAAACTAAGATTAAAAAGGAATTAATTGACTGGGGAAAATCTTCTTAGCAAATTTCTCTGATAAAGGTCTTATTTACAGGATAGATATCCAAGATACACTAAAGACCTTCACAAGAATGAATCCAAACAGATGACAACTACCCACTTCTGGTGATTCATATGGGCACAAATGACTCTTCCAGAAGGTACCTAAAAAGTGTTGTAATGATTATGAAGTCCTGAACAAGAAACTGAAGACCATAAGGGCATAGGTTTTGTTTTCCTCACTCTTGTCCATTGAGTGCAAAGAACACAAAAGAGAAAAATTAATTTGGGAAGTGAACAGCTGACTAAGAAGATGGCATCTGAAAAGGGGACTTAGATTTCTAGATCATAGCTTACAATAAAATGTTGACAGATTCCTGGCTTGAAATGGAGCATACCTCAGAATGGCTGGTAAGAATGCATTTGTCAAGTGCCTTGCAAATCTAGTCAAATGGACTTTTTAATTAAAAAAGAATAGGGGAGGGAATAGAGTTTTTAGGTCTTTAGAGATTAACCATGAATAATAAAAAGTAGCACCTGAGACACCCAGAATTTCATAGAAGATTGTGGTTCAACCTACAACTTCAAATGTCTATACAAATGTCTAAAATCTATTCTACAAGAACTAGAGGCCCTAATGCAAGAATACAAATTCAAACTTATATTGAAAATTGGTGGAATGAAACTTAAGACTGAAGTATGGCTGTGGATGGGCACACTTTATTGAAAAAAAAACAGAATAAGTAAAATGGAATAGGAACCTAACATTTTACATTAAGAAGGCCCACTCACATGAGAAAATCTGGGCATTGGGGAAAGGTGGTGGCTGTGGTAAGGAGAGAGAAATGATGGACAACCCTTGGGTGAAGATCAAAAGAGGAAGACACAAAAGTGATTTTTGGTCATTAAAACATAATGCAGATTACCCAGACACAGAGAAGAAGTTAATGAAGAAATTATGAAACAAATCACAAGCTTAGAAAAAAGACATGCTATAGCAGTGATATGGAACTTCAATTACCTGTATGTCTTCTGGAGTTCTCTCTTCCCAAAACAGAACAACCAAAAATTTCTTGACTTGCTTTAGTGATAGTGTCTTCCTTCAAAGTTGGAGGAACTAACAAAGTAAACTTTTATTCTGGTTCTGATTCTTACTAGTAGGGAGAAATTGCTTGCTCAGTAAAAAATGCTGGACAACAGAGAGAAGTGATCACTCCATCCTAGAATCTGTGATAGAGGAGAGAATATCTGAGTATAGTCTGACACATGCTCTACCCAATGAATCAAAGGTAGATTAATTCTAATTTAAAGCATTTCAATAACTGGCTGTTTACCCAGTTAAACTAGCTATTGTTAGTGCCTCTGCCAGGATTCCAATTGAATTTCATTTTCTTCTTTTAATTATAATGATTAAAAAATAAGATCTGTTGAATTAAAAAAAGTAATAGCTGAAGTAGTCAGATTGAAACAATATTAGAAAGGATGCCCTTAAGGAGAGGGTGACATTTTCAGAAAGTGATGGTATCTCATTTTTAAGAAGAATAAAATGCCAGATTAAAGTTTCACTATGAGTATTCTAGTCATGTTTTCAGCTTGTGAAGCATCTTTTCTTCTCAATCATACTGTTTCATTTCTCTATGAATAAGCCTGTATCTGGGGATGGCTGGCAGCTGACTGCTGTTCTAATCCACTGGTCCCATAATTAGTTCCAAATGTTATTTTCATAAAGCCATATTCTTCTTGATGTCTCCTCAATTCCCCTGCTACTTCTTACATGTGGTCCATTAGCTAAGGGCCAGAAGCCATCCTACTTAGAGTGCAAAGACACCCTAGCTTACATTTTCAGGAAGTACTTAAGTTAACCCCTTGGTATAAAGTATGAATCCTGAGAGATGACCTTTCCCTGTGACTATCTAAATTCTACCTGTTGAAGAGCTGGAGTAAAGCACTTTTTAGGAAACCTGTATGTAGTTGCTCTTCTTTACCCAGATCCTCCTGGGTAAGGAAAAAAAAAACCCATCTAGAAATGTCTTCTGTGACTCCCCTAAACTGCACCGATCTCTATTATTTGGACTTTTTATATATAGCTTGGCCAATTCAGCACCAATATTCATAGTACATTCTAAGGTCCTCCTGACAGTTGTAACCTTATATATTTTGAATAAGGAGGTCAGTGAGCTGGTGAACTGGCTGTAGCTTCAGGAATTCAGGTCAAAGATTTCCAGTTCTCTGCCTTTCCCTCATCTCCTTACCAAGTTGTAGGGTAATTCTCAAGAGATATGTTGTACTTTCCAGGGACACGATGGGCGCTGAAAATAGCTTACTCACCCAAAACCAAATAGCAAATAAGTCTAGGGAGTTACCATTGAGAGGGAAAGAACTTATCCAAAAGACAGGCTTGATCTGAGGAACCTTTGCTATAGACCTGACTCAAAAAAAGGTTAAAAAGTTTGACAGAAAAGAGAGATAAATACTCCCCATGGGGGAAAAGTAGCTTAGAAGTAGCAGTTCCTCAGAAGAGTAGTAGGTTTGGAAACCTTTCCATGTGTCTCCAATGGAAGACAGAATCTCAGGGAAGAAGCATCCTAGCAGCAGCAATTAACGGTAAGCAGCAGATGACAACAATTTAGCAGAAAAGGTACATATTATGGTAGATAAGCAGGATGTAGTAGCCATTTAGGAGAGCAGCCTAGCAGTAGCAGCAGTTCAATAGTAGATAGCAGCTCAGTAGAGAAAACATCCCAGCATCAGATAACGTTAGCAGTTCTATGGGGAAGCAGCAAGCAGAAGCTTTGGAGGTGGAAAGCTACTGAAGCTGAGACAGTCATTGTAGCATTAATTGTCCAGGGATGAGTGTTCCCTCTTCCATTGGTGGCAGGGGAATCCATAGGAGATTGTTTTCCTGAATATTGATTGGAAGAGTTTTTTTCCTTGTCATTTACCATGCTATTCTGTTTAGGTGAATACCTTTTGCCTTCTTAGTATATAGTCTGATTTAATCTGATAAAAGGAAATATTTGATGGAACATTGGACTTGAAAGATACTCATCCAAAGAAAACTTTGAATACTTCATATGGAAATAGGAGATGGAAGGTCATACATGACAGAAAGTAGACCAATTTGACTGAATTGTAAAGTACATGAATGGGAATAATGTTTATTGTTTGGAAAGGTAGACTCTGACACTTACTGTCTAACTTTGGGTAACTTTTTGACCAAAGTCTTTTGGAACTTTATCTTTAAAATCCCTGAGGCTCAAGGGAGATTTTCTCAAGGTCACAGAGTTATAAATATCAGATTCATTCCTATTAGATTCATCTTTGATGTCTTACAAATCCCTTGTAGAAATATCAGGCCAATAAAATAGGGGCAAGTTTGAGAAGTCAGACTTACATTCTCAAAAGGCACCTGGGGGAAAGGACATAGACCAACAGTGACTGATCCTCTCAGCACTCCATCTGCACTGAATCACCCACCACTGAGGTTCCAGGACCCTGTTTTATCTCCTTCATCCCATCCATGACATTCCTCTTTCCCTTCTACCTGTAGCTCTCTTTCTGCTCCAATTATTGCTTTATTCTAATAAGCTTCAGAGCCAATGTCAATGCTTTCTTCTTCCGGTCTGCTTCAGAAGCAGTGGGGGAGTAGAGAAACAGGTAGCTTACCCTCAACCCCCACATGAAGGACACCCAGCTGGGTTCAGACAGTGAAACAGATGAATGTACTCTGCTTTAGTGAAGATTGTGTTGCAAAAATACATCATCTGATTATGGGTGATTGAAGAGTGAGAAATAGAGAAATTGTTCACTTTGATTTATACTGATTTCAGACAATGCTAAACAAGTGATAGGAAGGAGGTAATGGCCAGAGCCTGATCTGGAATGACTATCCCACAAATACACATTTCCTTTGGGCTAGTGGGACATTCGGATTGTTCTGTCATCTATCTATGGGTTTTTCAAACAGTATTTGAAAACAGATTCAGGGCATTTATCTTGCAAGCATTCTATTTGATTCTAAAGCTTTTCTCCTTATTATTTTTTGCTAGATGGGAAGTTAGCTGAAAATTAAATTGAAGACAACTTGTGAAAGAAAACAAGGCTGCTGCTGAATAATAAGGTTGGTGCTGGTCTGAGATAATCAGTGACACTTGCCCCCCTGTATGTTTGACAAGAGAAATTCTCTTTAGGAAATGTATCCTGTGAAGATTGAAGGCAGTAATTGGGGCCAGTGATTCATATGCCCTTTATGCACTCATGAATACATTTGTCTTCCAGATTTATCCAGTTTCTAAAATACATGATTAGCTGAGGTGGTTGTAGTGGGGGGAGGGGGAGATATTTTTACAAAGATAAAGAATATGCACTTGAATAGATTTTCTATTTGATGTTAAATGAGTCTCAGGGAAGAGGTATTTCAATTAGTTGGTTTTAAAATGCTTCTCTATAAAAAGAGGCCCATTTTGTCTCCCAGCTCTCTCCTTCCAAGGAGAAGTAAATGATATATACGGTTGCCCATTTGTCACTCCTCCCTCAGCTTCCTTGTGCCTGGTATATTTCCTGTTGGGAAGGTGCCCTTATAGAATCATGCAGGTTTTTTGTCTATTGATTCAGAGAGTGATAATCCATCAATGCACAAGAATTTACAATGTGCCAGGTACTGTGCTGGGTGCTGAGTGATAAAAGTAAAAATGCAAAAAGTCCTTTTCTATCCTCAACATGGGGGATTCTTATTAGGTTATTTTTAATTCATGCTGGCTATATTTTGTTTGAACATAGTTGTTTGCATGCTCTCTCCCTTATTAGACTGTAATCTCTTTGAGGGCAAATAGTAGTTTTTGGGTTTTTTTTTTCTCTTCTTGCTCTTTTCCCCCAGGACTTAGCATAATGCCTGACATATAGATAACCCTTAATTAAAGCTTATTGACTTTACTTTTCCTTTAAGGAGCTTACATTTCACTGAGGGCAAATAGCACACTCACAGATTTGTAAACAGTCTATATATTATAAGAGTAATGATAACTTAAAGGAATTAAGAAAGGGCTCATGAAGGAAATGGTGTTTGAGACAAACTCTAAAGGGAGCTGCAGTTCTGAGACCAGAGCCATGTTGGTAAATGTTTAATAACCAGCTGTCTGGAAAAATAATACCGAAAAAACAACAGATTCATGTCATATTTTTAAAATTTAATCTGCATTATTAATATTTTCTATATCACTTTTTAAAATCTAGACAATCAACAAAACAATAAATCAAGCCCTGGTCTGTAGTGTTTTCTGACTTCTGAAGTGGAAATATTCACACTAAAAATTTAGCCATTTATTCTGGAGTACAGCTAAGAAGCAGAGGTAAGAAAAGAAAATATTCAAGGCATAATGGTGGGATGTAGAATGTTATGTATGGGAATCAGCATGAAGGTTAGTCTGGCTAGAGAGCAGCCAGGGATATGTAATTATCCTGCAAAGTTGGGAAGAAACTAGATTGTAAAGAGCTTAAAATGATGGAGAAACTTATAAGTAACCCGAGGCACCATGGATTGTTGGCAGGTTATGGAGAAGTAGTTCTGAAACTTCTGAAACAAAGGAATGGCATCATCAGACCTGTGTTTGTTGCAATATAAATTTGCCCATTATATGGACAAAGGGAGAGAGTTAATTGAAGGGAGATTGAGGCTTATGTTTTTGTTGTTGATTGGTTGTTTTTAGTAGTGTTCAACTCTTTGTGGTACCTTTTGGGGTTTTCTTGGCAAAGATACCAGAGCAGTTTGCCATTTTCTTCTCCAGTTTGTTTTACAGGTGAGGAAATGGAGGCAGAGTTAAGTGACTTGCCCAAGGTCATATAGCTAATAAAACTTCTGAGGTCAAATTTGAATTTAGGAAGATGAGTTTTCCTAATTCCAGATCCAGCACTTTACTACACAGAACCACCTAACTGTCCCTTCTGTGTAACAGTCTGGGCAATAGATGATGAAGGCCTGAACTGGAATTATTGGGTAGTGAGTAGAGAGAAGGAAATGAACTTCAGAAATATTGAGAAATCTGATTAGCAACACTCTTGGGAATTGGGTGGATATGGGACAGAGGGAGTGAAGGGAGTGAACCTGGATGATTGAAATGATAGTAGTTCTTTTAAGAGAAAAGGGGAATTGAATGGGAAAATTTGGTTTTGGACAAAAGATACTGAATTAATTCTGTTTTAGACATATTGAGTTTGAGATATCAATGGAAAATCCAGGTAAAGATATCCAGCAGGCCAATAGAGATGTTGGGCTGGAGCTCAGGAGAGTGATAAACACTATCTATGCAGATTTTGTGTCATTTATCTAGAAATGATAGTTAAATCCATAGTATGCAAATGAGATCAACAAGACAGAGCTCATAGAGAGGGAAAAGGAGAGGGCTCTACTGGGAATCTTGGAGTATATCTACCAACTTAGAGCTGAACATGAATGATGATTCTGCAGAGGAGTCTGAGAAAGTTTTTGACAAGCCTTTTTTCTTGTCAAATCAAACTCACTATTTGTGACCATGATACAGTCTCCTCCCTTAGGAGCTTATTCCATTAATTATTTCCTCCCTTTCTCTTCATCTGGTTTCTCTTTGTCTACTGAGTCTTTTTTTCATTGCCAATAGATTTACTCCAATTTTCCTCTCTTTTGAAAGTTCTCACCTCACCCTGCCACCCACTCAGGATAAATTTTCCTTTATTCTATTCTCCCTTTACTACCAAATTAGAACAAATCATCCATATTCACAGCCTCTTCTCACCATTCATTCTTTTCTCAGTCCCTTGAAATATGGATTCCACCCTCAACACAGCTAAAAGTTTTCTCTTCGAGTTGACCAAAAGTACCTCAACTGCTAATTAGGATATTATTTTTTTTTTCAGTTCTATTTCTCTTCAACTACTATTAACAATTCCTCTCTTTTTGTCTACTCTTTTCTCCTTTAATCTCTGTTGGTTCTATTCATGCCTCTCTACCTGATTACTGTTTTGGTTTTTTTTTTTTTTGTTTGTTTGTTTGTTTCCTTTGTTGACCATCATTCCTATTCTGCTTTCTTTGTTTTATGTTCTTTATATTTCCCAGGGTTCTGACTTGGGTCCATTTACCTTTTCTATATACCTTATCTTGGAGACCTTATCAAATGTTTAAGTATGATCTCTACACAGATGCCTCCCAAATCCATATATCCATTTCACCCTTGAATTACCCTTATCCATGATCTTTCTGGATTTCCTCTTATGTCTTTCAAATTCAAAATGTTCAAAAGTATATCTCATTATCTCTCTTCAACCCCTAAACTGCTTTTCTTCCTCTTCCTTATTTCTGCTTCAGATACTACTATTCTTCTAGTAAGCTAAGTTCCTAACCCTAGGTCCATCTTTGACTCTTTCCTCTACCTTATCTTCCATATTGAATTAGTTGTCAAGTCTTGTTGATTCTACTTCTTTAATATATCAGGCCCATCTATCTCATCCACTCATACATTTCTTGTCTTAATTCAAGCCATTATCACCTTTCCTTTGTACTCCTGTAACACTCTCCTAATTAGTTTTCCTATGTTCAGCTTTTCTTGTCTTCACACTGTCCTTCATACAACTATCAAAGAAATGCATACTTCTCAAAAACAACAACAACAAAACATCAGTAGCTCTCCATTTCTTCTGTGATGAAATGCAAACTGCTTAGCTTGTCTCTCAATGTCTTCTCCAATCTCAGCTCCACATACCTTTCTAGTGTATTTTACTTTCCACTCCTAACTTTTTCATAAATCCTGGATGACAGCCTACTTAAGCTACTATCAGTTCCCTAAACTTGATACTCCAACCTCTGCCACTGTATATTTCCACAGGTAGTTCCTCATGTATGGAATGTATTACCTCCTCATTTTTCCTCTCATTGTACCTGACTTCCTTCTAGGTTCATTTCAGGTGCCACGTTTTCATGTGAACTTTTCTCATCAGTTGTTAATATTTTCTCCTTCATCAACTCTACTATAGTTATTTATATAGTTGACAAGGCAATTTTTATATTTCTTCAGTAGAATGTAACTTCCTGAGGGCAGGAAAGAATTCAATTTTGGGTTTATATTTCCAGAAACTAGTGCAGCAGCCTATGCATAAAATATACTTAATTGATGTTTATTAAATTTCTGGAAATGTACATTTATTTTCACATGACTGTGTTGGCCTTGTCCAGATATGGAGAATTGTTTAGGACATTTTTAGGTTAAGGACAACTAGATGGTGCAATGGATAGAGCACCTGTCCTGGAGTCAGGAGGACCTGAGTTTATATTCAGCTTCAGACACTAAACACTTCCCAGCTGTGTAGCCCTGGACAAGTCATCAACCCCAATTGCCTAGCAAAAGGAAATATATATATACATACATATGTGTATATATATATATAAATTTAGGATAATTATTTTCATTTTGAAAAAGTTATAATAAGTACCGAAATTGGTTCTTTTGTCATCTATTTTTCAAAGCCATTAAAATGAAATTCTCAGGGTCTGAAATTTGCTTCAATTTCCTCATCTGTAAAATGAGCTGGAGAAGGAAATATCAAACCACTCCTGTATGTTTGCCAAGAAAATCCCAAATGGGGTCAATGACAAATTGGACATGACTGAAAGACAACCGAACAGCAAAATGTCTGAAAATCTAGGAAATCAGTGTGGTGTTGTGGCAAGGACACAAGATTTGTGGAATGTGAATCTAGGTTTGAATACAAATTCCAAATTATGTGATGTTGGGAAAATTTTTCTGGGTCTTGGTTGTCCAGTCATTTTTTTGGTCATGTCTGACTCTTCATGACCCCATTTGGTTTTTTCTTTTTGGGCAAAGATACTGGAGTGCTTTGCCATTTCCTTTTACAATTAATTTTATAGATGAGAAAACTGAGGCAAATAGGGTTAAGTGACTTGCCCAGGGTCATGCAGCTAGTAAGGCCATATTTGAAATGAAGAGGAATAATCTTCTTGACTTCAGGCTCAGTACTCTATCCACTATACCACACAGCAATAACCTCATCTACAAAATGAGGGGGCTGGATTAGATAGCCATGGAAATCCTTTTCAACTACTAAGTGTATGATCCTAATAAATACTTTTTAAGAGGTTTAGTGTTATATTGATTTCTACTTCTTCAAAGTCAAAAATAATCTAGCATTTTCTGATTATTAGCCTTCTTTCAAATGGATTGGCATTTCCTTGGCTTGTAATATAATTCTCTAGTTTTCCAAATTTAAACTAACCCCCCATAGATGTTTAAAGCATATCAGGTTATCTCTGAGATAAGAGCCTTGTTCATCTTCCTAGCTGCTAAATTAACTTTGCTTGTATATATCTGATATTTATATTTATGTGCCCATGTTATTCTCTGCTCCCTTTTCCACCTGTCCTTGAATATAAACTTCTTGAGGGGAGGGCCCTTTTGATTTTTGTATTTTTTTAAATCCTTAAATCATGGCATATAGTAAGCTTTTATTAAATAATGATTGATTGATTGATGGATGGAAGACCTACCTCCTATGTGTAAAAGAAGTGACTTTTACATGTGGTTAGTAACAACTACACAAAGTCCATATCCCGATACTTGTTCTTTCTAAGCCAAGTGGGAACATTTTGTTTGAATAGTAAATCATCCTAATTCCATGTGATAGGGGTGTTATTTAACAACCAAGGCTACCTTTCATACAGATGATGTATTAGCATACTATCCATCTCAGGAAACCAGCCCGAGGACCAGGCGATGCCTAGACCATCTTTCCAGAAAGCAGCCTGAGCTCCTGCTGGCACTGGCAAGGGGACTTTTCTCTTCACCTACAGTTTCTTAGGGCAGATCCAGTCTAGGCAATGTACTCACAGTTGTCAAAATGGACCTTCCTCAGCAGGAAATGTGTAGTGGAAAGGAAGCTGACTGTTAGTCCTTTTTTTCTGTCTCCTGGGGACATATTTAGTACTCTTAGAAATCAGTGCAAATGTCAACTTTCAGCATTCTTCACTCCTGATCTCTAGTCAGTCCCAATCACAGGGTATATTTTTGCAACAACTTTTTTTTCTTCTGTTTTTCTAATGAATAAATTCAACTTGTTGAAACCAGACACCACTGTCTCAGATATAGTTCCATGATTGATGTTATGTACTTTGGAGGCTGATCAGCTCTGAGGACTAAGTTGTGAGTGGGGACGTGATATGACTTTGTGACTGATTTCTTTCTGCTACCTTTATCCTCTCACTATTCCCCTCTATGGCCCATTTCTAGAAAGCATGTTTTCAGCACAGGATTAGAAAACAATGGCATGATGAATAACAATAACAGTGAGTCCCTTGGGTCTATGGAAGGAGCTGGTAAAACATCTGGGTTCTAAGGATCCCTTTGAAGCATTGTGGAGATTTTAATAACTTTTTGGGAAAGTGATCAGGGAGACACATTCACTGGATTTTTTTCCCCAAGAAAGGGTATTGGTATTGGTAATTTTGTTTTTTTTTTTCTTCATACATATCAATCATTTCTAACTCTTCATGATCCCACTTGGAGTTTTCTTGGCAAAGATACTGGAATTGTTTGCCATTTCCTTTTCCATCTCATTTTACAGATGAGGAAATTGAGGCAAAAATAGTTAAAAGACTTGCCCAGAGTCACATAATTAGTAAGTGTTTGAGGCTGGGTCTGGAGCTTTAGCCACTATACCATCTAAAGCTATCCCAGAATTGGTCCCAAACCAAACATGCTTCAAAACCTTTTTGGGGTTCAATGGAACAAGTCAAAGGAGCATGTTTCAAATGCTGGTTCTGCTGCTTAGTGACCTTAGTCTCTGGGACTCAGTTTCCTCAACTGTAAAATAAAAGAGTGAGAGTGAATGAGCTCTTAATTAGCTTCCAGCTCTAAATCTATGGCCCTGTGATCTGCTTGGACATCTAAAAATCACTTGTGCCATGGAGTAGGACAGAATTTATCATCCCCTTTTAGTCTTCTCCAACTAACTCCTGTGCTTTTGGGGGTCTCTCTTAATATCCCGTGAATGAAAAGGAGCTGACAGAAATTTTTCACTTTAAGTCAAATTAGAGTTTATATTGAAATTGACCAGTTAAAAAGGCAAATGTAAAATGCTTAAAGGCTTTTAATTGGAGGTCTTTAATCTGAGTGTGGAATTCTTTAACCATTCTAGATTATACTACATACTTGCAGAGATCTCTTCTAACTCTAAAATTCTATGATTTTATAATTCTTTAGCTAACTGAGGTCTGTATCATGAATAGTACCTGGGGCTATAGGCTAAAGAGCTGTCAGACCCCTCCTGAAGAAGTCTCATTTCATCTGAAGACCTGAAGATGGCAGCAGAAACCAGAAGCAAGTCAAAGGAGATGATCAGAGGAGAGCAGCAAAGAGCAAGGACATCACCAGACATTTGAGGTGCTTCTTCAGCATTGAAGGCTCAATATGTTCCTTGGCTGCTCCTTCGTTAGTATTCCCTAGCCACTCATGTTCCCAACATGTTTCTCCTTTCCTCCTTTGGTAGTGTGATAACATGTAAGATTTTTATTTTTGTGTATTATTGGGGAAGGGGGGAGGAGGCTTTTTTGCCATTTATTTTGCATTACCCTTGATTAAAATGTCTTTGGCTTTGAACTGTATCCTTTGATTTGTCTAATAAAATAAAACACACATGTTGTGGCTTATAAGCTTTTTAGTGGATACTGGCTCACCAAGTATCAATCTTTAAACAGGAATAACTTTTTTTGGAGAGGGGTCACCATGTCATGGGCAGCACTGGGTACTTCATTTGAAACTACAAAATTCAAGGATGCCTGGCAACTGTAGCAATAAAAACCCATGTACTGCTCATTTTTCAGTAGACACAAAAGTGGGGCCATTGTTCTGGACATTCTATTCAGCTCTCAGAACATTATTGCTAGTTCAACACAACTTAAATTAAATTCCATTTAAATCAATAAAAACTTATTAAGTGTCAACTATGTTAAAAGCATTGTACTATATAAATAGACCCACTAATTTTGCTACATGACTTTCAGGGAAGGAAAGAGACAGAATATATTCTTTCTCAGATGCCACACTCTGGAATATAAAACCTATTCCTGCCTTTTCTATCCTTCTAAACCATGTCAGGAAGGAATGGTGGAAAGCAATGGTTGGAGGGGTCTTGATATGAAAATATTTTTGGTTAAGAATGGGTTGTGGAAGGACTGAAAATAAGTTTTATTTATCTTTGTTGTCTAAATACTTCTTAAATTCTTTCTCAACATTCCCAAATTCACTAGAATGTGAACAATTATAATAGCAAAAAGCTATTCATAGGTGGAAGGGGGTTGATTGAATTATTTATCAAAGTGACATTTTAATTATAGTGAAAAATGAGTTTGTTGTCACCAAGACTGAGAAAAGTGTTTTAAGGCCTCAAAAAATCCCACCAAAGTAAATTAAAAATGTTAACTTCTTAATGATAACTCTATTAGAAATAAAGGAAGGTAGAAGCAATTTGAAATGATTGGAGTGGGGGTGTGTATGTAGCAGATTCTTACTGAAAAGCATTTCTTCAAGGAGAGAGGTTCAATGAATCCACATTAGGTATTTTATTTAGGCTCTAGAAGTGGGGCATTATCCCTGAATTTCTTCTATTTCTTCTGAGCACTAAAGCCCTCCAGAAGGCCTACCATTTAAGAGTTTCCTGTAATTTTCAAATTCTCACAATCTGTTTTTCCCCACAGTATCCTTAAAATCAAGGATGTCTGTGTCTCAACACTTGGCAGGAGGCTGTCTTTTGGGGTTCATAGGAGGACTAAGGAGCACAATCACTTTCCTGCATCATTTCTTCAAAACAGAACTGACTCCCCCACACAGATGAGTTCTAAATCTGGTGACAACCCAGCTAGTTGTTGCCCCTGATTCATCTTTCTAGAGTCAAATTCGCCATGTGTTTGCCTAATGTTAAATTAAATTATTGAGCCCAGATTCTAGTAGCTAAACACAGATGATTTTTTAAAGATTTCTACAACTAGAAAGGACTTTAAAGAGTAATAACAACAATAAATAATAACAAGAATATGGTAAAACCCACGTGAATTCAACTAACAACCTGTCAAAAATGAAACATTCACAAAATGGCTAAGATATTCAGATTTGTTCACAGGATGGTTTTATGATAGGGATTCAGGATCAAGTCACTGCCATAAGAAATTATATAAAAGTCATTCGTAAGAATCCCAGAGTTATTGACTGGTAAAATAGTCTGCAGAACATTAAATATAAAAAAAATATAAGATGGCAATTTGCCTCTGGACCATTTTTGTCTGAACTTAATTGAAAAAAGACAAGAATAATAAACTAATAACATTAATATTAATAACCACCAGAAATTATAAGTGTTGTTTTAAAGAAATCTGGCCTAAGTGACCAATACAAATTATTCAAGGAAATGGCTTACAATGAGCAATACATCATTGTAGACTATAAAATTTTTTGCATCTGCCAAATACTTAGTAAGGCATGACCTGGTGGCAAGAATTGTTAATGCAAAACTCACTATCTTTCATGGACTGACTGATGATCAATGCCCATATCATAAACAGAAGTCCCAAAATATCCTGGACAATTTTACCGATAAACTGTACTAGAACCAGACCATTGTTGTTTGCTATTTTTCAGACATTCATGATTCCACTTCTTTGCTTCAAGGCTGGCCCTCTTTACACTATGCAATGCTGCTGCTTGTAATCACATTTGAGAAGAAAAAATAGAGGAAATATAAGAAACATGGGAGTTTTGATCTTCAGAGACCTATGTGGTGAGTGCCTGCAGAACTTTTGGCTATCATAAGAACACAGAATAAGAGCTGAGTTGGTCCTCACATGTCACTGAATCCAATATCCTCATTATAAGGGGAAATAGTCTCTGAGAGATAATATGACTTGCTCACGATCTCAGAGACAGTAATAAGTCACAGAGGCATAATTTGAACACAGTTCCCATGAGTCTAAAACTAGCTCTCTTTCTTCTCTACCATACTACATTTCACTGGATTATTATAACAGTCCTCTGAGGTAGTCCATGGAAAGTATCATCCCCATTTTATAGATAAAGAAACTGAGATTTGAAAATGTTATATGACTTGTCAAAGATCACAGAGTATCAGAATTAAGATTTGAATCCATGTCTTCTGATTCTAAGTGCAGTCCCATTTCTATTTGGGAAGAAGTTTTGGGAGTTCTATGAATTTGGATGGGAAAAATATATTTTTATTTTCACTAATCTCCAACTCAGTATTTTAAAACTGTTTTTCCTTTTCTTTTTCTGGAGTCTCTTCTTTGGCAAACTAGTGAAGTCTATGAACCCATTCTCAGAATAATGTTTTAAGTGCATAAAGTAAATACATAGTAGTACAAAAGAAAGCTAGTATATTGGAATAGTTCTTGGATTTTTTAAAGTTCATGGATCCCAGGTTAAGAAGATCATAAAGATTTTATCATAAAAACATAAAGATTAATAATAAAGGGACCAAGACAGGCAGACATTGCCTGGGCCTCTATTTCTTTGAGTATTATGGCATAGTAGAAAGAGTATTGAACTTGAAATCAGGAAGATTTCAAATTAGCCATAAAGATAGTTATAAGTTCTATGAGCCTCAGTTTCTTTATCTGTAAAATGGTACAACTGCTTCACATAGCTTGTGAGAGGATATATTCTGCAAACTTTAAATAACTATATAAATGAGTTATTTATTATTAGCCCCCTTCTCAGCCCTCTTGAGAAAGCTTTTCATAAAGCTTCTCCATGATGCCTAAGCCCCCTCCCCAAATGTCATAGCTGCAAGGTGATCCCCTATCTTTAAAAGAACATCTCATCATCATCTTAAGTGTTTTCTGGGCATAATACATCTCCTTTCCTTAGCTGTCTGGGAGTTTTTGAAAGATTACAGTGGCTGCTGCTGTCTGATTACACCCACACAATAATGTTAGAGGTGTCATTTGGATAAATGCTGGAACTGGAGCAAGAAGTCATGAGTTCAAACCTAGCCTCAGACACTTGCCACCTGTATGACATCCTATTTCTCTTCTGCTTTGCAGCTAAACTCTTCAAAAGACTTACTACAATATGTGCCTCTACTTTCTCTCCTCTCATTCTTTTTTGCTGAAGCAATTACAGGGTTAAGTAATGTTTCCAAGGTCACACAGTTAGGAAGTATTAAGTGTCTGAGGTCACATTTGAATCCAGGTCCTCTTGACTTCAGGGCTAGTGCTCTATCCACTGCGCCATCCAGCTGCCCCCTTCACCTAGCTGCCTCCCTCATTTTTTTCTTAACCCCTTACAATCTAGCTTCCAATTTTATCATTCCACTGAAACTACTTCTGTAAAGTTATGAGCTCTTAGCTGTCAAATCCAGTGGTCTTTTCTTAATTCTCATTCTCCTTGACCTTTCCACAGCCTTTGACGCTGATGATCACTTCTCTTTGATACCCTTTTCTCTCTAGGCTTTCAGGTCACTAGTCTTCTGGTTTTCCTCCTACCTTTCTGACTACTCCTTCTTTGTCTCCTTTGTTTAATCCTCTTCCAGATCATGCCCTCTAGCCATAGTATCTTTCAGGGCTCTGTCCTGGGGGCTCCTCCTTTCTCCTATCCTACTTCACTTGGGGATCTCTTTAGCTTCCGTGGATTTAAATACTATCTATCTCTATGCTGATGATTCTCAATACCTATCTTGCCTCAAACTTTCTATTGACCTCCAATCTTGCATCTCAGACCTTTTAGACATCTCAAATCATATGTCCTTAGATATCTTAATCTGTTCAAAATGGAACTCATCATCTTTCTCTCTAAATCTTCTTCTTGCTCCCACCTTTCCTTTTATTGTAGAGGGCAACATTATCCTCCCAGTCCCCAGGTGTGAAACCTGGGACTCCTCAGCTCCTTACTATCTCTCTCTGGCGAATCTAATCTGTTGCCATGACCTTTTGATTTCACCATTGCAATATTTCTTAAATATCCCCCCTTCTCTCTTTTGATATTACAATCTCTTTTTTTTTCTTCATTTCTTGATTATTGCAATAGCCTGCTGGTGGATCTGCCAGCCTCAAGTCTCTCCTCACTCCAACGCATCCTCTATTTATCCACTAAAGGATTTTTCTAAAGCTTGGATCCAATCATCTCACTCTCCTACTTCACTTACTCAATAAACTCCAGTGGCTCCCTGTTACCTCCAGAAGCAAATAAACATGTTCTTGGCATTTATAGCTCTTCATAACTTACTCCACACATACCTCTCCAGTCTTTTTACACTTTACGCCCTGTTATTCATTCTTCAATCCAGTGATACTGACCTCTTGGCTGTTACATGAGCAAGATACTTCATCTCTCAGCTCTGAGCATTCTCTCAGAATGTTTCCTATGCATGGAAACCCCTCTCTCCTCTACTCTAACTACTAGCTTCCCTGACTGCCTTTAAGTCCAAAAAATCCCACCTCCCTCAAAGGCTATCCCAAATTCCTCTTAATTCTAGCGCCTTCTTTTTGTTAATTATTTCCTATTTATCCTATATTTAGCTTCCCTTATATATTTGTCTGCATGTGATTTCCCTCATAAATTTTGAGCTCCTTGAGATCAGGAACTACCTTTGGTCTCTATTTGTGTCCCTAGTTCTTATCACATTTCCTTGAAGCAACAGGAAGCTAATAAATGCTTACTGATTGATTGGGCGAATCACCTAACTCCTGCCTCAGTTTCATCATGTAAAATAGGGATAACTAACATTTTCTCCCAGGGTTGGTGTGAGGATAAAATGCTATATTTACAAAGCAGTTTTCAAAACTTAAAACACTACATAGATGGTATTTTTAAAATTATTATTATTAGCTCAAGGAGGCTGGAGTGGGAAACTCTTAGGGGTAAGGACAGATTACTTTTGTTTTCGCTTTTGGAACACAGTAAAAATGATAGCTGTCATTTATACAAACCTGACATTTATGGCAAGAACACTATGAGGAACAGTGACAGGGTGGAAAACGGGGAGAGGGGATGGAAAAATGTATACACCTCTAAATTTTTATGCCCTAATTATGTTATTTTAGGTTCAAAAATTCAGGTCTTCTGTTTTCTTCCCAAGCTCTTCTCACAGTATCAAACTGCCTCAACAAACACCATAAATCATTATTATCATCACCAAATATGAATAAGAGGATCTCTGAAGATGGTCTCTAATCTCTAACTATGAGTTTCTATAATTGAATACCTATTCACAATGAAATTGAAGACAAATTCTCTTTTCTCAAAGCACTTAACGTTGGTAGTACTTACATCAGACTCATGAAATCATATAAAGTTGAAGGTGGAAAGAATTGTTAGATTCAATCCCTTTCACTTTCTAGATGGGGAAACAGTCTCATGGAGGGGACATGACTTGCTCATATATATAAATACAATTAGTTAGGGAGAGAACCCAGACTGGGGCTTCTAGAGTCCATGATTCTCCCCATAATATTATGAGAGATATTTATGAAAAGATGTCATAATACAAAGTAGAATAAGTAAAATGCCAAATTAAGAAGAAAAATAGTGATTTCCAGGGAAAGCTTTGACTTCCTCTTTGCTGAAAGGCAGATCACATAATGAAAATCACTTTAGTTTTGGAGACAGAGACCAGGGTTCAAAACCTGCCTCTGACACAAGCTGATTGGGTGCTCTCAAGACTGAAATTCACTTTGTACATCTGGAAACTGGAGATGAAAAGACTTGATCACCTGTCATATGGGGCTATGGTTTAAAGGTCTGGGTTTTATCATAATGTTACTTTTACTAGAGGCTTCCCTGAGAGGAAATAGTCACCTAAGCCAACTAAGCTTGTCTGTTCTCTATTCACATCTGTCACAAGAGTCTCTGAAAATGCCTGCTGGCCCAGGGGTAATTTTCAGTGTTGTCTGCATCACACTCTAATTTACTCTGTTCACTTTGCCATTAGCAGCTGAGTTTCTAAATACCACTGGGTTCAATTACTGCTCCGGCAGCGGCAGAACAATCACAGCCGTGGCAGAAGATGCAGGCGGGGCATGTAACAGGTGTTGGGGAGCTGGATAATGGGAAGAAACATATTGAGGTGGAGATTTCCAGATGGAGACTAACTTCTGAATGGCTTGCCATGGAGCTAGGGGCAGGAGGAACCAAGAATTGGGAGAAGGTGAATTTGGAAAGATCTGCTCAGACCTCTAAGGCATAAAGGGAATTGAAAGAGCACAGTTGTAAAGATGCTTTGCCTGAATAATGTCATAGAGAAATAGACAAAAAGGAAAACAGTTCTATTGGAATAAACAAATATTCACTAAGCACATATACTCCTGGCACAGTACTAGGCCCTGTGAATAAAAAGAAAAAAGGATAGAAAAAATCCCCACCTTCAAGGAATCTACATTTCTGGAAGCAAATTAAAAACTAACAACAACCACACCCTTTTCTAGTTTCTCTAGACATATTTAAAATTAATATTTCTCCAATCTAAAACTCTTCCCAAACATTTTCTCTTTAGAAAAGTTGGAAGAATAATGTATAGGCCCTTCCTTTGAAATGGGAGTAAAAATGATAACCAAACTTAATTCTTACTTTGATGAGATGATTATCTCCCTACCATAAAGTGAATGGTACCATGACCCAGCAGAGGACAATGTCTTCTCTTTGGAAATTCAAAATTAAGCTATTCAACACTGGCAAGGAACTTAGAACAGGGAAGTTATCCTTAAAGGAATTGAATGATGACTATCTAGAATATTAACTAATCCCAAACTGTCTTGTGGTTGTGATCTTTTTCTGATCAAGATTCTTAAAAACGTTACCTAAAATCTTGGGGTAAAGAGTCATGTTATACAATGTCAGTTTAGAAATTTCTCTCTCCAAGATAGAAATAACTAGGATATTCATTAATATTAACTTCAACAAAATTGTTTCTGACAGACTTGAGACTAAATCACAGAGTCCATTATTAACATTCATTCTTTATCTTTGACACATTTTACAAGAAGATAGACCATCTACACAGACAAATAAATACAAATAATATGCAATGAAATTTCAAGAGGGAGAAAGCACTTAACTTAAACTTGTAGAGGAAGATTGGGGAAGAGATGGAACCTAAGTATGTTTTGGAGGAAGCTTCAGATTCTGTAAAAGTAGAGGTGAAGAGCATATATTCCAGATGTGGTATGCAACCTGTGCAAACACACAGAGGTGGGAGATCATGTGTGGAAATGATCAGTCAATCAGTTTGGTTTAAATGTAAAATGTGTGAAAGGGAATACTATGTAATAAGCCTGGACAGGTAGTTTGGAGTTGTATCATGGAAAGTTTTGAATATCAAACTGAATGAAGATCTAATATTTTACCAGCCTTAGGCTTACTTGTAGTTCAGTAGAAGAACAATCTGGGCATCCAGATAGTTAAGCTAGTATTTTCCAAATACAAGAAAGGAAGGAATGGCCAATAGGTTGTACTTTAGAATTTGAATTATTTTACAATGGTGATTACTATACAGCAGGAGGTAGATAAATGACACAGAAATGTTTGCTATTCTTAACTGAATTAATCTGATATTGAAGCTGGTTTACTAATGCAATCATATTTTGACCTTTTTTTTTCTATAGTAGTGTTCCTAGAAATGGGCAGAATTTAGCCCAAGCTTGAGTTTTATTTTTTCTGCTAGTTTTAGGCCAGAAGAAGCTGTTCTTATTTGAAATCTAAAGCAAGGATAGCTGAGCTAATAGCACAGTCAGGGAATAAGCCACTCCAATTTTGGGGAATCTTAAAACCTCCATTTATACCCACCTATACAGCACTGTGTCACAAAAATAATTCTGGACAAGGAATTAAGGAACATGGGTTCAAGTATTACCTTTACCTCTATTCCCTTTGTGGCTTTCTCTGGAACTCAGACTTCCCACTTGAAATGAAAGGATAAGACAAGATTTCTTCAATTCTGACATTCAGTGATTTTCTGATTCTACCTTCTATAAGAATGATACTCTTCCTACTCTCTCAACTCTGGAACCTTCTGTCTTTTTATTATGTCTAGTTTATTTCATATATGTGTTCTTTCTCTTTTTCTCTCTCTTTTCTACACACACACATATATGCACATATTTATCTTTTGCTTGTACATATTTTTGATATGTATGTAGTTTTTTAAAAAAAATTATTTTGTTTGTATATAGTTGTCTTCAGACTGTGAGATCCCTGAGAATAGTAACTGGGTGTTGTTGTTTGGTTTTTTTTTTTTTTTGCATTTTTCCCCATTTCTTTCTTCATATCTGGCATATAGTGGATGCTTAATTAATACTTGTTGACTGAATGACTGCTCCCATATTCTGATGAGACTAAATAACTATGCTATTTCTCCAGAGCAGTGAGCAGGCCCCAATGCCAACTGAAGCTTCGCCCTGGTTGGCTATGAGAAAAAGGGACTGCAGCACAGGAAGAGAATATCTCTCTCTCATCATCAGTTAACTGAAAATAATGAAAACCAAGACAGAGAAACTAATATGGGAATCACTAAGTGAAAATAAAGGAGGCAACTGAGTTGCCAAATCTTGAAAATTCATCTTTCAAAATATATTTTACTCTTGTGATTTCTATTACTTGTTTTAAATTTCCATCACTACCACTAGATTATTCAATGGTCTTTTACCTGAATTTCCTGTTTCTAGACTTAGTCCATCCTTTGTACCACAGTCAGATTACTCTTTCTGGAACTAGACTTTTATTTAGTAATTCCTCTATTCAAAAAAACTTCAATGGCTTCTTATTGTTTTAGCTTGACATTTAATCCTCCACAATTTGGCTGTAATTTACCTTTCCTGCCATATCTCTCATTACTCCTAATATTACTGATCTACTCCTACCATAACCTTTGGCCTCAGATACACTGACTTAGATTCACTGTTCCCCAACACATCTTCTTTTCTGTTTCCTTATCTTTGTCCATGATCTTCTCTCATCTCCCCTTCCCCTCCTATCCTAATGTTCTATTTCCTGTCAGTCCATGTTAATTTTTCTCCATGGAGTCTTCTCTAACTTCTACAGTCCAGAGGGTTCTCAGGTCTCTGAGTTCATCTGAATTTAATGTTTGTCTCACTCATCTTGTTACTGGTTATTTAGGCAGCAGCTTGACAAAATGGAGAAAACAATATTGGCTCTGAGTTCAGAATGCCAAATCTGACACTTCAAATTCTCTGGGGCTCAATCTCCTCATCTGTTGAATGGGAGAGCTGGGCTAGTTACCTCAAAGGTCACTCTGGCTATAAGTAATAGCAGGTCTACTCATATTTTCTGACTCAAAACCTAAGGCAATGCCACAGAAATGTCACAGGCAGCCTGACACTGGGACTCCAAAGTTCTTCTCTGCCAATTCTTCAGAAGTTACACTGGGATTCATCCTTTACCCAGTACCAGCTGCTTCTACCTCTGGGCCACAGCCAACGACTTCCACCCACAGGCTGGAATGATTCTGAGGCTTTGAAGCTCTCTGCTAGAATGAGGGAGTCTCCTGTGTGGTCAGGCAGCTGCTCTTTAGAACAATATTGATCCCTAGGTCTATAGGAAAGTGGAGAAATCAACTGAAGAGAGGCATGCTGGGAACCTTAGATTCAGGAGCAAAAGATAATTTTAAATTCATAACCCTCTTTATAAATTTGAATCAGTATTATTGTGTCTCATTAGGAATGCAGATTTTGCAAGAAGAATAAACACTAAGTTCTCCCAATGAAAGGTATTGGATTTCCTCATGATTTGAGTGACATATGTTTTCAGTGAAAGCATGAGTGGAAGAGAAGAACTCTTCCTCTCCCTTCTTTCCCAGATTAACCCATCTGATATCTCCTCAGTCTCCAAATGCTATACTCAGTGATTTGTATTTTATCCACATTTATCCAGTCAATTAAAATATTTTATTGAAAGGCTAAGAGCTTTGAGGAATCTGGTAATAGAAAACTTAGAACTTGGCTTTTTCATCCCCAAACTCAGGAAGATACCCTATTGAATACCTGGTGAGTTGTAGGGCTATGCTGATCATCTCTTTTGCTTCTCTTTCTTTTTAGTAAACATTACTTTGGAAAGGCTGTTTGTGTAGACATGTAGAAATTTAGGATAGGAGGGTCATAATTTTACCCAGGGGCTTAGTGAACTACTTTCAGCCTCCATGACAGCTTCCAGGCCTTCTCTCCCTCCTACTAGTCAGATATTGACCCTTGAGAGCAGAAGTCTTTGCTGGCATTGTACCACAGAGGAATGTTTGGGAAGGACCAATAAATAATATAAAAGGTATCCTTCTCCTACTCCTAACCTCCATCCAAGACCAGTAGAAACATATATTAATCCTCTTTTTAGCAGTGTAAGCCTCATCTTTAGATGATCTCTTCCTTTTCCTTCACTGTGATCAGCTTTCAATAAATAGACCCAAAAGGGAACTGAGATCTCTCTATATGTGGGCTAGCTACCAAGATCCCAAATTAGGATTAGGATTGAAAAACTTCAGTAGAGACCAGTAGTGACCATTCAAGTGTCACCTGGGACAAAGTAGGCTGGTGAACCATGAATTGTCTAGGGTGAGAAGTGACTAAGACTGAGATCCAGTGAAATCACCATTAAAGGAGCAGAGATAGAAAGTAAATATAGAAGTTGGGGGGGACCTAAATTATCAAAGATCTCAGGAAGAAGAAAACTGAAAAACTTTAAAGGAAAACAGATAATGCAATGGGGAAAACATTAACAATGAAAAGAAATATGGCTTCTATCTCTAGTAAGCAAATTCAGGGGATTATAAGTAAATATTGAAAAACTAATGAAATAACCCAATATTTGATGGGATGGAGGGCTCTGTGAAAATTGAGAATATGAAAATGGTTCAAAAGAGAAATGAGAATCATGAGAGTTGAATTTATGGCCTTTACAGTAAAAATAATAAGTAGAATAGATTTACAAAAAACACCTCACTTTAGAAACATACAAGAGAATGCTAGATTGGGAATGAAGAGAAAATGCAAAAAAGAGAAGCAAATAGCAATAACATGAAAAGAAAATATTCTCACTATGCAAGCAAAACATTCTAATCTGGAAGAGAAGATATATAGAGACAAACTAAGGTTTATAGATATCTCAGGAGAGCAAGATAGGACAAAATAAACTTTGATAATATTATACAGAAAACAACAGAAAAGAACAGCCCAGAATTTTTGAACACAGAAAATGAAATTCCAATAGAAAGAATTCACAAATCACATTCAGAAAAAAAAAGCCCAAGGCTGCAAACTCCAAGATATATAATGGTTAAATTTAACAATTCAATTCAGAAATAGCAAGTTTTGTAAGCAATCAGGAGAAAGATCTTCAAAAGCAAAGGAAAAGAAATTCAAATAACCCCAAAGTATTCTTCATCCATTAGAAAATGTAGGAAGGATTGTAAAAATGTATTCTTAAGAGTTATATGGCTCTGGATGCAGCTCTTGGTGACTTGCCCTGCAAATCTGAACTTCCCCTACAGAAAAAAAAAAGATTGATGTTCAATAATAAAGAAAAGTTTGAAACAGTTTTTTAAAAGAAAAACAGAATTGAAGAGATTATTTACTTCTTGAACATTTCAAACAACAGAAGTGCAGGAAAATTGAATCAATTCAGCAGCCGAGGACAGCAGTAGTAACATAATGATAGCAGAAAGACCAGTAAGGAACTTTTAAAAAAATGTACATGAAGAGACTGGGAGATGGGATAGGGTGAAGGCTTAGGTCTAGTAGAGATAAAAGTGAAGAGTCAGGCATGGAGCATTATTGAGGGAATCTAATAACATCCTGCCTACAGGTGAATCAATGACTTTATGGGATTACATTATATTTTATAAAAGGTGGAAGGAAGCAGAGGGATAAAAGAAGGTGTGATGTGCCAGGAGAAGATCAAAGACAAGCAATGAGAGGAAAGTGTCCTCTGGTCTCAGAAAGAGTTAAGTCTAGAAGGGAGTGGAATAGGAGGAGAAGTGAAGGACTGAAAAGTGGAGGGAAAAGAAGAGGACTGTTTTTATGGTGGGAAGAAATTCCATTAACTAATGCTTCTATGGGTGAAGGGAGGTTGTCTGTGAAGGGAGATGTTAAATGTGGCCTGGAGGATTTGGTGATTAAAAAGTCTAGGCATTCTACATTGGGAGAGGGAAATTGGAACTCCTTGGAGTAATTAGACTTGGGGGAGTGGAAGGGTATGGACCTTTTGGGAAATTATGTTAACTCAGCATCTCATTGTTCCTAACCTTGTTAATCAGTCAGTATTGGGTGTGGTTCTGGTAGATTGGAAACTTCAAGCCTATAGTTTTTTGTATTACCTGCTCTTTGTCACCTACCTCTATCTGCAAATTTTCACATTCTTCCTCCCTTGGGACTAGCATCTGTAAGTGTCCACCTCTTTTTGCTGAGGTACACCTATCTGGATTGTATTAGTTACCTATGAAAACTGTCCCCATCTGGAAGCCATTGTTGATCTCTAGAGATCAGTCCATTGATGTGTTGGTACCTTGACAAAGCTATAAACTCCTTTTAATTCTCAAAAAAAGAGGGAGGAAGGAAGGATGAAAAAAAAGCCCCCCCTTTCTTTCTCTCTTTCTCTTTCTCTCTCTCTCTCTCTCTCCCTCTCTCCCAGTCTCTCTACCTCTCTGTCTCTTTCTTTTTCTCCTTCCCTCCCTCTCTCTCTCTCTCTTTCTTTTTCTCTCTCTAGCTATATCTATATAGCTATATGTACCATATGGTACATAAATACATATGCTATGGTACATAAACACATGTGTATGTGTGTGTGTGTGTGTGTGTGTGTGTGTGTGTATCATAGGAAGCTAGGGGGCATAGTGGATAGAGCATTGGGTCTGAAATCAGGAAGACCTCAGTTCAAAAGTGGCCTCAGATATTTTTTCTCTGTAGTACTCTGGATAGATCACTTAAATCTGTTTGCTTTAGTTCCTCATCTTTAGGGAAGGAAATGGCAAAACACTCTAGCATCTTTGCCAAGAAAACTCCAAATAAGGTCATGAAGAATCAAACACCACTGAAAAATGTCTAAACAATATTATATATGTGGTACAAAAATCTACTTTGCTAAAATTGTTGTTTCAACTCAATTTTTAGTTTAGTCTTTGGAATTTTTCAAGTATATCAACATTTTGTTTGCTATTCTGATTCCATTTATTTTTTTTCTTCTCTTTTTGCTATTGCTAGAATTTTCAATACAATATTGAATAATATTGAGGACAGTAAGCATTCTTGTTTCACAACTGATCTTATTAAGAAAGCTTCTAGCTTATTCCCAATATAACTAATGCTTGCTATTAGTTTTAGATAAATGTTTTTTATCAATTTAAAGGAAAAAATATATACTTCCAAGTGTTTTTAATAGAAATGAGTGTTGTATTTTGTTAAAAGCTTTTTTGCATCTATTGATATAATCATGTTTTTTTTTTTTGTTATTGACATAATCAATTACTTTAAGAGTTTTCCTCATGTTAAACTAATCCTGCATTCCTGGTATAAATCACACTTGGTTACAAAGCACAATCTTTGTTATATACTGTTGCAATCTTTTAGTTAGTATTTTGTTTAGAATTTTTGCTTCCATTATATTTGTCCATCATTTTCTTCCTTTGTTTTTATTTAGGTATCAATATCATATGGTAAGATCCCTTCTTCACCTATTTTTCTAAATATTTTTCCCCTATTGATTATTCTTTAAATGTTTGCTAGAATACATTTGTAAATCCTGGTCCTTTTTTCTTAGGAGCTCATGGCCTGTTAAATTTCTTTTTCTAAAATATGTCTATTTAGATATTTTATTTTTTCTTCTGTTAATTTAGAACATTTGTATTTTTGTAAACATTCTTCCATTTCACTTGTTAAATTTACTGGCATATAATTGGGCAAAATAATTCCTTATAATTTCCTTAATTTCATCATTGTTAGTGATATATTCACCAAGGGTTTATCTATTTTATTACAAAAATTAAAACCAGCTTCTGATTTTAATTATTGATTCAATAGTTTTTTATACTAAATTTTATTAATCTCACCTTTAATTTTTAGGATTTCCAGTTTAGTGTTTAATTGGGAATTTTTAGCTTGTTCTTTTTCTAGTATTTTTTATTAGCATATTCAATTTACTACCAATAATGATTACCAAACATTACCAATAAATATTCCAATTTATTGATGATGTAAACATATATATATGTGCAAACATATTCCTCTGATAATTAATTTTATTGTATTAATGGATATGCTTCTGTGTTCCTTTATTAAATATAATATATTGTGTTCTGAAAAGGAGACTGTTAATATTTCTGCTTTTCTTCTTTTAACTATAAAAATTTTATGTCCTAATATATGATCAAGGTACTAAGAACCTGGTATTTACCATATTCCTTCTTATTTTTTTATTTAGATTTATCTAGCTCTGAGAAGGAAAGATTAAAGTCCTCAATTAATATTGTAAATACAATCTGTCTCTACCTGTAATTCATTTAATTTTTCTTTTAAACATTTATATACTTTAGTATTTGGTGTATATAGGTTCAGTGTTGATATTGCTTCATTGTCTATAGTACCTTTTATCAAAATTTAATTATCCTACTTATGTTTTATTAAATTAAATCTATTTTAGCCATAATTTTGTCTGAGATCATAATTGCTACCCTGCCTTTTTTTTGCATCTGTTGAAGCATAATTATTTTTACTCCAGCTGTGTGTATTTCTCATTCTTAAACATATTTCTTATAAACATATTATTGGAATCTGATTTTTAATCCATTCTACTATCAGTTTCTGTTTTATGGGGGAGTTCATACCATTCACATTCAAAGTTATATTTACCGTTTGTGAGTTTTCTTCCATCATATTTTTCTCACTCATCCTTCTCTGCCTCTTATTTTTATCCTATACCTGTTACTTTATCCTCTCTCCTTACCCTCCTATCCCTTTTTCTACCCACTCTTCTAAGAGGCCCTCCCTTATCCTTTCTCCCACTCCCCTAAATCTTAATCTATATACCCTACTAAAAGTTCCTCCCTTATCCTAGTCCTCTTATTTCTTTTTAAATTTAGAAGACTTTTAGACCCTTTTATAGATTTCATTTTTGCTGGTTTCAAGCTTATAGCAAGATTTTCATTTAAACTAATATATAACTCTATTTTGGGGGGTGGACAAAAGGGGATAAATTGATCATGTCAGAATGAGGAGAAATTATAATGCCCATAAAATCCTAAATTAGAGGAAATAAATGAAGATTTAAAAATCCATGCATGAAAGGCTGAAATTTGGACTAATAGGTCTGCCTTTTACCTAAACTAAGTGAGAGACTATTAAAGAACAGTTCAATTTTTTTTCTACCTGGTTTTCTAAGATTTAAATGACAGATAATAAAAACAACAGTAATAATACCATTATTCCAGTTTCTGTACTTTCTTAAAATTTACAAAGTACTCATTTCTTTTAAAAAAAAAAAGTTTTACTGGGACACTAATACATTGTTGGTGGAGCTGTGAACTGATTCAACCATCCTGGAAAGCAATTTGGAACTATGCCCAAAGGGCTATCAAACTGTGCATACCCTTTGATCCAGCAGTGTTACTACTGAACTTGTATCCTAAAGAGATCTTAAAGTAGGGAAAGGGACCCACATGTGCAAAAATGTTTGTCACAGCCCTTTTTGTAGTGGCTAGAAACTGGAAACTGAATGGATGCCCATCAATTGGAGAATGGCTGAATAATTTATGGTATATGAATGCTATGGAATATTATTGTTTTGTAAGAAACAGTCAGCAGGATGATTTCAGAGAGGCCTGGAGAGACTTATATGAATAATGCTAAGTGAAATGAGCAGAACCAGGATTTCATTTAACATGGCAATGCAACATTATACGATGATCAATTCTGATGGACGTGGCTTTTCTCAACAATGAGATGATTCAAGGCAGTTCCAGTGATTTTATGATGAAGATAGCCATTTGCACCCAGAAAGAGGACTGTGGGGACTGAGTGTGGACTACAACATAGTATTTTCACTTTTTTGTTGTTGTTTGCTTGCATTTTGTTTTCTTTCTCATTTTTTTCCTTTTTGATGTGATAATTCTTGTGTAGCACAATAATTGTGGAAATATGTATAGAAGAATTGCACATATTTAATATCTATCGTATTATCTAGGGCAGGGAGTGGGAGGAAGGAAGGGAAACAATTTGAAACACAAGGTTTCACAGGGGTGAATGTGGAAAATTATCCTTGGATATATTTTGAAAATCAAAAGCTTTAATAAAAAAAGGAAAAAAAAAGTTTTATTGAATTTCACTTTTATATTACAGATTACTCCCAGTTCACGAGAGGTCTCTTTAACAAAGTATATTGGTTTTATACACACACATACACACACATACTTATACATATAAAGATATATATATACATATATATGTATGTGTGTGTGTGTGTATGAGTATGTATCATTCTTTATTCTAAATGCATCATGTCTCTATAATGGATAGCATATTTCATATATTCAGAGTACCCTTAAAAATACTTAGCATTGTACTAAGTGATACATACAATAGACAGAATTCTGGGTTTGGAGTCAGAAAAACCTAAACTAAAATTTGGTCTCAGAAATTTACTAGAAGTGTTTCTCATGTTTCCCATTAGCACCTTCATAGTGCTTGACATTCAGGAAGTTGTCCCCGGGTAAAAGCACTACAGATCCCTGCACAAGGACACTTATCATCTGGGAAGGAGAATGACTCTCTTGGACACTTGCAGAAACTTAGCCACTCTCCACTGTCTCATTTCATCTTCACATCAGTCCTGTGAGAGAGAGAATCAGGCATCTTACATCTGAAGCAATTAAGACTCTGACAGGTGAGATGACTTGACCAGGGAAGGCTCAGTCAGCTTCAGTGGGGATGAGGGTTCAGCTCTTTGGATTCCAAGTAAGTTCTGAGCTTTTCCTGCCTGATTTCTTTTGCCAGCCAAGAATACCCAGCCTCAGATTAGTTAAAAGCCCTGACATGTTGTTTGTGTTATCGCAAGCTCAACCATGTGTGCTGTTGAGGGATCAAGGTGCAAAACTCCCCTACTCTCCTCCATTGTCACTAGAGCAGAACACTTCAGTCCTGGCAGATAGATATAACACTTCTAAACTGGCCAAGTAATAGGAAGCCAGCCCGGAACCAGAACCTGGCAGATGCACAGCTATCATTTTTGTAATGTCCTTGACAGCCAAGGCCAGAGTATTCAAGTACATGGGGCTGTCTCTCTCATTTCAGATAGTCTGGGCTAATGGTTATTAAATTTGGAGTTTGTAGAGGTCTTTTCAATGGGAATCATATGTCACAAAGTATATAAAGAAATGGAATTGTATAGAATCTATCCCAAAATAGAATATCCATTTCCCTAGGATGTTTTTCATCAACTCTTAGGTAGTTCAGGGCTATACTAGATATTTTTTTTTGCAAACTCTTACTAGAACCAGGGACCTCAATCAGGATTGACAGTGAAAAATAATGCTTCTGTCTTTTTTTTAGCCTTTTATTTTCAAAACACATGCATAGTTTTCAGCATTCATCCTTGCAAAATCTTGTGTTCCAAATATTTTTCTCCCTCCCTTCCCCCATCCTCTTTCTTAGACAGCAAGTAATCCAAAATAAGTTAAACATGTACAATTCTTCTATACATATTTCCACAATTATCATAATACTTCTGTCTTAAAGAGTACCAAAATCAAATTTAGAGTTGAGAAATTTAAGATTGAAGTCTGCAAATTCTTCTGTAAAGTTGCAAGAAAAATCAACTTATTATTTATTTGTTTTCATTTGGGAATATACACCCAAAAGCATTTGGAAGTAGATTGTGAATATGTTGTTAGACAATAATCAGGTTTTGAAATATCTTCTCTCTTATTCTAAAAAGAGTATTAGAGAGAATGCAAACTGTTTCATGGGACAAAAGCAGAGAACATTTTCTTTGATAATAGGTGAGCCCCTCTGAAGCCTTGGCCCCCAGCAAGCCCTACCTAGACTTTAAATAAGCTCTGAGTCTGAGCCTGGAGCCAAATCTAGCCCTGAACATACAGGATAACAAGATTTAGAAAACGAAAGAGCTTCTTCTGGTCCTTTGAAGATGCTCAGACTTAACTTAAATGTCAGTAGATCTCTGTGCCCCGCGGAGTGAGAAAAGCCTGCCAGAGACAAGGAAGTTTTCACACAAACTATTACACATCATTAGCTAAGAGGAGTGAAAAGACTCATCTACTTCCTGTGATTTTCTCCTGCTGTTTCTTGCAAGGTGAAACCTCCTGTAAAGAGCCATTTCATTGCAAGGCAGGCTTTGGTATCACTAAAAATCCCATATTATTTCCAGAGGAACAATGGTACCTTCTAAGAGTGTGTACGTGTTTCTTGACATCTGTTATCTGTGTCTTTGTGTGTCTAGGGATGTCTGTGTATATTTATAAATATCTGTATACTTATTTGTATATTTTTTGTGTGCATATATTTTTCTAGCTCTGAGTATCTCTGTGTTTCCCTGAGTGTTTATATGTGAATGTGTCTGGGTGAATGTTTCTGTGTATATGTGTCCAAGTCTGGCATTGTGTGGTTTTCTATGTGTGTATGTCTGGATGTGTGTGCATGTGTGTGTATTTATGTGTATTTTCATGGATCTATGTGAGTATGGTCTCTTAGCTCAATATAGGCAGCAAAAGGAGTGGTATTTTTTTTCTGGGAATATCTCTCTTTGTATTCTAGGGGATATCCTGCTCCTACACTAAAGCGAAGTGTGCTGGATTTGGAATTAGAGGATGTGGCTTTAGATCCTAATTCCATTCATTACTCTCTGTGAGATCTTGAATAAGTGACTTAACCTTCCAGATCTCAGCTTCCCCATCTGTAAAATAAGGGGATTGGAGCCAATGAGTTCTCTTAAGGTCTCTTTTTCCAAATCTATGATGCCAGGATTTTCCAGATGCAAAAATGCTCTTTAAGTATCTTTCATCCCATCTTTTGCCATTTGTGAATATTTGCCTCATAGTTCTTTCTAGAGTGGAATATGATGAGCTGTGCTCTTCGCTTCAGTAAGCTGCAGCTCTAACAAACTTTCCCTGTTCAGGAAGGAGAGTTCCTTTGTGAGGAACTCAAACTTAACCTTAATTTCAACTGCCTATTCACCAGGGGAAGCAATATTTGACATTTAAATAAAGCTGAAAGGTATACAAAGACATCTCATTTGGCCCTTACAAACGCTAGGTGAGGTAGGCACAAAAGATATTAGATCCATTTTACAGAAATAAGATAATAAAGAAAACTAGGGCTTCACTAGCTTAAGTGACCTGCTCCTTATCCCTATAGCTAGAGGCAGAACTGAAAACTTGATGTTTTTGAGGTCAAATCCAGAGTTCCTTCCATTATACCCAATTTAGGCTGTCCAAACATAGACCTGAACTTGGATGAACTAGGGCTCTCTATGCCTAAATAGGAAGGTTTTCCGGTCAAGCTCCCATTGTTCCTTGTAAACTCATGTGGTCAGACAATGAGGGTTTTTTTGCTGGAGACAAATGTACCTCCAAGTTAATAACCTTTCCCTCTTTCTCTTTTCCAGCAGTTCCTCCCAAAATATCTTGGGTTTTACAGCCTAGATTTCTTTCTTAAGGACCATACCTTAAACCAAAACCACTCTGATTCTCATTGATTGGCCATCCGTGGGTTCCAGGTCAAGCCCCTTTTGGTCATTGTTTGGGTCCTGACTGATTTAAATGGAATGTAAATAGGAGTCATTTCTGCTTTGACCAGAAACCCTGAGGGTCTTCCCCTCCCAGATTTATTTAATTTTTTTTTTTTTTTTTTTTTTTTGCCTAGGTGAAAGAAATTCTTTGCCTTAATTGCTATCTAGTCTTAATCATAGATTATGATATTCAGTGTGTGTGTGTGTGTGTGTGTGTGTGTGTGTATGTTGTGTGTGTGTGTGTATTATGGACATCCAAGTGAAGAATTCATAGGAATGGGAAAAGACCTGAATAAGAGAAACAAACCAGAAGATTATTGCACAAGTCCAGCTGTTCTGCGATGAGGCTCTCAGCCAAACTGAAAAAGTTTGAAAACCTTAGCTTAAAAAGACATAAGGTGTCCCATTGTACCCAGGGCCATCTCCAGTCATCTTGATCTATATCTGTCCACTAGATCCAGATGGCTCTGGAGGGGAAAGTGAGGCAGGTGACCTTGCCCAGCCCTCCCTCACTTAAATCCAATTCACTTGCCTGTCATGGTATCACCTCCATGATGTCATGGTCCTTCTCAAAAAAGAAGGATAAACAACAATCTCTGGCAGTGCCTTACCTTGTTCACTACTTTACAACACACACACACACACACACACACACACACACACACACAAAACCAATTCAATTGTTCAATGAGGTTTTCCTAAAATATAAAAGAATCTTGAAATCACAGAATAAACCAGTGAACTCATGTTGTAGACTGAGTAACTGAAAAGTCTGTCTAGACCAGCAACCTATCTTATTCTACTCTCTTTTTGTCTGTCTCTAATTCTCTGTGTTGAACTGAGAGTTAAATAAGACTTGAATTTGAGTCTTTCCTCTGTCACTTATTAAACTTACCATGGACAAGTCACTTCATTTCTCTGATTTTTCTCATCAGTAAAATGGATATAATTGTAGCTGTAGAACTTACCTGACAAAGCTGTTCTAAGACTAAATGAAATGAATGTACAAAAGCCATATTATAAATTTTAAGTACTATATAAATGTCAACAATTATTTCCCTTATATCACTGAAGGTCTCTATCATTGGTCTACATTTATTTTTCCCCATAGGGTCATAGATTTAGAGCTGATGGGAACTCTGTCTCTGGGTCTGTGTCTGTCTCAGTCTTTATAAATTCTCCCCTTTCATTCACTGGTAGCCTCCCCCAGCTCTTGTTTTTGGGGATGGGAGGAGGTTTACTGTCTTTTCTTGTTATTCATCTTACTTTTATTTCCTAACTCTAGAATGAGTTATTCCCTAAACTATCTTATAGTCTTTGAAGAAATGAGATCGTTTCCTGCCTGGTTCCCAGGTTCAATTCCTCAGCTTGAGGCTGAAACTGTGTTTCTCGAAGTTCTAGGAACTGACAGTGTTTCCTGTATATTCCAAAACTTCTTTGTCAAGTGTTCTGGGCATGGGGAATTTTATTCTGCTCTCTGGAGCACTTTCTAATGTAAGCAGCTTCTTCTGGATTCTGATCTTGTTCTTATTATTCCTTTTCTCTTGTGCTTTTAAAAGTAAAATAAAAAAATCATCCTAAATCCCCCAGTTTCTTCATGAAATGCACACCTCTGCATCATCAGTCAACCTGAATGACACATAACTTCTTAGTTATTGGATGCTTAGGCATTTGCTTTTTAACCCTTCATTCAATTTGTCTCCATGCTTTAGTGATACTGTTTTTCCTCTTCCAAGGGTATTGTTGTAAGCATATAGGAGAAGGGAAGGAACAAGCATTTCTATAGAATCTACTATTTGGCAAACACTATGCTAAGTGTTTTACAAATATTAGCTCATTTGATCCTTATAACCCTGTAAGCTAAAAAGTAGTATTATCCTCATTTTATTAATGAAGCAAAGATTAAGTGACTTGCCCGGTGTCACAGGGCTGAATCTGAATTCAGGTTTTCTTGACTCTGGAGCCAGTACTTTATTCACTATATTACCTAACTGCCTCATTTATATGATACGCAGGTGTAACAAGAGATTGATCTGCATTTATTTCTTAACTAATACTTCAATGTTGGGAGGTGATGTAGTGTGAATAATTGGTCACTTGACTTGGAGTCAGGAAGCCTTGAGTTCAAATCCTATAGCTTTGTGGCCTGGGCAACTCATTTTTAACCCCTCTGTACCTTAGCCTCCTTATATTTAATATGAGAAAATGAGAATAAAGAGCTTCTAAGTTTCCCATCAGCTCCAAATCTATGACCCTATGGGGAAAAATAAATGTAGACCAATGATAGAGACCTCCAGTGATATACAGGAAATAATTGTTGACATTTATATGGTGTTTAAAATTTATAATATTTTTTTTAACATTTGTTTTATTTGGTCTTTGAACAGCTTTGTCAAGTAAATGCTACAGCTATGATTATATCCATTTTACTGATGAGAAAAATCAGAGAAATGAAGTGACTTGTCCATGGTAAGTTTAATAAGTGACAGAGGAAAGACTAAAGCTCAGGTCTTGTTTAACTCTCAGTTCAACAACTCAGGTCTTGTTTAACTCTCAGTTTAACGAGTCTCCTTCTATTATAGCACTCTGCCTCATGAGAAGAGAACGAACACAAGCACAAGGAAACATGAAAGGAGAAAAGATTAAGAGGGGGTGACCAGATGAATTGATGGTAGGTCTCAAGGCCAGAATGACCTGATAGTTACTGTGAGAAAAAGAAAGGCATAAAGAAGACCCATTAAGGCTGGTTCAATAGATAAACAGCAGGAAAGGTCAACAGGCTGCTTCTAATCCAAATGGCTCTAATGAATTTATAGCACTATACAAACAGGCTAGCAATGGCACCCTCTGCTATAGGCCAGTGATCATTAGTGTATTGTCAATTAGGAGCTAAAGTAAGATAAGAGACCATAAATGCCATATGTAGTAGTGAGAGGTAATGTAGCATAATAGAAAGATCACTGGAATTAGAATGAGGAGAAAAGTGGAGTATCCATATCCAATACTTAGTATCTGTGTAAACTATTCAACCTCTGAGACTGAGATTCAGTTTCCTGATTTGTAAAATATCTTCTAACCAGACATGGTGACTCACACTCATAATCCCAACTACTGGGAAGATTGGGGCAGAGCTCATGGGCTCAGTTCTGAGCTATTTTGGGATGAGCTGATTGGGGGCTACATAAGATCTAGCATCAAGTGAGACCCTGGAGGGGAATCATGAGGTTGCCTCTAGAGGAGCAAACTTTCATAGGATGAAAGCAAAGCAGACCCAGTTTCCTGTACTGATCAACAGTGGGATCAGGCCATGAGTAGCACCTTTGCTTCTAGCCTGGTGAGATAGGGAGACCATGTCTTAAAAAAAATCATGGCTCTTGGAGTAGGAGTATAAAGGGTTCTTGGAGATCATCTAGTTTGATCTGTATGTGATGAAAATTCCCCTCTTCAGCTACTCTGAGAGTTGGTTCAAGACTGTCCAGCCTAACTCATACCTTACAAAAATCTGGTCTGTAGCATGACTGACAAGTAGCCACCCAAACTCTGCTTGAACACCTCCAATAAGGGGAAGCCCATCATCTCCTGATTCAATACATTAAACTTGATTATTGGGAAACTTTTGGTGTTGTTGTATCACATAATAGACTCAGATAAAGCCAGCAATTTATTAAAACTGCTAAATCTTTTTTTTTTTTTAATGGGAACTGTTGTCTGGAAAAGCCTCTATCATTTCAGGATTGTGAAGTTGACTTTTTTGAACTCATGTAATACATATCGCCAATAAATTTCATCTTATTTGACTTGGCCTATCATTCTAGTCTGTTGAGATGTTTTAGATCGACTGTCAACAAGAGTGTTAGCTATCGCTCTTGACTTTGTGTCACCTGCAAACTTGAAAAGTATACCTTGCAGAGTTGCCTTCAAATCACAGTTAAAAATGTGGAAGAGGAGATGATATCTATTGAGCTTGCCTCATAGGGTGTTATGAAGATCAAGTAAGATTATATCTATATCAATATAGATATGTATACATACAATTACAAAAATATGTATGTGTGTATATATCTATTTGTATATAGTATGTTAATATATCTATAAATGCTAGTTATAATAGCATCCATATTGGTTTTCTTGTCTTAAGTTCTTCACCTTCTAATTCATTTTCTACACAGCTACTAATTTTTTCTAAAGTATAAGTCTACTTGTGTCAAACTCTACCTAAACTCCAGATGTTTCCTATTATCTCCACAAGTATAAACTCCTGTTTGATATTTAAAGATTTTCATAATCATGATTCTATCTTTCCAGTTTCCTTTCATATTCCTCTCTTCCACACATGATATTCCAAACATCCCTATTTATTGCTATTTTTTTACACATTATACTCCATTTCCTGTCTGCAGGAATTTTATTGTCTATATCCCAAGTCCGGGTGCTATATGTCCTTACTTCTACCTCTTAAAATCCCTGGCTTTCTTTAAGGACTTAGCTTGAAGACCACCATCTGCAAGAAATCATTTTCATTTCCCCCACTTGCTAGAGTCTTCCCTTTTAGGGCAACCTTATAACAACTTTGTATGTATCTATCATACATCATTTTATGTACATGCTATTTCTTTGCTTCCTAGCCAACTGGAATGTAAGCTCCTTGAGAGCTAGAAATGTCCTTTGCTTTTTCTTTGCACTTAAAATGCTTGATAAGTGATTGTTTATTTAATGCTAGTTTATGCAGAACCGAATGACAGTATTGCCTTCTATCAAAAATTCTCACAATACAGAGGCTTAGATAAGGCTCTTGGATCACAGCCGAATTATCTCAGAAAATCACATCCTGATGCCAATTCTTCTTGTGAATATGCTGTTTAAAAAAGGAATTAAAAAAGATAGTTTATTGAAAGGTTGGAAGAAAACAAAATAGAATTTAGAACTTTTGAAAAATTACAAATATCTTTTAATAAGAAATTCTTTCTTTCAGATCTAGGCAGCATATTCCACTGAAAAGGGCAGAGCTCAAGGGAAAATATTTGAGTTCAAATCTTATTTCTGCCATTTCTACTGGTGTGATCTTGGCCAAGTCACTTTCCTTCTAGATCTAAGTTTATGAGCTTGTGACTAGACAAAAAATAATAGGTATCACTTTCATTCTGATTGTGGGTTCAGCTGTAGCCCACCCCTCACTCCCCATCTCTCCATCCCTTCTTCCATTTTCCCCAGTACTCAATACCAGGCCTTGTTCTCAGGAAAAGCTAAAAATCCTCAGCCCAGGTATGTACTAGGCCATTATTAACTATAGTTTCCACTTGGCTACAGGGAATGCCTCCAGAGATTTCTATTTGGGAAGAAACTCATTGTTTTCCTGAGTTACATCCCAACCACTTACATAGACCAGTGCCAGACCAGGCATCTCCTTGCTCTCATTTATGGTTATTTCCTTTTGCAAGTAGTGCAGCCTCTGTCGGACTTTTCTAAGGTCTGCCCAAGATACAGGACCCTGCCTTACTTTATCTTTAAGGAAGACCCAGTCCTATGGCTGGATATGATGCCCTCCCCCTCTCTGTATCTGTCTCTTTTCTCTCCCTCCCTCTTCTGTCTCTTTTATGTTACTATCTTTGTAGATAGATTTGTGTGTATGTATATATGTATGTGTACACATGTATATAAATATACACATCTATATTTATACATGCACACATGCATTACATACATATTTAACATACACTTTTAAATTATTCATCATGAAGCTACATGAATCATATTGGATATTAAGTATATTTTTGACAGATTTTCCATTGTTTCTAAATCTAGCTTTGATTTTTTCTCTCAATTAAAAAAATCACTAATTATTTTCTCTCCTTCCTATCTTCTCCAGAAAAAGAAAAAAAATTTATAACAAATATGCATGGTGAACAACAAAAAAGATTCTTGTATTGGACTTGTCCAAAAATGCATATCTTATTCTGGATCTTGATTGACTAAAAATCTCATTTTAAAATTTTTTATTGATATTCTTCTGGCAAATAGGAAGAATGCCTCTTCTGCCTCTCACTCTACCCTCCCTTTCTCTCCCCAGAATAGACTTCTCTGCTAGTTTAAAAGCTGATAAAGCACCCTAAATTTTCCCTAATTATTTTTCAAGTCCCAAAGAATCTCTCTGAGGCAGCTGGATGGGATTATCCAAATGGCTGTAGGCTGTTGCCAGGCATATTTTGAGAAGGTAAGGATAGGAGGTTGGGAAGAGGGAGGAAAGATCCCAACATAGCTATAATTGGATGGATTGTATGATTAGCAAAGTTTAAGAGGGGACCACAAATATCTCCCAGTGTTCATTTCCTCTAATAAGCACACTGATCTGCCATAAAATAATACTGCTAACTATAAGCTATTAAGTCCAAGAGCTTAGTGTGGAGGCAGTACCTCTTAGCAGTGGCTAGAAGGATGGAGGCAGTTTTCCATGGCCACAAAAGGAAGAGATCCTCCTGGGTAATTCTTAGAAGAATAGCCACCATAGTTCTAACTGGGAGGGGGGACAATTTTGTGCTTCATGGCATACAGAGCCTTTACCACTTTCTAATCTGAGTGACCAGAGGTGAATCACTTCATCTTTCTGGACCTCAGTAGACTTTTATTAAATCAGTGGGTTTATAAAGTCCCTGATGGATCTAAATCCCATGGTCCTCGAAATATCTTTCCTTCCTGCTTGTCTGAGGAGAGGTATTTGAGGGTCTCATTTCTCAAAATCAGGTGCTTGAAACTTGTTATTTCTGTAGTTTTATTACATTTGTCTCATTGGTATAGGAGGCTCCCCTCAGTGCACGAGAATTTTTGGTATACAAGTACTAGAATAAACACTTTATATATTAGAGTGGAAAGGATGTTAGCTTCAGAGTGAGAGGGCCTGCATTAAAAATTCTGGCTCTGTACCTTACTGTGTGACGTTGTCACTTAACTAACTTGTTTGAGATTCATCCTCCTGGTCCATAAATTGAGAGGGCCTGGACTAAGTCATCTAGGAGAATGACTTAGAAGCTGGAAGCAGCTTCATTGGTTATATAGTCCAGTCTCTTTATTTTATAAATGAAGGAACTGAGGTTCTGGAAAATTGTCATTTGTCCAAGATCATGTAAGTAGTAAGCATCAGAGGCTGACTTCTAATGGCCATTCTTTCTACATTGCAACACTGCCTTCCTCTTTTCTTGCTCTAACTCTATGGTTCCATGATCATACGAAATAATAAAAGCCAATTGTTGGAGAAAAAAAATCAACAAGTATTTATTTATCACCTATTATGCCTGTCTAGGTACTCTAGTAAATATGAGAGATACCAGGACAATAATAAAAACAGCAACTACAACAAAATCTTGTTCTTAAGAATCTTATATCCCATTATATACTCTGTGTTCCTAGCTAGATTAAAATTTGACTATGTAGGGATAATACAGAAGGGAGGTGATAGCAGCCTTCATAGCATCTGAAGAGAAAGTGGAAATTGGAAAATTAAGTGCAATAATTTAGTGAAATAACGGGGAGTCCAGAGATAAAGGTCACAGTTCACAAGATGTTCAGAGTGAGACATCCAGGATATCAACTAGTTCATCTTTAATTATTCAGAGGAAAAAAATGAGATCCAATGAGGAAAGATGACTTAATTTGAAGTCATATATCTAGTTAATCAATAATCAACAAGTACTGTCTAATCATTTTTGTGTGTAGGGTACTATGTTAGATGCTGTGAATGTTAAATGACTAAAAAAACCCAACATGACTCCAGACTTCATGGAGTCAGCAATCTAACTAAAGAAAGCAAAATTTGTTAGCTAGTTAATTGCAAAACCAACACTAATTCCAGGTCTCTTCATTGCTAATTCATTGCTATCTCTACTCCAGACTAATCCTTTTGTGACTCAAAGGTAAGTGGTGCAGTACTATATTCCCTAGCCTGAAGACTGGAGTTAAAAAATGTTTATCCCCAAGTAGAAAAGGGACATAATATCTCACAAGTGGCTCTGAGAAGACAATATTTCTTTCTTTAACTATTTTTCACCAAACACAATGTTTGGACGATACTATCAGTGGGAATATGAGGATTAAAAAGTGGAAGGTTTCGTTTTAAAGGATCAAGTTGGAATGAAGACAAATAACATGAGCCCTGACATTCATAGATGACATACAAATAAATGGATTTCTCATCGGATCCAGCTTTTGACTCAATGTATCTAGGCAACAGAAGTCTAGATTTAATAACAGATGTTCGCTGCATAGCAATAACCATATAATGCCAGGGTAGACTAAAACAGCATTTTATCAACCAATAAATGTACTGTTTGCTTTAGTTTACCATTTTGTTCTTCAGCTCACTTAAAAAAAAGGAAAAAAAAAACAGGGGACAGATTGATTCACTCAGCATCTGTTGAACTCAATATGCTCAGATTCATTTACAATAAAAAAAATCTGCTCTCTGTTTACATTTTCTACCAAAGCATATGATCTGATGTGTTAACACCACCAACTGGATTTGCCAGAATGACTTTCAGGGATCTGCACCAGTATTTGGAACCCATTTTGGGGGGATAACAATGTATTGGGGTTGTTGTCCTTTGAGCAATACAGAAAGAGTATAATCTGTATTCCCTAAACACACAGATGTGAAAGGATAAGAATGAATATTGACTTCTGCTAATTCATGGCAGCTTTCCTTAAAGCCAGCATCTCTCATATCTTTTTAAATAGGGTCCTATTTTTAAAAATTCAGGTTACACAAATTCTAAGGAATTTGCTCTCTTGACATCTTCAATAAACTGAGGCACACCTATGTCCTCAAAGAGCAAACTCCAAACTGCATTGGAGGCAAACAGTACATTCTGCTTGTGCTGTAAAGACCCTAGAAATAAACATTTTATTTTTACAATGGAAAGCCTTCTAGTTTCACTTGGAGCCTTGGGAGAGACCTCTATATTACCCTAGGATGGGTGCTCTGAATTGGAGGGAAGGTGGTAAATAAGAGGGTAAGATGAGGTCACAAAGAGCAACACAACAGAAATAACTCAACAACAACAACATAGGCCAGCCCAGAATTGAAGAGATGACCCCGTCCCTGCCTTATTCTAATGTTTTCTCTTAGAACTCTGCTTTCTCTGTCCTTCAGGCACTAATTCTAGCTATTAATCCATTTTTTCTCTACTACTCCAACTGTTTATAATATTTACTGAGAGCACAGGGACCTTCACTACCTTCCCACCCCCAAAGATATATTTACTACTTAAAGGCAGTAATTGCATCATCTACTGTTTTTGTGTCTCCCAGAAGATCTCACACAGGATTGGGCACATGAATGGAAAACAATTGTTGACTTATTATTGTGAGCAACAGTTTCACTCTTGGGTCACAGAAGAAAGATCATAAGGATCTATTAACAAAGAAAGATTTTTGCCTTCAGTGGACAGGTGATTACCTTAGCTTGGTGTCTCTGCAGTGAGTGCATACTTCTTCCTGTTTTTGTTTTATGTAGGATGGTTCTCCCTAGATTGGCAAGATTCAAATTAATATGTTAGGGGTAGTCAAAAGCATTGTGCATCTCTAGGTAAAAACCAAAAGAGCGATTAATGATTGAAACCAGAAGCATTTTATTTATCACAGAGAGAAAAGGTGAACAATTTGTGAATGATGTTTAACACTCCACTGGTGCCTCAATATTTTAAAAGGTAGCTGGGTGATAAATAGTTTCCCTGACATAATGGCTTAAAGCAGCTTTTTGGAAAGGACTGTTGCTAAATAATGGGCTTTCTTGTGTGAAGTAGCATAGTGGACATAACACTGGAAAGAACTTTGGTTCAAGCCCTACATAAGACACTTAACTAGTTGTTTGATTCTAGATGTCACTTAATCTTTGAATGTCAATTTCTTCATCAACAGTTTTAGGTATTAAAATAGTACTTATCTCAAAGAATGGGAGTAAAGATCAAGTGAGAAAATGCATATAAAATCCTTGCAAATCTCAGTGCTATTTAAATATGAATAATAATAATGGTTATTACTTTTTAAAGTATTTGTCAATTCTGTTAATTTGATGCAGAAAAAGTCTAGGAGTCTTCCCTTACTCCCTCAAAAAAAAAAAGAGGAAAATCAGTAGTATCTAAGCATCCAGAGCAATACTTGTGAGCAAGGTTTCAGGAAAAGTGTGGGACATTTAATGATTTTACTTTCTTCCGGAGAGAAAAGAGGATGCACACTGGATCATCAACACTATTTGACAATCCCTCAATGAGGATCAGGTTAGATATCCAATATGGGGCAGCTAGGTGGTACTGTGGATAGACACTGGGCTGGAAATCAAGAAAATTCATCTTCCTGAATTCAAATCTGAACTCAGACACTTATTAGCTGTATGACCCTGGCCAAATCACTTAACTGCTTTTCCTCAGTTTCCTCATTTGTAAAATTAGCTAGAAAAGGAAATAGCAAGCCACTCCCAAGAAACTGCACTGGGGTTACAAATTTGACATGGCTGAAGAACTAAACACAGACAAACACACTCTCTGTGATTTCTAGCCTGAAATGAAGTCCTTCTTTAGTTCTAGGAAAGAGAACACTTGGAGGCATCTAGTGGAACAAAGGTAATTTGGGTAGAAGTGTGAAATATGTACTCTGGGGTCCACAAAATTTTGAAATGTAGCTAAAATCAGATTAAAATGTAATTGGGCAAGATTGAACAAAATAAATAAAAATACAAAAAATAATAAAACTATATTTTAAAACCAGATCAGCATGCCGCCATAGTTGCAACTTCATGCATCTTTATGTAAGGTTTAGTGACCCCCATTTTTATTGGAATTTGATATAGTGGATAGAATGTTGAACTTGGAGTTAAGAAGCCCTGAGTTCAAATTCTGACTGATATTTGGTAGCTGTGTAACCCTAGGCAGGTTACTTAAGCTCCCAGTTCCTCAGTTTCTTCTGTAAAATGAAAGTAGATTCAATAGTTTTTAAGCTCCTTTATAGTTCTGTGATTTTATGCATAGGCTCTGAGTTGGACTGAAGAACAACAAAAGAAATATTTGTCAAACTAGCTAGCTTCTAGACATGTAGGGCAGCAGGTGCATGCAATGCTACAATAAGCACTTGGGTGATGAATCTGGGACCCACCGATCCCCTCTTCTGGACTTCAGTTTCTTGAGCTTGTTAAGTGTTCTAGATTTGGAGCTCAGTGTAATAGATCTGATGCTGGAAAAGACCTCTAGCACCATCTAGTCTATCCCCCATTTTCATTTTACAAATCAAAACTCTGAGAGGATGACTTACCCATGGAAAACAACTAGTAAGTTGTTCAGTCATTCAGTCTCTGTGACTCCATGGAACATAGAATGGCAATGCTGTCCATGGGGCTTTCTTAGAAAACATCCCAAAGTAGTTTGTCATTTCCTTCTCAAATTCATTTTACAGAAAGGGAAATTGAGGCACACAGGGTGAAGTGACTTGCCCAGGGTCACACAGCTAGTAAGTGTCTGAAGTCACTTTTGAGCTCTGATTTTCTTGATTCTAGGACCAGCACTCTATGCAGTGAGAGCTGCCTAGCTGCCTCCATCTGGTAAATAACAAATTTCTAACTGAAGTTAAAATACACCAAAATTCTGAGACTATTTGTAACTCTTGGAATGGCAGAAAAGTAATTGAGCTTACTTAGAAAAAATAAATAAGGAGGATGTCCTGGGCTTTTCTTCCCTAGCTTCCAACCTGACTTCATTCAATTAGTCTTAAAATGGTGATTTGAGAGTGATCCTCAGTAACTTGCTTTGGGAGCAAAAATTGCTATTTACATCCCTGAAGGCAGACCTAGAACACAAATTTTGGCTACACAGTCAAGTGTTTTTTTTCTTCTGACCCTAAATTCTGGACTTCTTTCATTAGACTTTGCCAGATGATTTCTGGGCTCCCTATAGACTCAATTAAAAAAACAAAAAAACCAACAAAAAACCAATCCTGAGCCTACATGCCTCAAAAAAATGAATAATAAACAAAAGATTAAGAGTATCTGGAGATTGAAGGGATCTTCAATATTAACCTCTAAGTCAGATTTAGAGCTTTTGTAATAACTCTCTTCTCTCCTACTCCATAGGAGGGTCTGCTAATTTATATAGGGTCATTATTAAATTTTCCAAGATTCCATAAACTACTGAATTTACCCACAGGTCCCACTTGAGCTAAACTCAAATTCCTCTACACTTAGAGAAGAGACCCACTTGCCTAAATTCAATGATTTAAATTCTTCAGGTTTAATTATTTACCTAATTTGTACCTGCCTAAGGAAACTGCCAAATGCAATGCAAAGCAAGAGATAGTTCAGAGACAAGTCTGGGAAATAGCTACTGCTCCCCCTTTATCATTTTACTGAAGGAAATACCACACAAAAGGCCCTTCAGTCACAGAGGGATCATTTCATTGTGTCATCTGCTGGCATTTGTATGTCATCCAGAAAACTCCCCCCAAATTTCCATTTAATTTCTTATGCTAACCCATGATATATCAAAATCTATATGGAAGGGATAACTGCAGATACATATGCCTCGTGAAGTGATACTGACATCTCAATGACATCATAATTCCAAATTGCTTTCCAGAATAGTTAGATAACTTCTCCAAGACAGTATTAGTGTTCCCAGTTTTCCATAGCCCATCTAACATTAATCAGTCATCTTTTATCATCTTTGATAATTTTCTGAATATGAAGTGAAACTCAAACTTATTCTGATTTGTATTTTTCCTATAATTAATGATTTAGAACATTATTTCACATGGTTTTTTTAATAGTTTTCAGTTCTTTTGAGAACGGTTTGATAATATTGAGCTCTAAGGTTTACAAAGTTTGGGTTTGACTTATCCTTTCGCTACAAAGTCCAGTGCTTTTCTATTATATCACACTGCTTCATTCTAATATGCATCTATCGCACAATCTGAAATAAATTAGCTTTATTTTCTCCCTTGAGGACAGATGAAAGCTCCTGTTTGGTTCTCCCACCTTGCAAGTAGTCCTTTGGAGCACCTGCCATCTGTCATAGCAAAGCTGCTGCTGACCTAGTGCCATGAGTGTAGCTGTGATGATAATTACACTTCCTGAATATATTCCTTTGAGTCCCTTTGAGCTGGCTGAAGAAAGTTATTATTAAAAATGATTTAAAACAAGCCTCCTATTTCACAGCTTTTAATATTTGATAAGATTTCAGAAAGACTGATGCAGAGCAGGGCATGTGGTCTGGCATTTTACAATCACAGTTTCCAGCTCTCTTAGAATTCCCTCAGGGGTACTACTGAGAAGGAGGTGAGGGTGGGGGTTGGGGGTAAGGAAACTCTAAAGAGAGAAGACCCAGTAGGAATTGTACCTCATAAAGCCATCTGGGAGCACTGAGTCTACCTGGCAGGAAATTCTATTTCCATAGTAGTTTGGGGTTCTATATACCAATGGAATAAAAAGGCTGCCTCTATGACAGTCTCAGGGGTATTCCCTACTCAGATACCTTCTTAAATTCTTTCCTGCCCTTCTCTTTACTCTGATACTTGAAATATCATGGTTAGAATTCTATTCCTCTGGCTGAAGGCTTTGGTCTCCGATAAAAAGCAAATATTCTTGGGTAAGGTGATACTTTAGTTAAGGGGTTTTTAAGGAGTCCTGGAACTTAGATGGGAAATGTGTATTTACATATATGCATCTCTATTTTAATATATTTTACCGTAATCCTTTTCTTTCCTCTCCTTTCTTAATAATGTTTCTTTCTTCCCTCCCTTCCTTCCTCCTCTCGTCCTTTCCTTCTTTTGTTCCTTCCCTCCCTCCCTCCCTTCCTTCCTTCCTTCCTTCCTTCCTTCTGTTCCTCCCTAACTCCTTTTCTCTCTCTTTCCCTTCTTCCTTCCTTCCTTCCCTCCCTAACTCCTTTCCCACCCTCTTTCCCTTCTTCCTCCATTCTTTTGCTCCTTGGTTGCTTTGTTCCTTCATTTGTTCATTTTTTTGTTCGTTCCTTCCTTATTTCATTCTTTCTTTCTCTGGATCTATGATCCTATTACATTGTGTAGAATGCCTTAATTCCCAAATCTGTTTTTCCAGAGAAGTAGAGTTGCATCTCCTCATTGGGAGTTCTTTTATTCAGTCAGTGCCTCAGGTTACTGACAGTTTGTCTTAATTTTATATGAATTCTATATTCCTGCCCTGCCTTAGACCTCATATCCATCCCCAGCCACTTGTGTTTACCTCCTGTCTGCCAATCTCTGCATCACAACAGTAGCCCTGCAGTTTCCTCCATTTATCCCTGAAACAATCCTTGGGCATCTTCCCCATTTTCTGAGAAAAAGATGCAAATGTGGTTTATAGGTCTGCTCACCAAGGTCCAATCTCTTGGCTTCTTGGGATCTGAAAATTCCCTTTCCTTCTGCTATTTCCAGTCTCAGTCCCTCAGGAATAAAGTCTGTGCCATGTGTTCACTCCTTCCTAACTGTCCCAGTTTATTTTCCTCGTTTTGCTGGTTTATGGTGACACATTCTAATAACAAGTTCAATCTCTCAGCTGCTCTGAATTAGTCATTAATTTCATGGCTCTCCACCTTCATTAGCAGCTTTTTTACTTTTAACCTGCCAAGTAGGGACCTGTTTAGCACCCATCTCTTTTTTTCCCCCTCTGTTTTAGGTTCATTTCATTGGGCAAGTCCGAGGGCAAAAACATTCCCAAATTCTAATTGATGGCAAAAGGGATAATTAGGTCATCTCCTGGGTAAGAAGAATTTACTGAAACTATAGCGGCCATAGGCTTAAGTGCCATAATGCCCCTAAGCTACATTTGGGAGCAATCCCAGTCCTGACCTATGAGAGAAAGTAGAGCTTTAACTAGTTTAGCACCTTTGGAATTGTGACTCCATAACATTGCTAGGGACACACATCATCATTCTGAGAAGCTTTGTGCCTTTCAGAAACTGTCACCCCTCTTATGCCTGGTAGTACTCTGCTAGTCTGTGCCAGGGTATATCTCCCAGTAAGAATGCAGCAAAGAGTTACTCCTCCCTTTTTCCCCATCCCAGCTCCCCTTCACAAAGTGAAAGCATGTTCTTTAATGCTCTAGAAAGGGCTTTAAAAATTCTCTCTTCTTAACTGGATTATAATCTCTTTGAAGGCAAGGACTAGGTCACATCTCTGTGCAAACTATCTTAGTGCCTAGTCCTATGCTTAATAAATACTTGTGAGTTTACTGATTGATTGGAGAAGTCTCCAGGTTACAGATTTCAACAGGAACAGTATGTTCCTTTTCTATCCCTGCTCTAATAAAGAGCTTGAATGTCACTAATTGGCACGCTACAGCTGGGAAGCTAAGAGTTGTTGGATGCATACTTTGCTGTTAAAAAGTCAAAGAGATTAGTCCATGTCCTGAATGCTGATTTCTGCCAATACATTTGGAAGTATTAGCCTTTTTAAATGCAGTCTGCAGCTAGGGGATTGTGGACAATCTTTTCCTTCTGCCTTATATCTGGCCATATATTCTACCCTTCAACATTTATTAAACGTCTATTATTTGCAAAGCATTATATTAGGCCCTAGGAAAGACACAACGATTATTAACAGATCGTCCTTGCTTTCACTGCACACATGGTTTAGCAGGGAGATGCACTATATACATGCACAAATACATAATACTTGGACTCGGATTATATATTTTCTAAACTTTGCATCGCCCTGGTACCAAGTACGGTGCTCTGTATATAATAGTTTCTTAGTATGGTGGATAGAGTTGCTGGACTTGAAGTCTGGAATACTCATGTTCCTGAATTCAAATCTGGCCTCATACAGTTGGGTGAGCAAATCACTTAACTCCTTGCCTCAGTTTCCTCATTTGCAAAATGAACTGGAGAAGGAAATGGCAAACAATCCCAGTAGCTTTGCCAAGAAATTTCCAAATGGGGTCATGAAGAATCAGACATGACTGAAATGAGTGAACAACAACATAATATTTATTATAGTAGAATGAAGTAGAAAGGGAAAGGGAGTATATTCAATGATTACAAAAACACTAAACAGCAACTAAATGAAAATTATTTACAATGACCTATTTCAGATCTGGAGAGACACATTTTCTTCCTCTTGAAAGATAGGTAGGGAACTAGTGGAGTGAAATAGTGTATATGTTGACAAATATAGTCAATTTACTGGGAGTTTTCATTTGGGGATCAATATACTGGGTAATGACTATGGTATAAAAAAACCCAAATTAATACAATTAAACTATATTGAATGAATGAAACATGGAGGCAGTTTGGCACTCAGGATGACCTGAGTAAGAATCTTGCCTCATACATTTATTATTTATGGCAGTCTGAGCAAGTCACTTAACCCCTCTCAGACTTAGTTTTCTCATTTGTTAAAAGGAAATAATACTATTCCTTACCTTCAAGGATAAGGAGGATCAAATTAAATAATTCTTGTCAAATGTTTTTCAAATTATAAAATGCTATAAAAGCATTAGTTATTTACAATAATTATGCAATTTATGCATGAACATACAAAGCCAAATAATAACTAATAACTAGAGTATAAAATTGAATAGAATAAGAGCAAAAGATATGCAAAAAGTGTTTCTTAAGGCCCAGAGGCACACAGATCTTCTAGGAGGTAAGATAGAAGAAAAATAAGAACAGAGATAAAAGGCAGAGATGTAGGATGGTGGAGAGAATTCTTTCCTGGAACTCAAAAAGACCTGTTTATTTTGGCTCTCTCCTAAAAATTTGGGTGAATATGTATAGATCACCTTATGTATCTGGGTGATGGCTTCTTCCTTATAACCTCTGGGATCAAATATAAAATTTCTGTTTAGCATTTAAAGTCCTTGATCATCTGCATCTACCACCATCACCTTTCTAGTTTTCATATGTATTACTTCCCATCATCCCTCCTCACAGTACCTCTGCCAGTAATGTTGACCTTGCTCTTCCTCAAACAAGACACTGTATCTCCCACCTCTGGATATTTCCCCTGACTTCCTAAAAGTCCTAAAATCACAGCTTCTACAAGAAGCCTATTTCCACCCCACTTAATTTTAGTGTCTCCTTATGGTTGATTATTTCCAATTTATCCTTTATATAGCTTGCTTATGCATGTTGTCTCCCACATTAGATTATGACTTTGAGAGCAAGGGTTGTCTTTGATCTTTCTTTGTATCTTTAATTCTTAGTATAGTGGCTGACACATAGTAGGCACTTAAAATGTTTATTGACTGACTGATAGCTAAAATTCTTTTCAGTTTGAATATAGAATGATTATGAATCAAAATTTCATAATTACCTTTTTTGAGGGTCAGGAGGGAGAAAAAAAGCACTTGAGAAAGTCAGGCTGCCTCAGAGAGTATGTAATTCAGAATCAAGAGTTTGATTCTTATGGACTTTGAGCGAATGTTGCCAACTGTAACTTTTAGGTCCCCATGCTATTAGTTAGGTACCCTTGGCTTTTTAGTGACTCTTCTAGAAAACTTGAAGCATTTGTAGGGAGAGAAAATATGAGCCATCCTTTTTAGGTATAGAAAATCCTAAAGCTCCAGTGAGTCTGGAGATGGGGCTCTTGTGTGGTCTCACTTTATGCAGAGGCAAGTTTGGTTATATTAAGGGTGCTCCCAGTAAAATCACCATGTACATGAAATGCCAGGGAATAAAGGATATGGTATGGAGGTAGTTGGGAATTAAGACACACACACACATATACACACACAGAGAGAGAGAGAGAGAGAGAGAGAGAGAGAGAGAGAGAGAGAGACAAATAGACGAGAGGGAGGGAAGGAAGGACAGAGGGAGGGAGGGAGAAAAACAGAAACAGGCAAATTGACAGAGACAAAGAGACAGAGAGCAGAATCTCTATCACCCATAGGAGACTATTTATTTTAGTGAAAAGTTCTCAACTGCTAACCCATGTCCCAGAACAAAGTTTAACACTCCTATTTTTTTTTTTGCTAGTGTATGTAGTGACATTGTTGAGGTTGTTGTAAGAATCAATGTCTCAGCAGCTGTCTTTCTCATTCTGAAATTTTATTTGAAGTCCTCAACTTAGTTTACTACACAGGTTCTTGAATTTGTGTGGTGTGTGTGTGTGTGTGTGTGTGTGTGTGAGAGAGAGAGAGAGAGAGAGAGAGAGAGAGAGAGAGAGAGATGGACCCATTAACAATCTGGGGAAGGCTCACAAAAGGATGTCTATTAAAAATGGAAGAAAATGCTACATTTCAGTTAGAAATTAATGAAAATAAGAATAGAATTTTCCCCCCATTCAAGTTCACAGATCCCCTAAGATTTACCTCCTGGTCCTTGGATCCCAGTTTCAGAATCTGTGGTTTACTAGTACAGAGGACAATACCATCCTGCATTGTGAAGCCAGGGATGTCTCTGGAGAGCTGAACCCAATAGAGCAAGAGTTTCTTAATTGACATTTAAATGTCAGTGCACCACATTAAATGTTATGGGTGCTTCATCACTCAGTCTGGGAGAGGTATAAACACATTGTGAGCCCTTTAATGACTGCCCATATTAATTATGGATGCCCTTTGGTAGCTGGCAACAAGACCATTGCAAATGCCAGGTTGCAACCAGGTTGATGGTTGGCTCTTTCCTTCCTGCCTCATCCTTCTTCTTATGATATAAGAGAAGTAAATTCTGGAAGCTGCTCATTTGTGGATTGATTATCTGTGCTCTGGAAATATCTAATCATATATATCCATAAAAGAGACAGATAGGAAGAGATAGAGACAGATAAAAGCAGAGAAGAGAGACTAAACTCCTCTCTAACTCTACCCATGAAAGTAGTTTCATAAATATCAGGCTCTGTCATTCCTATAGCAAAAAAAAAAAAAAATGTTAAAGAATTGAAAACTGAGAGAGGGGAAATCCCCCAAATCTCTTGTAAATCAAACATTACTGAAGCCACTCCACAGTGTAGCAATTAGCATCATTATCTACTAATTTCTGTGATCTCCTCTTGAGAGAAACACCAGAATTTGAAAAAACATTTAGAATATTAAAATAGCCAATTTGTTAAGTACTAGGATTCTGATTAGGGGAAGGGGAAGGAGGATAGAGAAAAGACTTCAGTAAGTAGGACAACTCTTCCATCTTATAGTTACTCTAATGTGGGTGAGATCAATGTTTTCATTTATATTATCTCATTTGATCTTCACAATAATTTTGTGAGTTAGATAAGATGTTATTGTTATTCTCATGAGGGTAACTGAGGTCCATAAAAGTTAAGTAATTTGCTTAAAGTCATGCAGTTTCCTAGACCTGGAACCTAAAATCCAGGCCTTAATGACAAATCCAGAATTCTTCCCATTAGATCATAATGTCTCTCAAGTAACATTGACCGAAATAGCCTTGAAGTGCCTTGAACCTATGGACATTTCGAGCCACCTTTTGAATTAATAAATTCTTTTATAAAGCCTTCTAATTGTCATAGGCTCATAGAAAAGTTCTTAGACCTCATCTAGTCCAACTTCCTTATTTTACAGATGAGGAAATTCTAGTCAGTTAGTCAATAAACATTCATTAATCCCCTACTATGTACCAAACACCATGCTAAGCACTGAGTATACAAAGAAAAGGCAAAAGATAGTCCCTGTTCTTAAGGAGGTCACCATTTAATGAGTGAGACATCAAGCAAATAATTATGTACAAACAAGATATATCAGGATAAAATGGAAATAATTAGCAGAGGGAAAATGCTAGAATTAAAGGAGACTAGGAGAAATTCCTGTAGAAGGAATTTCTATAGAAGATGGGATTTGTATGAAGGAAGGGAGGGAGAACATTGCAGGTATGGGTGTTGGGAGGAGGTCAGGAAGGCCAATGACACTGGATGAAAGAGCAGGTCAGAGAGGGGAGTTAAGGTAGAGCCAGGATTGCAAGCCAAGTTCACTTTCTCCAAATGGAGAACTCTTTCCACTGTGTTGACAAAGGATTCTAGCTATCATAGCATGCTGGCATTTGAAGGAAATTTGGGAATAATCTTATCACCTAGGTTGGGTTTTTGCATATCAATGAATCAATGCTTGGTTGGGGAGTGAGAACAAAAGGTAGGTAGTATAGGTCCAGGTGAAGTTTAGGAGGTATAACTTCCACAATATCTTTGCTTGGAACTACAGACACAGACACTTTGCCATGGAAATCAGGTGGTTCTTTGTTTACTGATGTCTCTTCTCTGTATCCCCATCAAAATCCAATCTTACCCAAACAGGCTAATAAAAATGTCTTCCCAGGCTCTAAAGGTTCTTTCAGAAAGAGATCACAGAAACTAAAAGATAATGAAGACAAACATTTCAGTAACACCCCAATACAGTAATAATTCACTACTTCACTGGATTCTGGTTCAACACATGGGTTTCAAGAACAAGTGTCATGATACTTCATTTTATTTTATTTTTGTAGTACATGGTCACCAATGCCCTTAAGAATTTCTGTTCATGAGTTTCCAGCTCATTAAAATTTAATAATAGACTTTGAGGACCATTAGGATTTTAATTTCTTGAATCAGCAATATCTCATTTACTACCTGGTTCCTTTCCTGAAAATAATGCTTGCAGGGATAGTGACTTACAATGCTGAGTGGTCTTTGCCCTAAGTCTGCTTTTCAAGGTCCCAGGTCCAGTTTATTGCTTCAGTTCCTTACAGCAGTACCTGTGATTGCTGCAGGGACTATACAAGGATGAGCATTTTCTCCTCCACCGTTCTGGGGTTTAGAGCAAATCTCTGTGTGTACTTTGACTCTTACCCTCAACAACCTCCTCTAGGAGAAGTCAGTTTTCTCATCTGGAAAATGAAAATACTAGACTAGAGCAAGCATTTTTAACTAGAAGCATGTGAGGTGATTTCAAGGAGTCTGTGAACTTGAGTAGAAAATAAAATCTATAATATAATCAATGTATTTTGTATTTGTGTGAATTTTATTTTATGCACTTAAAACATTATTCAGAATAGAGAGCCATTGTTTGGAATAGAGGACTTTACTAGACTGCCCAAGGAATTCATGACACATTAAAAAGTTAAGAACCTCTGGACTGGATGATCCCTATAGTCTTTTCTTCTCTAACATTCCATAAAGTCATCATTGAAAAAAAAAATCAACCTCAAGGACAGTCTTATAGAGAAAAAGGAATACATCCAAAAAAGACATATAACCCAAGGGACATATGTAAAAGGAAAAACGGCTCTCTCCCTCAAGACTGTGAATCTGATTCCCTGTGGCCCAATTTTGGATTACCAAAGGCTTTGTGTTATAGGAATCTCTTTTGATAGTGTAGAAGATATATAAACTGCAGGCATTTTTTTCAAAGACACTAGAAGATCTAGAATTTAAAAATATTTTGAAGGACCAAGCTGTACCAATTGACACAATATACATTTCAATTCATAAGGCAGAGATAATTTGGTCTTTTCGTTGTTTTAATTATATCCAACTCTGTGGCCGCATTTGGCATGTTCTTGGCAAAGATACTAGACTGATTTCTTTTTCTAGTTCATTTTATAGATGGAGAAACTGATGCAACAGGCAAAATGCCTCTTCCAGGATCACATAGCTAGCAAGTGTCTGGCCATGGGACTTTCCCATCTGACTTGTAGCTTAAACCTTCAGTTAAACTTCCCCCATCAGAATGGGGGTCTGTTTTATTTTTCTATTTGTATCTTTGATACTTAGCACAGTACTGTACACATAGTAATTATAGTCAACATAGTAAGAATGAAAAAAAATGATTTTATTCATTCATTTCTTCACCAGCTTAATTCAAGCCTTCATCACATTTTTAACTGGACAGTTACAGTAGCTTCCCATTGGTCTTCCTGTCCCAAGTTTCTCTCTTTACTAAGTTGTCCTCCACAAAACTGCCAAAAAATATTCTTACCATATGACCATATCATCCCCTGGTGGTTCCCTATTTTACTTCTAGGAACAAGTGCAAATACTTATTTGACATTTAAAGCCTCTTGCCACTTACCTACAACTTACCTTCTCAGCCTAGTTCTATATTATTTCCCACCATGTACTCTGGGGTTCAGCCAAACTAACATAATACTCCATCTCCCATCTCCATGTCTTTGAGCAGCATGGAATGTATTTCCTTTTCACCTTTGCCTCTTAGAAACCTTAATGTCCTTCCTTCCATAGCAAAACTCCTAACATGAGATCTTTCTCAATCCCTTCAGCTATTAGGCCCTCCCTCCAAAACCTTTGTACTTATGTAAATATATTTTACATATAATTATATGTGAATGCATTGTCTTTCCAAATTAAACATAAGCTTGCTTTGAAGGCAAGGTTAGTTCATTTCTGCCTTTACCTCCAGTGGCTATCATAATACTTGTTATCTAGCCACAAAAAAAAAATGATGTTTGATTTTGGATGGATTTAAATGTGCTCCTTCCCTTTGACCATGGAGCTGGAGAGTGTGGCTTGAGTTGAGCTGGGTAGTGAATATAAATATCAGTCCGAGGTAGATCAGAGGAGCCTTCTAGAACAGTGTTCAACTAGATAGAGATTCCCCTAGGGAATCCTTCTGATGACTAATGAGCTTACATAGAAAGAAATCTTAATTCCCAGCAAGCTTCAGATTGCCCTTTTCCCTGAACCTTGTCACTTGAGTTATTTCTTATTTAAAAAGAACAGCATAAAAGCAGCATTTCTGCTTCATAAGATACAAAATAGGGGAATAAGAAGAAAAGTGGGAGACGGATGGTTGGGGACACAGTGAAGGTTAGGATAATGGTAGTAATAAGGCTTGGGTGAAGATGTAAGAGAGAAAAGATTTATGTAAAGAGGTAAGGTAAGATTTTAGAAATCATCTTGTTTAATCTTCTATATTTACAGATGAAGAAACTAAGGCCCAAAGAAAAGTACTTCGCCAAAGGATACTTAAATAAATAACACACAGAAGATCCAAGGTTTGAAGCTGGGTCTTTTTGGTCCAGATCCAGGATTGTGCTACACTGCCTTCTTGTAAGAGCAATGAAAAAGCAGAGGCAGTTTGATCTCTCCTGTAGACTTTCTTTGAAAATACAACCTGAATGTTACAACTTCACAGGAGCAGTCTCTTGTTGTTGTTGTTCAATCGTGTCTGACTCTTTGTGACCCCATTTTAGAGTTCTTTCTTTCTTTCTTTCTTTCTTTATTTTTTGGGCAAAGATCATGGAGTGGCTTGTCATTTCCTTCTCTTGCTCATGTATACAGATGAGGAAAGGAGATAAACAGGGTTAAGCGACTTGTCCAGGATCATACAATTAGTGTGTGTCTGAGGCCAGATTTGAACTCATAAAGATGAGTATTCCTAATTCCAAGTCCAGTGCTCTATTCATTTTATCATGCAGCTACCCAAGGACCATGGAGTCACAGGACTTGAATTTGAATCTTCGTTCTTCTATATACTTGTTTGCATGACTTTGTACAAGTTCTTCCCCTCTTGGTCCATGGATGTCTTGTCTAAAAAATGAGGAGATTGCCTTTGATTGCTTCTAAGTTCCCTTCCATTTCCAGATCCATAAGTCAACACTCAGAGGTTCAATTTGCTGAATCGAGCTGGACATAGATTGGTGTAGACAAGTGTATCAGGGTCAGGTATTTACAATTATCCTACATTCAAAGGAAGTACTGCCCTGAATATGTTCCTTCTGGTCCTATAAACCTAGCTCTGACCCAAAGACTGTTTCCCTTTTTATGATGAAGGAAATAATGAATAACTAAATAAAAAAAAACAATTATTGATTACTAAGTGCCAAACACTTTGCTAAGAGCTAGGGGATATAAATAGAAATGCAAAACAGTCCTTGTTTCTAAGATGCTCACAATTTAATTGGTAGGAGACAAAACCCATGGATGGGTTGACTGCAGGGAGAATGACAAGGCCCAGTGGTTCTGAAGGTGATGCAAGTCAAAAAAGTTTTTTAATAGAAAATGCCAACATTTAGAAATCAAGCCATAGAGTCCCCAGATTTATGCTGATCTTGCACCTGGAAATGACTTGCAATGAGGGCCTAGAAATATCCTTTATGCATTACTCCCCACCTCCCTCAGCATTTTCTTAATTACAGCTCAGCATTTAGATCATTTACTGCCTCATTCATAAAATGAGCCGTCTGCATGTGGCAGCTTAATGAAAACAATCGGAGAAAATGTTACAAATTGTTGGGGGGAAGAGGCAGCTGCTTGCCTCCTGACTGCCTGGTCTTTCATTTTTTGATCCTTCTCCTTCCTGGTCTTCCTCAGCTTCCCTGCCCTTATGCTGAGGCAACACCTCCAGCCCCATCAGTTTCTCACTGGTGCTCAGCTGGGAAAAGCTGTTTTCAGCAGCTGTCCTCAGGCCCCATCCATGAGAGCGAGTGGTCTTTCAGGAAATAAGAGAGAAAAGACAAGTCCCTGTGGAGCTAGAGAACCTAAGAGATGTTTTAAGAAACAGGATCAGAGGAAGATGAGGGCAGTGACATTAAATGATAAGCTTAAATGAAAATTAAAGTTGATATCATCTCACTCTCCAGGCCAACGGGAATTGGCCTGCTATGGTAAACTTCTGGAATGAATTGTTTTGAGGACTACATATGAAACATGCACATTGTGTTTAAAAAGTACAACAGGAACTGGACTTATGATTTCATTGGTATAAGTAATTATAGGGAAAGGAAGCTCCTTCTGTCAATCTAGATTGGAATTTCTTTTGTAATTTAAAGTATCAGAGAATTTCCTGGGATTCCCCCCCAAAAAATCGTAAATTATTGAGAATCACACAATCAACATTTGTTAAGAGATGACTTGAACACTGGCATTCCTGGCTCTGAGGCTAGCTCTAGATTCATGATTCTAGGATATCTCTCTAATAATCCAAAATGAATTATTAAATATGGGATATTCAAGGCCCCATGGATGAGAAGAAGGAAATTATGAAAAAAACACAAGTCCATTCACAGGGATCTTTCCTACCCAATATCCAATGGTATCTGTGAAATAGAGTTCTGAGGCTGACATAGTGGAAGAATTCTGAAAATCCTATTCTTGGTTTCTAATCTAGCCACAGTTCAGTCTAAGTGGGAGGATCAATTCAGAGGATCCTTAGCCTTATTTGAACCCTTAGGAAACAAGTCAAAATTAGATGATACTTTAATATTTCTATGTGTCCAGATCTTTCCTTCTCTTCTCTCTGGCTTTATGACTCCCCAGAAGTGAAGACACCTTCCTAGACATGTGGCTCATAGATTTTAGAGTTGGAATGGGCTTTAGAAGACAAATATTCCAATGGTCTCATTTTTGTAGATGAAGAAGCAGGCTTACTACAGACATTCAGAGATTTTCCTATACTCTACTAAATATCAAAGGCAAGACTTGAAATTAGGCACTCTATCTAGAATACAACATTAATTCTAAGGAAGCTTGGGAAAATCTCTAGCTTTTAATTGTCCCATAGTCAAAGCCTCTTTCATGTGTATGGACTGAATTTTCCCTTTTCTCTCCCACCCCCATCTTGCCTCTCATCCATGTAGTAGGAGGTTAGATGGCACAATAGATGGAGCATCAGGCTTGAATTGGGAAGAGTCATCTTCATGAGTTCAAATCCAACTTCAGATACTTACTAGCTGTGTGACTCTGGGAAAGTCATTATCCCTGGTTGCCTCAGTTTTCCCATCTGTAAAATGAGCTAGAAGTACCAAGAAAACCTTAAATGGAGTCATGAAGAATTGGATATGACTGAAAAATAGCAATCAGTAGAAGGGTCACTCATGAATAAAAGACTTGAAATGACCTGAAACAGAGTGACTTCTATTCCATGGTCTGCATCTGAGTGACCAGCATCCATCCCTGAGCACACCTAAGATGATTTTAAATTCTCTAGCTCCATTCTATTACGATTCTCTAGAACAAATGATTCTGATAAAAATCACTACCATGTTTACTGCTGATTATCAGTCAGATATACACTGAGCTGAGCTGCATGTCTGCATTAATCTGAGTAATATCTGAGTTCAATCTTGGACTAATTGGTGAGCCTACGAAAGCCAGTGAATGAAACTGTTGTTTATCGCTAGAGCAACAAAGTGTCCGTGTATTTCTATTCAGGGAAGATAGGCCTATGAAGAAAAGTGATTCTGTTCTGCCTGCCAGCTACACATTATAATTATAGTTCTTGTCAAAGTAAGATGTAGAGATAAAACCTATTCCCTAGACAGCCATTCTCACTAATCCCCTGGGAATCCCTGGCTTAATTAAATACCTGGTTTAAGCTCCAGGCTTGGGTGTTGGGTAGCATGTCTTGATTAAAAGCAGATGCCAGTGATGCCCTAAGAAAATGCCAGGGGTGGGAGATGCTGAGAGCTCAATCTCAGAATTGCCACTAAGAAAGAGAAAGACATAGAGAACAGATCCAAATCAAAGGTGACTAAGGCTGGCCCCTCTCAGACCTTTGCTGGGAGATAAAGTCTCCAGGCTGTGGGCAGGGACACAATTTAGCTGAGAAGCCATCACCCAAAGTCCCTTCCTCTCCAGTCTAAGGTGGAGTGTGCAGCACTCTCCATGGTAGTCACACTTGTCTATCAATTTATGTCATCTCATTTGATCCTGATATTATCATCTGTGTTAATATAGTAGATAGGCAAGTATCACTATGGCCATTTTATAGATGAAGTAAAGAGAAATACATTTATTGACCCAGGCCATTTACATAATCAGTGGCAGATCTGGGGCTTAGAAGCAAGGCCTGATTCATAGTTTAGTGGTCTTCCCACTGCAAATATTGTTGTTTAGTCGATTAGCTGTGTCCACTGTTCCATTAACCCATTTGGGGTTTTCTTGGCAAAGATACTAGAATGGTTTGCTATTTCCTTTTCCAGTTTATTTCACAGATGAGGAAACTTAGGGAAGTTTAAGTGACCTGCTTAGAGTCACACAATAGTAAAGTGTCTGAGTTGGGATTTGAACTCAGGTCCTCCTGACTTAAGGCTGATATTCCATGCATTGTGTTGTGCCCCTGTAAATATTGCCTCTTCCCCAACAGTGATTAAGTACTACACTCAGAAGAAAACCGGGAATGTGGTGTAGTGGGAAAATCAATGGATTTTGAAGTAAGGTAAGTTGGATCTATATTTTGATAGTTATTTGCCACCTGTGTAGAGCTCAGGTAAGTCCATTGTCACCTCTAACCCTCAGTTTTCTCTCTATGCTTTCATACATGATCAATCTCTATAGTTCTCTCTCTGAATGCAGATGGCACTTTCCATCCAAAGTCTATTAGAATTGCTTTGAATCTTTAGGTACTATTTATCACCATTTTGCAGATGAGGATACTTGGGGCAATTGGAGTTAAGTGACTTGCCCAGGGACACACAACTAGGAAGTGTTAAGATCTGAGGTCACATTTGAACTCAGGTCCTCCTGTCTTCAGAGATGGTGCTCTATCCACTGTACCACCCAGATTCTCACAACTAGTGTCTGAGGAAGTATTTGAACTCAGGTTTTCCTGACTTAAAGTTCAAAACTCTATTCACTGGGTCACCTACTATTAAGATCTTCCTGCCACACAATCTGCTCCATGAACCATTTTTCTTCCCCTTTTTTATGACTTATTTCCTTCTTTTCCTCAAAGACTTTGGATGAGACTTTTCCCAATTACTCTAACCTCCTGGCATTGCTCCCTTATTTGAACTTTTTCTCCCATCATCCCTGAAATCCTCTTCCTGACACTATCTTCTTTCCCCTGTCCTCTTGTCCTTTAATGATTTTGATCCATGTATTCCTTTTCTGCCAAACTCTGATCTTATGGATTCCTAATAGTGAAGGAGAATCCATCCAAGATTCATAGCTTCACAGATTTTTAAGTTAAAAGGGGGCCTAACAGTTCATCTGTTCCAATCCCCTCATTTTGCAAAGGACGAAACTGAGAAGGCTTCCTCAGTTAGACAGCAAACTACTTAAGGGCAGAGACCACGCATTAGCCATGATACTTTTGTAGGATGAGCTCAGTAAATACTCCAGACTATGCTAACTCCTTCTCTTTTGAAAGAGATTAGAGTCCTATTCATGACTATTCCTTTTTTATTGAAACAAATGGCTTTACAGAAAGGATGTGCTTCAGTGACCACCTGGCTTCTACTTCCTGCAGCCTGATCACAGAAATAATTAAATCTCTAGATTAGATATGACAGATAGCATTTGGTAGCTCCAGCATGTTGTAACATAATGTTGTGAGGAGCTTTTTGAAAACTAAAAATCCCTGTTGTGTGTTCAAATCCAGCCTCAGACAAACTTCCTCACTCTGTGACTCTGGTCAAGTTACTTAACCTCTATTCTGCTGAATTTCTTCATCTGTAAAATGAGGAACTTACAGTTGTCCCTTTCACATCATGGCGATTAGGAACAAGGCCTTCTTGTGAAATTTAGAAAATCCTCATAAAATTTTTTAATCCTCCCTTCATACCAGAAAAGAAAAGAATTTTTTCTTTTTCTTTTATGGGGTGCTTACAGTACCTTTTGGTAAAATTTGGGTTAAGTATTTGGTCATAGATTATATGCAAGTCAACATTAAAGAAAAAAATAATTATACATGATTGTCAGCTTATGCAAAACATCCCCAAAATTCCCATTTAGTTTCTTATTCTGATTCTTGATATGTCAATGTATTAAAACTGGGGAGAAGTTGCTATGTACAAGGGATAACTATAATAGCACCTATTTTACAGGATTGTTATGGGAATCATTAATGAGATAATAAATTACAAAGGGCTTACTAAAATGTCTGGAATGTAGTAAGTGCTATATTATTATTATTATTTAGACAGTGCTGTTGTGACACTAAATAAGGTAATGGTTGAAAAGCACTTTACAAACTTTAAAGCACTACATAAATGTCTATTATTATTGTTAATTAGTTGCTCTGAATACTCAGGTTCAGTGCTAAACTAAGGACTTTTTTTTTTTTTTTTTTTTTTTTTTTTACTACTTCTCAATGTTGCCTCTAACCATGAACTTCACTGGATCAGAGAATTCAGAATTGGAAGGGACTTTAGGAATACTTAATTCAGTTCCCTAATTTTATAGCAGAATAAACTGCAACTTTGTTAGAAGAATTGTAATTAGCATAAGATGTACTTCTTTCCTAGGGGCTGGAAAAGGTGACAGACCCTAGTGATTCTCCTGTTCCTTAACACTGCATGCCCCAACTACTCTCTCCCCAGGCTTATCAGCCCTATTATAACACTCCGATTCCCTCCTCCACTGGATTTTCTAGGGGATGCACTATTGACTTCTCTTTAGCACCTAAAGCTGCTATTACCCTCCACCCCAAAGAACTGTTCCCCTTTGTGCCTTCTTCTCCCATTTTTTTTTTTACTTCATGTGAGAAAATCCATAGTTATGGCTTTACAAACAGGAGAGGTCCAGGTGACAAGAGCATTACATAGTTGAATTGGGACTGGCCCATTTTCCATCTTTGAATTCTCAGGAAACAGAATATCAATGCAATAAGCACTCAGTAAATATTTTATGAATTGGACATCAGTCTATTTTCAATCATTGGGAGCAACACATGCATGACGCAGGGAGATACACACACACACACACACACACACACACACACATACACACACACCATAACTAGTGCTCAGGATATTTCTCTCCCAGTCTTAAAAAGGGTGAAATTTCTTGGGGTATGATGCTATGAGCATGGGAACTCACATACAAACTGGGTTTAGCCTTACAATGTTCGCAGTATGCTTGATGAACTTGGGACTGGGAATGGTCAGCCACAAATAGCAATGTTTAGCTTCCTTATTTTCCTAAATCCCTTTTCATCCCTGCTAGGACCGTAGCCCTTCTTCATGGTTACAAACTGAGAAAAGCATGAAACTAAGGAGCTTTCCTTTAAGACAGCTCACATTTCATCTTCAGCAAGAGTCCTTACCTGGGTTCTACCTTGCCTTCCCCTTCCATCTCCTACTACTAGCATCTTCCCTCAGAAATAATATATATCTTGTATGTACCTAGTTGTTTTTATATTTTCTCCCTTATTGAAATGTGAACTCCTTCGGGGTTGGGATCCTTTCTTTGTCCCACAGCTTAGTAGTTAATCTGAACAGTAGTTGTTCAGTCATGTCTGACTCTTTTTGAACCATATAGTTCAGGGTTTTGTAGTTTGCTTTTGGCAAAGATACTGGAGTGATTTGCCAGTGAACTAAAGCAAATAGGTAAGTGATTTGTATAGAGTAACAAAGCTAGTAAGTATCTGAGACAGGATTTGAACACAGATCTTTCTGACTATAAAACCACTGAACCATATAGTTGCCTTGACATATAGTAAATGTTTAATAAATGCTTGATGACCAACTGACTTCCTGGAGCTGGGGAAAGGAAGAAGCAGAGGATATGCTCAATTCTACTCCAATATGTCAGACACGTATAAGCAGTGTCCAATTGCCTTGGGGAAAGGGAAGAAGCCCATGTAAAAGTGTCATAATTGTGGGCTATGTGCCATGAGAAGCACTGCAACTCAGGTACTTAAGATAACGTTTATGTACAGTCATTGATCTAACTGCAAGTGACAGAAAAACAGCTCTCTGCCCTCCATCTCGCCTCACACACGATTATCCAGGCAGGGTGGCCCATCACTTATTACTGTCACAGAAATTCACCCCTACATCGATCCTAATGCAAATCACCAAACTCAATCAGGAGAATGACCCCATCACAGGGAGAGGGACGTGACAGGACTCTGTCTACAATGAATGCCTGCCTCCGTGCTCAGGGCCATTCACCAATCACACTGCACTAAGAGCTCTCCATAGCATCTCTAGATATAACCATTGTTGTTTTACTTCATGAACTGGTGGTATATGATTAATAATGATGATTATTTTTCAGTGAATGATTAATAAGAATAATAATTTTTATTAGAATAACAATAGAGTATACATAGCACCTTAGTTTTGAAGAGATTTGCAAATTTTATTTCATTTGAATCTCACAACTCTGTAAGTTTGTCACTATTATTCTCCCTAATTTACAGATGAGGAGACAGAGGCAGAGAGAAGTAAAGGGACTTATTGAGAGTTACAGAGGCTCTTCACCATGTACCTGCCTGTTTGTCCTATTTCAATTCATCCTTAAATCTATTGATGAGAAGGAAGTCTTAATATATCCTCTTATCCTCTGCTCTAGAAAAAACTGCTTGTTCTTCACCAGTGCAGAGGGATAAGTACTGACAGGACAAAAAAAGACAAAAGTAAAATTAATGATATTCATATCCTAGAAGAGAGGAATAACTTCACTACAGAGATGACTATTCTTACACTCATTGAGCTTCATTTTCTTCATATACATTATAGGATGCCTTCCTCACCATCTTTCAGCTTAAAAATGAAACTCTCCTGCTCAATAAATGTCAATTGCTCACTATTGTCTGTAGGATCAATTTAAACTTTTTAACTTAGAATTTAAAATGCTTCACAACCTACTTCTGGGCTTATTACATACTAGCCCTTTCATGGACTCTATGGTGCAGTAAAGTCAGTATTCCTGCTATTGCTTGCACAATTCATTTCCCTCTCACCCTCCATCATGCCTGGAAAATAATCCTTTCTCATTTATACCTTTTAGAGTCTCTGTGGTTGTTCAGTCATTTTTAAGTTGTATCTAACTCTCTGTGACCTCATTTGGGGTTTTCTTGGCAAAGATACTGGAGCGACTTGCCATTTCTTTTCTGGCTCATTTTATTGATGGGGAAACTGAGGCAAATGGGGTTAAATAATTTGCTCAGAGTCACAAAGTTAGAAATTGTTTGAGGCTAGATTAAAACTAAGAAAAATGAGTCTTTCTGACTTCAGGTCCGGTGCTCTGTGCTACCTATCTGCCCATTCTAGGCTCATCAGAGCTCAATGCTTATTTGAATTACTGTACTTCTCCACTTGGGAACAGCGACACATTTCCCAGTGCTAGAGACCAGTGGGACATACTTTGTTTCTTCTCTTTTAGGGTAGGCAGGGAACAATGAGGCAGATGCTTAAAGCTGGGGTATAGAAAAAAGATGAGAATGGCGGGGGATAAAGATAGAGAGCATATATTAACAGAAGCTCCCCTCTAGTCTGGGTAGGGAATACTGGGAGGAATCATGCCTCAGCTGCTATAAATGAAAGGTCATGTTTTTTCTGTGCCTTCCTCAGGAAGAAAACATGGAGCTCAGCATGGGGTTAAGAGGGGCCTTCAGAAGCTCTCAGGAGAAATCCCCAGCATACCAAGCAGGTGCCAGTAGAGGATGATGTCATTGCCCCTGGGAGGCCATTCCGGATGTCTCCACATTACCCTGGGCACTGGACAGGATATTTCTTACCAAAGCCCGACATTGATTCATCCCTGCCTCTCTCAGGGTAATAAAAGTATCAGTGCCTGGCTGAGGGCCCAGGGGCTGAGCTGTCACCTCCACTGACAAATAGCTCCTGTTTTACTAACTTCACCAGGGTTTCTGGAAAACAATGAGCCTGAATAGCAAGCTTTACTGGAGTGAACTAGGTCCCCCCTCTCTCTCTGTTCTTTTTGAGAAATGAATGGGCATCTGTCTAGGAAGTTCTAAGTCCAGTCCTATCCAGAGCTAGGGAATGGATTATGTGACCTCCACACACTCTTCCCACCCCCAAGGTATTGTTCAGCTAGCTTCTAATTGGTACAAATGATGAATCTCCTGGAAGGGTTGAATGTATTCAAATCTGCACTATTAGAAGGTATAATTAAATAAAAATTGTAATTGGTTTTACCCCAGTGGAAATAGGCAGCACGCATTCAAATAATGTGCTGACCACATTCAATATAATGGAAATCACTATAATTCCATGGTAGCTATCAGTTTCTCTTGGGTGGTCATTATGACAGCACCTCTTCTTCTTGTTCTCTGCCCATTATTAACTCCTAAAACCTTTTCTTTATTATAACAAAATCTTATCACTAAGGAGCTATGTTTTTTAATTGCCTTCATTCTGTATTACTGTGCAATTTCCAAAGTGACTTTACTAACATCCTCACATGCTTAAATAAACTAATGTATGTATATATGTAAATAACTCTGCAAACCTTAAAGTGATAGAATATCCCCACTATTTTTCTTGTTCTCATTTTTTTGTTTTTGTTGTAATATAGGTAGAAACTCTACTAGGAGTAATGGTAATAACAATTATAATAGTGTTTTATATTTTATAATAGCATTAGGGATGCAACTCCATGGGCTGACTGACCATATTGTTCAAATGCCAAATTAACTCATACAAGGCAAGTTCTCACATGGAATTCAGAAGAAGTAATATAAGGATACTCAAGGCATTTCTGAAGAACTCTGGGATTGATGATGAGATGTGGGAGACATCCAGTCCACAATTGATAAATCTAACTCTGTTACCATAGAGCCCATAAACCTCCATCTTTTCCACATTGATATCATGACAGTCTGTCAAATGCCTTGATGAAAACTTAGTAAACAGCATCAATAGCACTCTCTTAATCTACTGCTTTAGTAGCCCATCAAAAAAGGGCTGAAATGAACTGGAATCAACTTTCTGATCTCTGGTATGACCTACTATTTTTGAAATATTATTGGCTCAGCAGAATGATTTCAGAGAGGCTTAGAGAGACCTACATGAACTGATGCTAAATGAAATGAGCAGAACCAGGAGATCACTATACACAGCAACAACAAGACTATACTATGATGAATTCTGACGGATGTGGCTCTCTTCAACAATGAGAGAATTCAAACCAGTTTCACTTGCTCAGTGATGAAGAGAGCCTTCTATACCCAGAGAGTGGATTATGGGAATTGAGTGTGGAACACAACATAGCATTCTCACTCTCTCTGTTATTTGCTTGCATTTTGTTTTCTTTTTCATTTTTTCTTTTCTTTCCTTCTTGATCTGATTTTTCTTGTGCAGCAAGATAACTGTATAAATATATAAATATATATTAGATTTAGCATCTATTTCAACATATATAACATGTATTGGACTATCTGCCAGCTAAGGGAGGAGGTGGGGGTAAGGTGGGGAAAATCTGGAACAAAAGGTTTTGCAAGGGTCAATGTTAGAAAAATTACCCATGCATATGCTTTGTAAATAATTTTTTTTAAAAAAGAAAAGAAATCTTTTTTGCTCTTTAAAGTCACAAATTCCTTTTCTGGATGTTAATTAACTACCCCTATAAATTACATTCTTGAATTTTGTCAGAATTTGAAATCAAACTCATCATAAATTACAGATTACACACACACACACACACACACACACACACATATATATATATATATATATATATATATATATATATATATATATATATATATACTTTCTGCCTTGTAAGGAGAGTCTATTACCGTACCAGATCTGTGAGGCTGGGAAGTCCCAGAAAAGAGATTTTAGCCTAGTGTGATCAGGGAATTTAATGAAGCAAGGTCAAAGTGATGCTTGTCATACTCTCATTCTTCAACAATATTGTGTCTCTATGTTAGACTTAAAATAATGGAAGGGTAGACAGATCTCAGGGGACAGTTAGGTGGTGTAATCATTAGAGCACCCATCCTAAAGTCAAGAGGATCTGAATTCAAATAGAAGCTCAGATATTTATTAGCTGTGTGACTTTGGGCAAACCACTAAACCCTGTTACCTCAGTTTCTTCATTTGTAAAATGAGCTGAAGAAGGAAATGACAAGCCATTCTAATATCTTTGCCAGAACCCCACATAGGATTCTGGAACATTTGGACAAGATTGACCAACTAAATAACAAGACAGAACTCTTTTGTGCCATCTGAGGGGCAAAAAGACCTTGAAAAATCCCCATGTATTTCTTGCTTATGATAGCAATAATTCTATTAGCAATACTCCTACATTCCACCTCCTAACCAAGCCACTAATCCCTTTCACTGCTGAATTCGGAAATATGCCAACAATAAGTCTTATCATTAGCCATATTCAAGTTAATTATGAAAAGGTTAAGGATTTTGACATTTAAGGTCTTCCACAATCTAATTCCAACCTACTTTTCTTACCTACTTTCACATAATTCCCTTTCACAAACCCTGCAATCTGTTCAAAGTGACTTTCTCCAAGATTCCCTCATTCTGGCCTCAGCTACATTCTTACCCAGGACCTTCCTTCAGCATCTGGGGCTTTTTCACCGGTAACATCCATCTGTATTTTTCTCACTTAGGAATATCCCAAACACAGGGAATTCTTCTCACACTGGTGAATTTCTCTCAAGGATTTCATTTTGGGGAAGGGTGCAAATTGGAGGCTGTGAAACTTCATTCCTTTCCTGGCACAGCTTCCTACTCTTAGGACTTCATCAATACCTCACTGTAGCTCCTCTCTATCTTCCCTTTCCTTTCCCCCAATTCAGCTCCTCTTTGTGTATTGTCTTTCCTCTAATCAAACAATAAGTTCCTTGATGGCAGGGGTTGCCTTTTTTATTTGTGGCCCTACCCTTAGCCCAGGAATGAAAAGAAAAGTGAAAATGAGTTCCTAACTAACTACAACAAAAATCTTACTAGTGCCAAGAAGTGTTAGTTACTATTGCTCTGAGGGGTGACAAAAACCCCTCAAGATTCTTATAATATAATAATGGAAATGGGACAGGCAGACAAACAATAAAATGCAGACATGCTTAATAAAATATTTATTCTCTTACCCTTCCTGGACATTGTCAATGATTTCTTTCCTCTGCCACAATTGTAACACAATTCCTAACATTCCCTCATTTCACTCCAGCCAATAGGGTGGAACTTTACACATACTTCAAGTCTCATTCATGAAGTATTCCATGATCCTTGCCCCATAAGAAGTGATCTCTTAGTGCTATCTCTGATACAACTCATCATATTGACCTATGTGTCTTTAGATCTAGTCCCATGATTCAAGATTTGTTAGAAGCATACTCTCATTTTTCATTTAACCCTAGATTCTTCCTCCAAATACCAAGGGAGCTGTCCCTGGTACCCTTACTGTGAACTGAATTCCTAGACCATTCATTCCTCAATTGCTAAATTTAAAGGGCACTCACTGACATAACTATCCTGGAGACAATTCCTCTCCTGCCCACTCTCTCTCCTCTCTTAATGGTTACTCTGTAGCATCCATGGCCCCAGTCTAGAGACTTTTTCCTTTTTAAGTATATTGGAAAACTGATGGTTTTTGTAGTGCATGCTCTTTTCTACTCCATTCCACTCTGATGAACTCAATCAAGTTCATCAGAAAAGGCAACAAAGGGAAAGGCAGCACCCAGGACTCAAAATCTAAGGACTGAGAAATGTAGCCGTGCATTCTAATTGCTCCTTGTTTAATGATGACAGGTTAGGGAGTCACTGTTGGGAAGCTATAACTTGTGCTAAGTTGCCTCGTCAGTGTTAGTAACTGACACCTATTGACCCAAGAAAATCAATATTCTCCTAACACAAATTAAGAGCCTTGGATCTGAAATCAGAGGATACTTCCAAGTTCTGTTTCTGATACTTATTATTGGTGTGACCTTGAACAAATGTCTTTACTGTGTGGAAAAACCATAACAAGGAAGAACTTAGCTCCAAGATAGTAAATTTAAAAGATATTCACATAACCATCTCCAAGGTGGTTTCTCTTCTGTCCACTCTCTCCTCTTTTCTCTATAGCCACAATGGTTCCATTTTAGAGATACTTTTCTAGTATCTCTCTTCCTTCAGTAGATCAGAAACTTCATATGCTTTCTTTGCCATTGGGCCATATTCTAAATAAACCTAACCATTAATTTGAACTCTATTAGCTTCTCATACTCTACCTTATAAGCAAAGTTTGCAAGAAGTGTTATATGGTATGGTGTGAGATGTAGTGGTGGAGGGTGGTGTAAATTTAGACCCCAATCATAGAACTGCAAGGGAATTTAAAGGCCATCTATTCCAACCTTTTCAATTTAAAGATGAGGAAGCTAAAGGTCAGAGAGGTCATTCCAAGGTCGCACAGGCAGTGACGGATTCAAGGTTTACACACAGATGCTATGCCCCTAAATCCATACCTAATGTTTTTATAAACCTTGAAATATTACATAAATGTCAGTTATTGTCATCTATCAATTATTACTATTATTATTTTAACGTAGAATTGTATTTTTTTCACTTATTTGTAAAGGCAATTTTTAACATTCATTTAATTTTTTTAATTCTAAATTTTCTCCCTGGCCCCTTCTTAAGACAGTAAGCAATTTGATATAGGTTGTGTATGTACAATCATATATTGCTATTATTATTATTATTACCACTGCAATAGAGTCTCCATTCTGACACTTGGTAGCTGTGTGTCCCTCAGTAAATCAACCTCTCTGTGCTTCTACTTCCTCATCTGTAAAATGAGAATAATTGCCATATTTATAATATCTACTTCACATGGTCATTTTAAGAAAAGCACTGTTTAACCTTAAATAAACTATAAAAATATGTAAATTTGTAATATATTTCAGAGAGCTATTTCTAGAACATGGTCCCTATTTGTGATCCTCTAAAGCCCAGGGAAAAATACTGTAGATAAAGTATAAAGAATCATAAAAATTTTAAAGCTAGAATGATCTTAGGTATTCTCTTTATATGTATATACATATAAGTATGTATCTCCACCTACCACCTATCAATCAGTCTATCTAAAAATCTATTATCTGTCTGATTTTATCAATGTAAAATTTTCTCTGCTGGGGAAACTCTCTCTCCTAAATGAGCAGATTTGCAACTGCTCTGCACTTTATAGTCTCAGGGAATTATGTGAAACAATGAGAGGGTAAGAGACAAGAGTTTCATAGCCAGTATGTGTCAGAGATCCAATCATTTAATGACATCACAGTTAATAACTGATATTTATATATTACTTCAACATTTCCAAAGCACTTTACAGATATTATCTCTTTTAAGCCTCATAATGAACCTCTGGGGTAGATGCTAGAGATATTGGTCCATCTCTTCACCCCCACCTCAAGTTCCTCCCCCCAAAACTTTCATTTTACAAATGGCAACAATGAGGCCCAGAGGAAGAAATTATTTATTTTCTGAGGGTCCTATAGCTCATTTTTAGTAGAAAAAGGCACTAGAATCAGTTTTCCTGACTAACTTCTGGGCTTTGGTGGGAAAAGAAAGTGCTAGATCCTAATCTAGAGAGTAAGCTTTTTGCCCAAAGCCAGCTAGGCATTTATCTCCAGGAGGCTGAGACCCTGGGCAGAACATTCAGAGGCCCAAATCATTATCATTTCCTTCCTTTATCCAGAATAAGTTCTGGATCCTTCTAAATAATGCATTGGGCACAAGACTCATTAATCCTCCAATTCCTCTTTTTAATCCACCTTGCCTATGAGAATATTGTACAATGAAGAGAGACCTGGACTGGAAGTCAGGAGACCTGTATTCAAATCTCCTCTTTGTCATTAATATATCATCTTTGACAATTTATTTAATGTCTCCAGGACTCAGTTTTCTCACTTGTGCAATAAGAATTGAATTGGATGATCTCTGAAGTTATATTTTCAAAGGCTGTTAGCATATGACTCTCTGATACCTAGAAAAATTAAAGACTAATTAGATTGAGGGGACTCATTGTCACTAGAAATATTGCCTATTTAAGGACTGATATACTGTGTTAATATACCTCCTTAGATTCTGAACCAGAATACATTCCTCTTCTTTGAGTTCCTCCACATCCTAGAAAGGCCTTTATTTTGGAAGAAATATTAAAATCCCATATCACTGAGATTCTGGTTTGGAACAGATACAAGAAATTCTAAAACTTGTAAACTTACTCTATTCTTCAAGTCTCTTTAAGTGCAGAATTAAAAAAAAAAGATATTATGGCACAGTTTAATATGGAAGATCTCTTTAATGGAATGTTTGTTTTTGTTTGTTTGAGAATAATGATGATGCATTCATTTACCATGCCAGTGGGCCAGAGTAACTAGTCATTTGGCCATCTAGGTTAAATTCAATTGAGTTAAGAGTTGGGATGAGGGTCTATTGTACCACTGCTTTTATGCATGTTTTAAAACAGAGGTCATAGGTATTGAGGAAGCTGAGAAGCTTAGATACCAATACTGTGTTCAAAAAGGGGAAGAAGCTGAAGTAAAGATGAAGACTGAATCTGGTCCTGAACTTATTGGGAATGAGGGAGAAATAACTGGAGATTAACAGAAGACGGTTACAAGAATATGGTTAAGATTTGTTGTTCTATCGTTTCAATTATGTCTGACTTTGTGACCCCACTTTGGGTTTTCTTGGCAAAAATACTAGAGTAGTTTATCATTTCCTTCTCCTGCTACTTTTATGGATGAGGAAACTGAGGCAAACAGGGTGAAGTGACTTGCCAGAATCACAGTCACTGTCCAAAGACAGATTTGAACTCTATCCACCTAGCTGCCCCATGATGGACCAGATAGAATTAATATGAAAAGAGAAGAGACTGTTGCTAGGTCATGAGGACAAGTAGAGGGGTAGATAATGACAGTAGATAATAAAGAATTAGCCCACTCCTCTTTCTGGCCCTGTGAAGCAGAGAAATGGGAAGATGGGAAACCAGTCTTTCAGAGAACCCTAAAAGATAAAAGAACTCTGAGAGAAATTGATCTAGGATTATAGACAGAGTTGAAAGGAAAACTGGAAGTCATCTAGATCTATCTCCTCATTTTATAGATGAGCAAACTGAGGCTCAGGGGGGTGAAATGATTTGCGATTTGCCCGCCATCACACAGGGAGATGGAAAAGAGAAAGCATTTATTAAATACCTACAATCTGCTGTGTGCTGTGTTACTGAAACTGCAATTTCTCTATAAGAAGCAAGGGTAGCCAATTTGGTCCAGCCTGGTTCAATCCTTCCCTTCCTGAGAAATCTATCTCACTCACAAATCTAAAACACTGGGGTTCATGAAGGGAAAACTGTTGGAGTGTTTATGGTGCCTGGAAAGGTGGAGGTTAGAAATGAGAACACATGCCTTTTTTCCCTATTGCAGTCTATCTTGACTGCCATGCCTTCTAGAGTCAAGAGAAAGGAGACTTATGTTTTGCTATGAATACTGAAAGAGCCCAAGGCAAGAAATCATCAGAAAGGACAGAACAATGGGATTCATTTAGCAACTTTACCAACCTGGCTGAGGCTATATAATTTTTTTTTGTAATTTAAGTTTGCAACTCATGGAAATAATATAGGCCCTTGGAGCACATACATTATGATGAGCTATTGTTGACTTAAGATGCAGCTTAGTGGAGTAGATGGAAAACAGGAAATAAAAAAGTCTGGATTCAAGTCCCGAAACTACCTTATCCTGTTTGTGTGACCCTGGGTTTGCTATCTAATCTCTCAAATCTCCAGGCAGCTCTCTCTAGGACCATAAGAAAATCATCAACAGAATATTTCCCTCAAAAACTTGAGGTCTTCTCTCCCTGCAGTAAGAGTATAATGCTGAAGAGACAAAGATGAAGGGGCATACATACTTGGGATATATTGGGAGCATGTGTGGAAAGACAATTTATTCCTCAAGTACTGCAAATGTGCTCATGTCTACTGATGATATTATTATTATCCTGCTTCTGTTGGGCCTCCTTCCCTTGGATGGGGTATGTAGCTTTACATTCTAATGAAGGAAGAAAATATCTGTAAGGAAGCAAGAATTAGAAAGTGAGATAGAGGTTTGGCAGGAGTCCATTTTCCTGTAGGAGGAGATTGAGATGAAGGAGTCAGTTAGGGAATGAATGGTGGGCCCCAGATTGGTAGAATAAGGCGAAAGCTCAGCAATCAGATCCAGGGTCCTAAGGAAGGGAGTCAAATCTCAAGAGTTTGAGGAGAGAGAGAGAGAGTGTGTACACGGTGTGTGGCTTAAGAGCTAGAAATTTTCCTAGAGTTTTAAGGGCTAACATTGGTTGACTGTGTGATCCATTTTACATAATTGTTTGCATTTGAACTAAGATTTGAACACCTTACCTCACAGAAATAAGACTGATATTTCGGAGTGATGCAGAAGATGGAGAAGAAGAGCTTGTCTAGCATGTTACAATAAACAATTTCTAACCACACATTGTGTTCTTAGAACTCAGAGTAATGGGTAGTGGGGAACATAAAAAAATCATCTCATTGTTGTAAAGAGCCACATCCATCATAATTTATCATTGTAAATCTTGTTGTTGCTATGTACAATGATCTCCTAGTTCTGCTCATTTCACTTAGCATCAATTCATGTAAATCTCTCCAGGTCTTTTTAAAATCATCCTGCTGGTCATTTCTTATAGAACAATAATATTCCACAGCATTCATATACCATAAATTATTTAGCCACTCTCCAAAGGATGGGCATCCACTCAGTTTCCAGTTTCTTGCCACTACAAAAAGGGTTGCTACAAACATTTTTGCATATAACATTAGGTTTTTATAAAACAAAGCGCTATGTAAAGGGAGATCATCACTAACCGGAAGAATCCAAGAAAGTCTCTTGGAAGAGATAGTTTGGTTTTGGGATTTAAAGAATAAGTAAGAATTGAGAAGATGAAGAATGGGAGGGGAGTCATTCAAGTCAATTAACATTTATTAAGTGCCTACTAATTCTAAGTGCTAAATACTAGAGAGACAGAGAAAAACAAAAAGTAATTTTTGTCCTCAAAAAGCACATAAGCTAAGGGAAACATTCAGGCATGGAAAAACAGTCTTAAGCAAATGCAGGAAGGATCAATGTATTTTTTGAAGTCTTGGAGTTGTCTACTTTGGCTGGAATATAAAATGTATAAATAGGAACATGGCACTATCTGGTCTCTTGAATATAAAGTGGAATGGTTTGTCCTTTCTTTGAGAGACAGTAAGGAGCCATGTCATATTTTTTAAGTAGAGAAGTGACAAGAACAAATCTATACCCAACATCATTATGGTAGTGGTAATAAGAATGAATTGAGGATATAAAGGGGATGGAGTTGGAAAACTCTTTTAGAAGACAATTGAAATAGGATTTTCTTTTTGATTAGAACTGTGATTTCATTAGTAGAGAAAAAGTTCAGTGAACAAATTCCCTCTACTAATATAGGTATTCAACTACTCTGTCACTTTAAGTCTCAAAGAATTGTCTGGGGTCATTGAGAAACTCAGGCCTTAGCAATTCTGATCTGGCTCTCTAGAGGTACACTGTTCTAAAATGCATAGTCTAAGCATGTTATTGAAAATCTATATCTTTGATGATGGTTTGAGAGATATTACACATTGGGTAGAATTCCTAGGATGTGGTAAATGATTAAAAATATAAGTAAAGGATAGACAAGACTCAAAATAGTACAAATTTAAGAACATGAGAATCAAAGTGATGGAATGGTGCTACCAGATAAGAAAGTGAAGTTATTAGGAGAAAGGTTTAGGGAGAAGGATAATAAAGATACGTTCAGAAATGTTGAGCTTAAGGTACTTGGTGGGACAACTCAGGGAGATGTCCTGAAGACAACTGGAGATATGATTTGGAACTCAGAACTGTGGTCAGGATTAGACACGGAGATCTGAGAATTGTCTCCATAGAGATAATAATTGCATCAGTGAAAATGAGTGGCATTAGCAAGGGAGAGTTTATAGAAAGAAAAGAAAAGGTTAAGGAGACTCTCATATGTCTTTTTTCTTCATGCTTTAAAAAAAACCCATTTTTTGGCTTATACATGTTTAACTTTTATCATATTTTTTGCTCTCTCATAGTGAAGAGGTAAGGGAAGGTGGGAGAAAAAGTTTGGATCACAAAGTCTTACAAAAATTAATATTGAAAACTATTTTACATGTATTTGAAAAAAATAAAATATTATTGAGAAAAAATAAATAGAAAAAAATCTCCCCAAATTTTCTTTTTTTGTGTGAGAAACAGTGTGATGGCTTTCTGATTCTTTGGGGTTTAGCACTTCTCAAACCACATCACACATGAGGTCATATCTAGATCACCCGGGCAGTTGTCTGTTCATTCCTAGTATGGGCCAGTTTTGAATACAGCAAATTTTTAGGAACATTGCCTATTATTCTCAATAGAACAGGAGGGAGTCCCAGTTTCATGCAATATTCAACTTGACTGTAAAACCACCCTGCTTGCTGAGATAACTGGCTTGCCTTTGATGTTTCCTTTTCCATATATGTTCCTCCAGTCTGAACTAAATTCTTGTAGGTTTTTCTTTGCCTGTTTTTTTTGGAATGATTACATTAAGTGGGACAGCTGTATAAGTAAGTTTTGCAGATTTATGATTTGCATCAAGCTGCCTAGTCTGCTTGCTAAGGGATTTTGAGGTTTGGTTTGGTTTTTTTTTTTTTTTGTATGTTTATTAGGGTTTTAACCCATTCCATTTTTATATTAGCTACTTCCTAAATTGCTATTCAGTTCTTATTTAAAGGACCATGTTAATGTGATTATAAACTTAGATTTATGCCTCAAGTCTGCTATGTGATCTTAAGACCAATTATATTATATAATATTAATATCTCCTATGTAATTTCTTTGATCTTTTAAACTCTGTCCCTTCTTGATACTAGATCATTTTTGGTTATATTTATTTTGAATAGATTTTGTATATGTATATACATGTTTATGTTGTGTCCTTGAGAGTTGTTTTTGTAATGGGATCATGGAATCCCCAATTTAGAACTGGGAGAGCTCTGAGAAGGCACAAAGTCCAGCTCTCTTGTTTCACAGATGAGGAAAATGAGGACTAGAAAGAAATATCATCTGCCCCAGATTACCCAGAGAATAAGTGATAGAGCCAGAATTTAAACAAAGGCCACCTAACTATGCAGGCAGCACCTTTGCCATAGTTCTAGACAATTAATAAATGCTTAGTGGTTGATTGATAGAATAAGCCACAGGAGCAGTAAAATAATTGAGTCAGAAAGTATCCTTCATTCTCCAAAGCACTTAGTAAGCCCTACTACATGTCAGAAGCAGTGCTGGGGCCAAGGATAAAAAGACAAAAACAATTTGCTTCTACATCGAAGATGAGTGATTGTAAAAACTAGAACTAGAAAGCAGGCCCTCTAGCTTCCATTGCACTGTTCTTTAAACACTCCCTTCCTCTTGCCACAATTTTTAAAAAAAGTGATAACTTTTTATTTTTCAAAATACATGCAAAGATAATGTCTAACATTCATCCTTGCAAAATCCTGTGTTCCAAATTTTTCTTCTCCGCCCTATCCCTAAACAGCAAGTAATACATTATAGGTTAAACACGTTGCCACACTGTTGCACACATCGTCCACTTTACCCAAATCACTCTTTCTCACTCCTCTCTGATTATCTGAATTTGATTCATTCTTCATGACAGATTCTCTCCTGCCTTTTCTGCAGAACCTTTCTTCATAACCTTCCTTCACCATGTTTGCTCACAATGGATACACTGAATTTTTATTGAAGGAAGGAAACAATAATTTATTAAGTATTTACAACATGTCAGATACTATCCTAAGAGCTGGGGATAAAAAATACAAGCAAAAGAAAAACAGCTTCTGTCCTCATGAAGCTTACATTCTAATCAGAGTGGACAGCCCATAAAACAGAGCTAAGAAAAAGGAAGGGGAAATATGAAAGGTCTCCATATGGAAGCATGGTTGTGAAGTTCAGACAGTAGGAACAAGTCCAGGAGGAGAGTTGAAGACCATCTTTGGCCCATTCATTAAAAGTAGGTACCAGGGAGAACTTACCACTGGGAGAAGAAGCCAACCCTCACACAGGGATATTTCAGCTGGAGAAAGTGGAAAGGATGAGTAGATGTTCTAAAGTGTCTAAAATTCTAAAGTGTACTATCTTTTTTTATGTTCAGAGACTCTATCTCCCCAACTAATCTAACTCCCCAAACCCTCAAGGAAAAGAGTCATATCTTATACTTTTTTGAATCTTGCTCAGCACCTGTCAGAGTCCCTTCAATATAGGAGTTAGTCAATAAATATTTGTTGCTTGCTTAATTCTAAATTACTGCCAAAAATGATGGGTCCTTGGTTCTCTATGATGGCTAACTATTATCATTTTTATTATCTTCAACATTATTACTAAGCCTGACAATCCAACTTTGGCTCAAAGCCTAGAGCATCATAAATCCACAGCAGGGAGCCCTCTTCCAGTGGGCAAGAAACTGGCTCTCCCCAGAGCAAGAACTGCTGATGGGAGATTTTCTTAATTCTGTAGGGTTTATTCCTGGCACTGTATAACTAGGATGTGAGAAAATGGTTTGTTATCACTATTAAAAATATAAGGTCAAAGAAATCATGACCCTTGTTTAGCTATTCTATCATTTCCTTTTTAGAAAGATCCAACATGAGAAATGATAAAAAGCCTTCAAGGGAACCAAACAATTGGAGTGGGGAATCTCTGAGACACAGCTTTCTGGTGAAGTGTATTTAATAACTGAGTCAAACTTTCTGGAAGAAAGTCTGGAAGCAATCAGTCATTCAAGTGAAAAATACTACCGTCAGGGCTTCTAAGAAGCAGCAGAAGTAATGGAGCCAAGAGCATTCAACTGTCTGGAATCTACTATATAGCCTCATCACAAACTCAAATTGAAGCCTTAAAATCAGTGGAACAGAAAAAAAAAAAAAAGATGCATTGGAAATTGCAATGGTTGTAAAGGAGATGGGGGTGGGGAAGTGCAGAATCTATCCATCCATACTAGACTCCCCATTCTTAGCCCACACAGTAATGGGAGGCATTGGCACAGAGAAGACAAGCAAGCCATCTAGTCCAACATAGACCTGACCAAGAATCTGTTCTTTTATATGTCCAACAAATGACTATCAAGTCTTTTGCTTGACAACCTTCTGTGAGGAGGAACCTACTTCCCCCCCCCCCAAAGCAGTCTAGTCAATATTTCCACAGCTCTAATTATTGGGAAGAATCTCCCTTCTCCCTTAATCAATCCTAGATCAGCCTTCTTTAAACATATTTATCCCCTCTGGGTTCAAATAGAAAATGTTTAATAATCAACTCTTATGCAAGCCAGCCCTTTGAATATTTGATGATACTAACATGCTTCCCCTAGGTTTTTTCCCCTCTTTAGGATAAATATCCCTGTTTCTTTCCCCATTTCTTGTATTTTATGTTCTCCAGTTCTCTTATCAAGATAACCATTTGCATATCTTGTTATACTTGAAGCCAGAAAGATTTGAGTTTATATCCTGCCTCAGACATTTTACTAGTTGAGTGATCTAGGATAGATCACTTAACCTCTGAGCCTCAGTTTCTTCATCTGTAAAATGAGGATAATAATAGCACTTATTGTTGTTTTGAGGACAAAATAAAATATTTATGTAAGGTGTTCTACAAATATTATAATATATATGTAATATATCTTACATATAATGCTATATAATTTATATTTATAAAAATTATAATTACATATGGATGTATTACAGTTATTTATAATTATCTGCCATTTCCTTAGGGGATAAAGTAGATTTCTTTGTCCTGTGGCAAGGATGGGGTGAAGATTTGGGGATGTAGTCGACTGTCATCTCAGTATGTCAACAATGTTCCATAATAGTCAAGAAAACAAATTTATCATAAGCTAACAATGTCAGACATGTGGCTCACAATACTTCCAAGTGCCTCAACAAGATTACAATGTAATTGGACAATATTTTACAGTATAAATAAAAATAAAATAAAACACAGATAACAGTAATTTGTGATTTTCCAAGTCAATAGGCAGTCTTCAGGGATTCTTATGTGGCTTAGCCATACCTGTTTCTATTTGAGTTTGGTATTACTGATCTAGTTTGAATTTGAAAATATACATAGTATCTGAAATAAAGGAGGTAAATAATTCCATGATAGTTAGCCTTGAAGAGGTACCTGGTAGCTTAGTAAATAGAACAATGGATTTAAAATCAGGAAGAACTGAGTTAAATCTGGTCTTAGATACTTCCTAAATGTATGACTCTGGGCCCCTCTAATTGCCTGACAAAGGGATCTGCTGTATCCCCTAAGAAGGAAATGGCAAATGATTCCAGTATCTTTGCCAAAAAAAAATTGTCACGGATAGTATGATACAAGGGATAATGAAGAGTCAGAATATTGTGTTCAGTTCTATATACTTTATGTTAGAAAAGATATAGACAATTGGAATACATTCGTAAGAGCAGAATTATCAATAAGTAATAATGACAGTAACAATAACATCTAGCATATATATATATATATATATATATATATCATTTAAAGATTTGTAAAACACCTTACATAAACATTTAATTACTCTTTTTTGTCTAGGTAACTCTGGGGAAATGTTGGACATTAGCATTTGATAGCATTAGCCAATTCCAAGGTACAATAGCTTTATAAGGAGAAGCATCATAATTAGCATCTTCTGGAGTCAGAATATCATCCCCTGATGTTGCCATCAAAACATTCCCTCTTAGAGATAAGAGAACAACAACTACTACTACTTTATGTTATTGAGACAAAATAATAGGGTATTTACCAATTAGTCTGGCTTTTCTCTTGGTCCATGGAGTTCACCTTTAATACTAAGCAGTAGCTGTTCACAAACATGACCAGCAAGTAGGTCAGAGCAAGTTTGTGTCCAACAAGGGAAGTATAACTCCAAGTTATATATTATTTGGAACATTCTCTATTTTCTCTGAGTTCAAGTTCTAATTTAGGTACTCAACTCTGAGATTCTGGGAAAGTCACTTAACCTTTCTTATAATCAATTTCTTTAGTTGTAAAATAGGAATAATAATAACATTCACCTCACAAGGTTATTGTAAAGATCAAATGAAAATATATGAAAAGTGCTTTGCAAACCTTAAGGTACCTTAAAACTGTTAGTTATCACTAGAATTGCTAAAAAAAAAAGATAGATTTCTTATGACTTATTAAACCACTTTTCCAGATTCATACTGCCCCTACCTTGTAACTCTGAGCCTAGTCAATAAAAATATGACCTTATATTTATTCTCAAAACATCTTAATGTAACAGATATGTGGCACAGTGGATAGACCAGTCGGAAGGACCCAAGTTCAAATCTGGTCTCAGATACTAGCTGTGTGAATCTAAGCAAATCACTTAACCCTGATTATCTCCACATTTTTTTTTCATTAGATATATGGATCAGATAATAGAAGAGACAATTGAATTATATAGGATCACCTAGATAGTCAATGCCAAAGCCCAGAGTAGAACTCAGGTTTCCTCACTCCTAGCTGAGAGTTCTTTCTTCTAAGTAGAGCAATGAAAAAAATACTAAGAAATCACCATCTATATATTCCACTTATAAACAAAATATAATGATTTAATTATGAAATGGAGTTCCATAAAATGTATAAAATTTAATAGAGAACATTTTTCCCTTATAGCACTTAAAAGCCAGTTTATGTCACATATTAACATAATTGTCAGAAGCTATAAAGGGGAAAGGTAAGTAATGTGTCTTTTAAGTAGCTATATGGCTTCCCAAGTCTTGGGGGAAGTGATGGTGTCTTTCTTAAGGTTAGTACTATTAAGAAAACAGTAGTAGAGGGGTAAGGAGACAGTGATTAGAGGAAGAGTCTTATCCAGGATCTAGATTCTAGATTCCATTGCTTTCTGAGGACAAAGAATATTAGATATAGAAGAGATCTTAGAACATAATTTAGAGCTAGAAGGATGTTCGAGTTGGAAGGATCCTTAGAGATGACCAAGTATTTGAAGATTTGAGAGCTGGATGGAATTTTGGAATAGGAAATGTTACAGCTGCAAAGGACCTTAAAGATCACTTAACCTAATTCCCTAATTCTACAAAAGAAAAAGGTGGACTCCAGAGAAATAAAGTGATTTAATCAAGGTTGCATAGCTAGTTAGTGACATAGCTAGTTGGGATCATGTAGCATCCTTTGTGACAGATTGTATCCCAAAGAGGTGTATCCCAGAGAACTCTCTTGAGTTCTTGTGGTAATCTTTTGGGGATATACTTTAGCCACTGTAGCTCCTGAGCCCCCACTAATATACTTCCAATTAAGAATCAATCCAGTAGAGTCACTTAACTTTTAGCAAAGGCACATATTAAAATGGTATGATGAGAAAAGTAATTAGAAAATATTTTACCCATATAGTGTACCCAGGGCACATTATCCCACAGATACAATATTCAAAGGCTCCAATTGAGAGTACAATGGTAACAAGACACATGTGAGAACACATGTGGCTTCATAACTCTTGAACTAGTAGAAGTATTTTCTTCTTGGTGTGGTCAAAAATGTTGGGGTTTTCTTGTAATCACATCAATTAAGGGCAAGGGAATCACATTCTAAATAATTAGAACCCAAGTATACTGATTCATGGGTCAGTTTTTGTCCTACCCTAACTGCAGCAGTGTGCCATAAGTAAGTCACAGCTATCTCAGGATTTGTCTTTCCCTATAGTAGTTGGTAGGCCCATGCCATCAAAGAATTCTTTACTATCTTTTCAAGGGTCATGTTGGAGTCTCAAGTGATCAGAGGCCTTGATGAGTTATTTTCTATTGGAAATCTCCAGGATTAAATAATAGAAGAGGTAAAGGAAGAAAGAAGTCAGTAGTAACAACCAAAACAATAACCGGAAACATTTATTAAATGACTACCCTGTATTAAGCACTTTGCTGAATGTTAAGTGAAAAAACAAAGGGAAACATTCCCTGTCCTCAAGAAGCTAATGTTCTACTAGTAAGAAACAGCATGTGTGAATCCACATGTTCATACACATGGCATAAATTCAAAATAATTTCACTTGGAAGGACTAATAACTAACTAGGAAATAATTCAGGTGGGAAGTGACACAAACTAAATATTGGTGGGAACTAAAATGTACAGGTGAAAAAAAAATCAATTTATAAAGCAAAACTCCCTGGATGAGGATTATTTAAAAGAAATGCTCAAGCACCATCATGGAGGCAAATTCTGTTGGAACCTATGAGTGATGACAGACCCAGAGCCAATGATGAGGCAGATATTTTCAAATATAAAATCAATCAGTATTTCTTATATAAACCTCTTCCATGAATGATTGTCCCAATAACGGGCCTCTGTATCACCATAGCTAATCCCTGGGCTGTAATTCATCCATGATCATATGTGCAGCTATACTTCTTTAGGAAACATGATTACTTTAAGGACCCTCTGACCACTGATCACTTTGAAACCTACACCCATTAAAATGACAAGGAGTTTAGTCTTAAACAAGATTCACTTGTCCCTGCTCCTCACTAATGTTAAGGAAGACCAAGGTACTTAGCCATATGACAAGGAATGAAATATGAGGCTCTCCCGGATAACCTCATTCCCCTTGTTGACATAACAGTCCCAGAAACATTAGCTCTTTATTACTGCTTGACCTTCCTTTAACCCCAATAAGCTAATAAGATGCTCTGACAGGTATGAAGTTCTCTTGAAGTTCTGTACTCCCCAGAGAAGAACTCTCCATCCCCTTCAGTCATTGAAGAAAATGTAGAAAATGGAATGGGTGGGCTCAGAAGCAGGGATGCCCTCTTCTCCACAAAGCAGTCCCTGATTTTTTAGCCTCTGCAGGTTTTCTTTTTTTCCAGAATTCCTTTCTATTCATTCAAAAATGGCTACTGAGTTCCTATTCCAGATATGCAAAGAGAATTAAGACATAATCACTATCTGAGGAGAGCTTTTAGTCTAGCAAAGGAGAAAGACCATAGGGACAGATTCAGATGAACAACAAACATGTATTAAGCACTTACGATTTGCCATGTACTATGTTAAGTATTAGAGATATAAATTCAACAAAAGCAAGTCCCTGTCTTCAAAGAACTTACAGTCTAATGGGGAAAGACAACATATAAAAGGAAGCTGAAAAAACTTGGAAGATGGGGGGAAATGGCAGGGAAAAGGCAACAAGAGAGTAGAGATAATGGAGAAATCCAAAGGAATGCAGCTAGGATGGAGGAGGAAATAATTAAGAGATGGCTGGACTGAGTGCTCTCCTGAAATGGAAGTTTAGGGAGGAGCTCATCCAGAGAGTACTGATGGAGTTCTGAGAACAAAGTGTGATGAGATTTTGCAGGATGATGAGGTTGCTGCTGCTGAGGCACCTTTAAGCATGGTGAAGTTCAAATGACTTCATATTACTCAAAACGCAGCCCAGGTGTGACTAAGTATGGTCAAAGTGTTAGGAGAGCAAGAGGCTAAGACTTCATAGACGAGGCAGCATTTGAGCCAGGCCTGCCTTATCTTGTATATTCCTCTAAATTTTTCCTCATCAATTCAATATTTAGCTTCTAAATGAACAATAAGTTCTTCCAGCTCAAAACTATATTTTCTCTATTCTTTATATGTATACAGTAGGTATTCAATTAAGACTTGCTGAGTTAGTCCAGTTGTATCAATTGTCTCCTTCCCATTTATCATAGTGCTTTGTGCTTGGGAAGTCATCAAAATACTTGGTTTCATACCCACATTCCCTTCTTCTGATGCTTCCTTAGCCAGAAAGGGGAACTTGAAAAACATTATCAATGTTGGGAGATTCTGCACTCATCTTAAGTCTTTTGCCAATGTCAGATGTCCTGGAACCCCTTTTCAGACTTGTATAGGGTTCTGCATTTTTATTTTCTTTAGCCTTTAAACCGCAGGGAAAACTCCACTGGATTCAGCCCCAGGGGAGTAGTTAGGTACAGAAGACACGCATATACTAATAATAATTCACAATTCTATATCATTTTAAGGTTGGCAAAAATATTCCCTTGAAACTACACTAGGTAGATTGTACAAACACTATTATACCCATCTTACAGATGATGAAACCAAGGTCTCCCAGGGAACCAAGTTAGTATTTCTGTATGTGGTCCATTTCTTCTGCATATTTCTCAGCCTCTGAAGTCCTAGCTAGCATCCCTTTAAAAGCCAGACCTAGGGTGTGTGAACCAGCCATGAATTACTAGTCATCAATCTCCAGTCACCATCAATTTGGTATCAATCCATAATAAATACTCAGGGTAAGGTGAGTTAATAGCCTTTCACAGAGTTAACCTTGTCAAACAAATTTCACATTTTGTTTAGGAGACATAATCAATGCCAGAATAAAGGACCACATCATTGGGCAAAGCACCAGGGACTGAAGAAGGCAGAAATACTACTTGCTGTTTCTTTCACCGCATTACAGCCTAAAAAAGTACAAGGATCTATTGACATGCAGACCCAATAGTTGGTTATCCATGTGGTCTGATAGAAAGGCCACTGAAAGACTCACCCAACTCCAGAATACCTGCCCTGTCCTCATCAGCTGTTGATACATTGCCAGAAAATCCCAACATTAGATGCACTCCCTAAGGGCCTGTCTCCCCACACTTTGAGCAGATAGAACTTTGCAATCAAACTCCATTCCCTTGAGGGGACAGAGCTGTCACACCACCCTTCTCCCTTCTTACAACTCCTTCTCAGGGACAGGGAAAGTAGGATATAATGAGTTTGGCTCATTTGACCAGAATCTGTCAGGGTTTGATGCCTGAGGACCTGGGAAAGGGATGAAGGGCAGAGTAAGGATAGAAGAGGATAAAAATGGATGATCTGTGATAGATCTGCTCTCTCTATTGCTGGGAGTTAAGCTCTTGAATTAGTACTTTAGGAGATGTTTCCAGTTATCTGAAGAGAACTTGCAATAAAGAGGATCAAGGCAGAAAATGTCTTTGTACTGTTTGAATGTAAGTCTTCCCATTCTTTCTCTACCTCTACCTCAGATATCTTCTGAGTTGCAAAAACTAAAAGTTATGAGGACAAAAGATCACTGAAGCATATGAGGAGATATTATTTAAGAAACGATCCATTCACAACACAGTATTTTCACCTTTTGTTGTTATTATTTTTTTGCTTGTTTTTTTTTCTCTCTCATTTTTTTTCCTTTTTGATCTGATTTTTCTTGTGCAGCATGATAAATGTAGAAATATGTTTAGAAAAATTGCATGTTTAACCTATATTGGATTACTTGCTGTGTAGGGGAGGGGAGAGGAAGGAAGGGAGAGAGAAAATATGTAATACAAGGTTTTTTAAGAGTGAATGTTGAAAACTATCTTTGCATGTATTTTGAAAAATAAAAAGCTATTATTAAAAAAGAAAGACTTGTTCTATGGCAGGAAACCACTTGGTAAAATCATAATGGATTTGTCAGGGTTAGTAATCAGAGAGATCATACAAATTCTAGACCTATTAAAAATCTCCCAGGCTGCTCCTACTTTCTGTTTTAAAGAGGACCAAAACAAAGCCCAGAGAGGATTTAGCCACATAGGAGCAGAAACAAGATTTAAGACAGATTCTTCTCTAGGGTTCTATGTGCAGTGTTCATTAAACATCATGCATCACACTGTCTGCATGATGTGGGTGAGAGGGGTGGAAGGAAACATAAGCTTTCCCCACTGTGCTGGGGGAGATAGTGGGAAAGATGGTGGGAGGGGAAATATTAAGGCTGATTGTGCACTAGAGTAGAGAAGTAATGAGGAAATCTTTCATTTAAGGCAAATATAGTTGGAGGAGGGTAGAAGATAATGCAAGGGAAAATCCAGTGTATGTGTGTGTGTGTGTGTGGGGGGGGGTATTAGTGATTTAAAGAACAGTTCAACCACAGAAACAGCTATGTTGCTAGAAGGGTAGAAGGGGTAGCCCATACCCCAGAGATTCTGGTCTGTACCCCTAAAAAGAGTCTGGGGAAAGATGGGCTTCCAGAAGAGAGTAATGCTAGATCTCTGGGTAGTGAAGATCAATAAAGTATAAGACAAAGGAATGGAGGCTCTTCCCTACTGAGACTTAGTCTCAGTAGGGAAGAGCCTCCATTCCTATAGACTCAGGATGGATGTAAATAACAATCATTTATGTTTTGTCCAGAAACCTTGAGGATCTTCCCGTCCCAGATTTAATTATTTAGATTTTTTTTTGACTAAGTGAAACAGGCCATTCTTTGCCTCAATTGCTACCTAGCATGAATCACTAAATGGAATGTGGCCTTAGCCAAACTGACATCTTAATTTAAAAGATCACTGCTTCCAGGGCCATCTCCAGTTATCTTGATTTATATCTGGCTACTGAATCTAGATGGCTCTGAAGGGGAAAGTGAGGCAGATGACCTTGCACAGTCTTCACTCATTTAAATTCAATTCATTTGCATACCATGGGATCATCTCCCTGATGTCATGATCCTTTTTGAGAACAAAGGAAAAACAACAAGCCTCAGGACAAAGTTCTGGTTGCCCTGTCCTAGTTATAGTTCTATATCTGAGTCCTGGGTTTGACTTTCCCTCTTAGTCACCAGCAGGGAAAGAGACCCCTAAAGCATAAGTCCTAATCCATCATGCCTTTGTGATCACTCTAGAACTGAGGAAGGGGAAGAGTGGTTGAAGGTGGCAGAATTACATCCTATTTATGTTTCTATTCTCAGACTACCCTAAGGATATGGATGTCCCTGAAATTTTTTGTGACCCCTCAACTTCTCCTTCAAAGATTTCTGGGGCATTTGCTTTATAACAAAACCACCAGGTCCCTATTTTTTTTCATTATTGATGTTTGTTTGTTTGTTTGTTTTTCTGGCTCAGAGAGGTGAAAATTTAAACTTCTTTAATCCATCCTCTGTTCTGCCCCATAGGGTGTCTATTACTTTCTACTCCCTCCATCACTCCCCCCTTTTCTTTCTGCAATGTTTCTCCCTGTCTATATACAAACTACTTTCACCCATCAATTCTTAGTGGGGATTTTTTTTCTCCGACTATTTTTTCCTTTAGACAGATAATAAATAAGACTGTTTGCCAAGGTCATTTTTTACTTTGTCGCAGTGCAGGTAAGGGTGTGTTAAATTATATATAACCATAGCCCTAGTTACTTTGCACTCTCTTGGCGGCTCTGAGATGAGCTGGGCTGGGCTGGTCAGGAGAGTGACCTGGCTCCCACCTCCACAAATTGCAAATTAACTGGAGAGGTGGGGGCTGGAGCAGAAACATGTCTTGCTACAATTCTTTCCTTGCTAAAAGGATGAAAGGGGAGTGTGGAGGGAGGCTTCCTTCATTGGTAAAGACCAATGACAAATACTGTGGGTTAGCTCTCTAACTGAAAGCTGTAGACAGCCCAGGAAGAGTGGGGTAGGATTGGATCAAGGGATACTTCTAAGTCTGAATGCATTTAGCCAGCTCTCCAGTTCCTTTCCTAAGGGAAAAGAAGGGTTGGCGGACAGAATTCATTCCAAATAGCAGAAAGGCCAACGATCATTTTTATTTTGCCTATGTGTATGTTCTTTGATAGTTCAAAAATCATTTTATGTTTGTCCAGGGGATATAGTCTTTGATATTTTTAAAAAGCAGATTTACCTTCCTAATCATGTTTGTCTCGGGGCAATGTTAATAATTTTTATTCCCTGGGCAAAAACTGATAGTGGGAGGTGGTCAAGAAACATCCCACATATAAAGAGTGAGAAAACTGAACTAGGATATTAAAATTTGCCATCATCAGTTCCATTCCACTCCATTCAGGCCAATTCAATGAGCATTTATTAAACACCTACTGTGTGCTTGGTACTGTCTGGGCCCTAGGGATAGACAAAAATGAAACCAGTGACTGTCCTTAATCACTGTGAATTTTAAATCTTTATTATGTGTACTTTATTAGATGCTAGGGATAAAAATACAAAATTAACACAAATCTCTGGATCTAATTAACTTGGCAACTAGGGGAAGAAGGGAAAAGACAACATATACTTTTATAAAGGTCCATACCTACATATAGAATAGACATGATAACTGAGGGAGCACTAATTAATGGGAAAAGTATGGGACTCAGGAAAGAATTCATATTAAAAAAAGCTTTTAAGTTAGGTTTTAAAAACTAGGGATTCTAAAAGAAATGGAAGTGAAGAAGGAGTGCATTTCAGGAATTAAAGGATAGTTGATACAAAAGCAAAGATGGGAAATGAGGGAGATGAAAGATGGAAATGTAAGGAGATCATTCTGGCTGGAACTTAACTTAATACCTTGCACATATTAAGTGTTTAAGAAATGCTTGTTGAATTATAGGTTTGTGAGACTATAACTCTACCTTGCCTGTGCATTCTATGAATCATATTTGTTAATTCCCTTAACTTTCCCAAACCTCAGTTTCCTTATGTATATAAGGGAGTTGAACTAGTTTATACCTATGATTATGATTTCTTTCTGCTCTACTACTATGATCCTCTGATGCAGCTACCATCCTTAGAGAAAAGATTGGGTGGATGGATGCAAGGTTGAATGGATGACCTCTCCTAGTTTCTCTTAGTCCTAGAATGTTGTGGTTGGGCTGGGGATCTGCCCCACCTTAGGCAGTACCTCATGCTAACAGCCCAGAATCAGTTGCAAAATGAATTTGAGATAGTAGGGATAATTGAGCAGCTAATGAAAAACAAAACAAATAAAAAAGAAAGAACAAATGGAATAAACATATATATTCACATACACACATAATATATATACTACATTGTACTACTGGGGAATACAATCTCTCTCTAGGAGTCTCATCCCTTGAATCTCTCTCCTAGGAGACCAGCCATGTGAAGTTCACTCTCTAGAGCTGGCTTCTACTTTTGTGTCTGCAGGAACTGGAAAAGGGCCTGATTAAGATCAGTTAGTTCACCATCAAAGTTCTATTAGGCAACTAATCAATCAATCAATCAATCAATGTTTCAGTAGTGTCTGAGTACATACTATGTGACACATACATACTATGCTGGGACTACAAAGACTAAAGTGAAATCATCTTTTCCTTCAAGGAACATTTATTTTGTTTGGAGAAATTACCCATATGCATATAAATATATATTAAAAGTATATATAAAGATATAATACCAAAAAAGTGTATCTTGTACCCTGTCTCTACTAGCTTCCTCTACACAGAGAAATCTAGTTGCTAGATTTCTAGTTTTGCATATGGAACACAAAGGTTTGTTTGTAATGAATACATGCCAAAGTCCTTGATTTATATTGGCTTGTGCTGTTTGTTGCTTTCAATAGTTGCTTCTCCTATTATGTCTTTTGGGGCCCTGGAACTAGGTTTTTGTTCTGATCTTTTAGCTCTATCCTGCTTCTTGCTAGAGCATAGATTTCAAGTTGGCTGCTTCTTCTAGCCTCAATCTTACTTGGTTATTATGGAGTTTATGGGTATGCAAGGACTAGAGCTTTTGGTGTGAGGATTTGCTGAGTCCTTTTCAGGGCTCTACATTTGGTGTCTACTTGACACTTAACTCTCACCCATGGCTCCAAGAAGTCATAGCATCTCAGTAAAACATCTCTGCAGATGACCTAAACTAGCTTGAAGGTAACCAATGGATCAGTGAAACTATCAGTGTATTAGGGGGGAGTCTACTCCAAGCATATGAATATTTTCCCTCATAGAATAGGTAGATGAGCTCCAAAGGCCATGAAGGCAGCAAATGCAGGTCCTGTGGAATGCTTAGAGCTAGGTCAGACATCTAAGACTCTAAGATCACACCCACTGCATCTTAGGCCATGACTTTCATCATGGACTAGATTTCAATGACTCTGGAAGAAAAAGTGAACCTGATGACTTTGTGCAACTATGCCTAAATCCTCAAGCACAAGTCAGCATCACTTGGTGATATCACTGGTCTGCTTTGAAAACAAAGAACAAACAACACTATTTGATTATAAAATGGAGAGATAGATTGATTTTTTGTGGAAAGAGTACTTCACTGGGAAATAGGAGATCTGGATTCAAGATCAAGCTCTGTTGTTTCATTAACTATATGACTTTGGCCAAGTCTCTTTTTTATGTCTCTGAGTCTTGGTTTTGTCATCTACAATTAAGGTCACTAAGATATATCATTTTCTAGGGGTCTTTCAGCTTTTATATTCTAGTCTTCTATTTTATGAGATGCTTCATATAAAGCACATGAACATCTTGGGGAAGGTCATCGTGAGAATAGATGATGAAGTGTTGGTGACCGGACCATAGTCATGGAAAATTACCAGACTGCAGACCTTGCATCAAGCAACAGATGACCAAATGGCCAGGAAAGCAGAACGACCCCGGCACCTCAGAACATATATCTATGGTATTGTGTCAGCCACAGAGATGTCTCGGGGCGTAACGACCCTGGAAACTCAGATAAGAACAATAACCACAGGATGTCCTTCCTTCTCCTCCCGGAACATCTGCTCCCTCCTGTAGCCCCCTCCCATACCTTTTCTCCCACGCAACGCACATAACTTCACTCTCCCCTGCCAGCTTTTGTCCTCATGTATCACACCTAGCTCCACCCTATATAACCTGAGCTGTTTCCAGCAATAAATGAAACTTGCTTCAACCGTATGCTGTCTCCCTCCTCCTTCCTGCCCGTTTCTCTTTCAGGCTAGGTCCCCCTCGGTTCCCCATGAATAACTGAGTCCCGGTGGACAGGACAATGAAGATTTTAATATTTGCTCCTAGAATCACTGGGACAATTAGGTGGCACAGTAGATAGAATGCTAGTCCTGGAGTCATAAGTTCAAATCCAGCCTCAAACACTTACTGGATGTGTGACCCTAGGAAAGTTACTCATCCCTATTTGTCTCAATTTCCTCATCATAAAAAAGAGCTGGACAAGGAAATGGCAAACAACTCTTTGCCAAGACACCTGACAATTGGGACAATAGAGAATCAAATACAATAGAAATGAGTGGATATCCTCACCAGAGAGATACCCAGAGAGAAATATGGACCTAGAGGCTACACTGGCTAGACTGCTCTGAGGTGAAGTTTCTCCAGACATATTCTGTAGCTTGTGAATACCTATCAGTGTCTCACAGTCTATAACACATTTAGCTCTGGCTTCGTAGTACCTGTATCCAAGTCTCAGCTATATTCCTTATTACTTGAATAAGTTGGGACAAGTAATTTAACCTTCCTGGACTGTAGTTTCCTATAGAATGAGGAAATAAGTCTTTATGGTCTCAGAAATCCTTTCTGGTTCTTAGTTTATGATCCAATGCTTGATCATGCCATATCAGTCTGAAATGGAATATACAGAGAGCTGTTCTGTTTCTTCAACAAAGCAAATTACTGAAGTATTTCCTATAAGAATAAGATTAGTATAACAAAGCCTAATTATGGATTTCAGAATAGCATAGTATCTAAATACTGAAAGAATAAAAGATATGAATAATTTTTAGTAGCTGACATGTACCAAGAGGATTTGAACTCAATATTTTCAGAAATTGAGGAAGATTCTTTGTGTAACATCCAAAGGCGATTTGGCCTTGTGGACACAAAGACTGCTTGATAAAGCAAAGATAGCAGTCCTAGTCTACTTAGGTTAAATCAGTATGAACAGTTCTCATCTATTATTCTCTTAGCACTAGGCAATCACTCCAACTTCAACACTTAATTATCATTACCAGCCCAGAGCGGATTGCACTTTTATCTACCCTAATTCCTAAAATACATGGGCATACAAATGTGATACAGAAAATGATAGTGATGGTGCAGATGATAAAATGATCCACAAGGGACAGAATTCATAGAGAGCCTTATAACTATAGAAGACCAATCACACTCAGAAGCCTTGAGGATGCTCATATGGGTCACTCAAAAACTGTGTCATTGGCAACCTAAACATTTTGGTTATTACTGTCTTCTGACAATGTTCTTTTAATAGGCAGACAAGCTGCTGGTTGACCTTGGAATTAGGAGGACTTGGATTCAAATTCTGCTTCAGATTCTTACCTACTATGTGACCCTGGGCTAGGCACCTAATATGCAACAGTCTTAGTTTCCTCATTTTTGAGAAATAGATATTGGACCTGATATTTCATTAATATAGGCAACTTCTAGATGAAGAAAGGCTCTCTACAAATAGGTGTCAATACCTTCTTAGTGAGTTATCTAGAGTTATCAGACACATTGGCCACATGTGGCCCATGACAATGCCAGGTACAGCTCCAAACCAGATTAAAATGTAAATAAAAATGCAATAAAACTTAGGCAATACTACATTTTAAAACTAAGTCAACTTGCAGTTTAGAGGGATCCTTATGTGTTACTTTGTGGCCCCCATTTCTATTTGAGTTTGACACTACTGGCCTAAAGCACTGAGAGGTTGACACTGATGATACCTAAGACATCTTGAATCTGACAGGGCTTGCTCTCCATCCATTATACCTCTTGTTCAATTATTCAGTCACATCTCACTCTTTACGACACCATTTGGGGTTTTCTTGGCACAGGTACTAGAGTGGCTTACCATTTCCTTCTCCAGCTAATTTTATAGATGAGGATACTGAGGCAAACAGGGTTAAGTGACTTGCCCAGGGTCATATAGCTTGTTATTTGAGGCTGTATTTGAACTCAGATCTTCTTGACTTCAGGTCCAGCATTCTATCCACTATATCACCTAGTTGCCCCACTACTATTCCACTTCAATTTCAAAAGACTTTAATAAGGATTAAATGAAATAATCCACAAAGAGCACTTTATAAACATTGAGACCCAATATAAATGCAAGCTCTTCTCATTTATTATCATGTATCCCATTGTAGTGAATGTTCGCTTGCGATGGTCATGATTGAAGGTGGCTGTCATCTGCCTTTAAGAAATCTCTAGATCATTTGATGAGACCTCATTCTGTGATCTATAACATGTAGTTAGTCACAAGATATTCTATAGGAAGTTCTAGGACATTTAGGTTATTACCACAGTGAAACAGTTCTGACATGGAGGACTGAGTACATTACATTTTCAAAACACTGCCATATTCAATCCAACAATTCAACTACAAAATCAAAACAATACAACCACCAACAAAACCATTTATGAAGTAATTAAGCATCTCCTATTTGTGGCAATTTAGTGGCACAATGGATAGAGCATCATGAAGACCTAAGTTCAAATCCAATGTCAGACACTTATTAGCTGTGTAAGTCATTTAATCTCTGTTTGCTTTAGTTTACTGGAGAAAAAAATGGCAAACCATTCCAGTACCTTCACCAAGAAAATCTTATGGATAGCATGGTCCACAAGGACACCACTGATGCAACTGAACAATGATGACAACAATATTTGTGGCACTATACAGGATGCAAAGATGAATAAGATACTTCCTCTGTTCCTAAGATACTTACAAGATGGAAAGGGGGCAACTATTCCTAGAGATACTTTAATATAGATCATGACAATATAGATCCTTGCATAGGAGAAGTAGTAACAAAGTATAAGGGGAGATATAAGGAGGAAGAGGTCATAGCTGTCTCTATCTTTGTCTCTCTCTCAGTCTCTCTGTCTCTCCGTTTTTCTGTCTCTCCATTTCTCTCTCTCTCTCTCTCTCTCTCTCTCTCTCTCTCTCTCTCTCTCTCTCACACACACACACACACACACACACACACACACACACACACATACACACACACATATATATTCAGGACAAATTCTCTTTATCAAACTGTGATCAATCTTCCTTCTTTGTTCTACTCTTTCCTGTGTTTCATGAACAAGGGTATCAATGTCCCTACAAGACCAGAATGAACTGATAGTTTCTTTGAGCTCTTCTAATGCCTTTTCAAACCTAAATGTTCCTCTTTTGTGAATATCTTTTTTTGGGGGGAGAGGGAACAGGGAGAATTGGGAGAATTGTGTTTATGCCAACCTTGCCCTGTTCCCTTCCCTCTTGTTTTCACTTTAGGATGTGCATAGAACAAGTGGAAAAAGACAGGAAAAACTGGCAGTAACACCACTCAGACTGTAATCGATGGATGCAGTATATTTGATGGTCTTTGGCATCCATTCATTTCACAGAATTCTCTGCAGCTGGAAATGCTGCTCCCCCTCCCCATCCAGTTGGACTTTCTGCATCTCCCAGGAGACAGAGTAATTTTGCACAAATAAGCAAGGAACAGCCAGGGTGGGGCCAAACAAGGTGTTATCCAGGAGCTCTCAGGGATTATTCCCTCTGTCCCTCTTGCAAGGATATTTTCAGGCACGAAGGCCAATGTTTTTAATATACTTTGACACTTGGTTTCCTGCTGTGATCCAGAGACCTAGGAAATCCAAAGGAATCAAAGCACATTTTCCTTACACTACAGTAAACCTGCTCAGTGATCAGTTTTGGAGACCTCCTGGGGAGATTGGCTGTGGAGAGAGAGTACACATCACCCAGTGTGGGGTGAAGAACAATACAGAAAAAGAACCAAATAAAGACTAAACTCTCTGGCTTGTGCTGCATGACCCTACCAGTCTTGCTTTACTCTACAAGTCCAAAATTATTTTCCACTACTTTATTTAATGGCAGCATAGTGCAGTAGAAAAGGTGTTTAATTTGTTGACAGAGGGTCTCTGTTCAAAGTCTGGCTCTGTTGCTTACTCTCAGGTTGCCCTTGGCAACTTTAGCTCTTTCAGCTTCAGTTTCTTTATCTGTAAAATGGAAGAGCTTGGACTAAATGTCCCTTACAACCCATTCTAGCTTCAAATCTAGGATTCTATGATCTGATTTCATTAGATGTGCTCTAGGATATAGAAAAACCAGACCCTTTGAGCTACATCTAGCATAATGTAGCAAAGAGATCAGTGGATTCTGCCTGGTTTATAGCCAAAGGCAAGTTATTTACCTCCTTGGGATTGCCTCAGTTTCTCCCTTTGTAAAATAGAGAAGTTGGACTACAGTTGGCTTAGTTGGCTAAGGTCCTTTCCAGTTTGAAATTCTGGAATTCTTTGACTTTTATCATTATCTCAAATATTATACACACACACGCACACACACACACACACACACACACACACACACATATGAAAATAGTAGAAGGGTAAGAAAATTGAAAAATAATGAAGGAAGAAGGCAAACCTTAGCTTTGTCCAGATTCTTAAATGGAGGATGGATTTTTTCTCTCTCTACAAATTCCTATTTCCCAAGGGGAAGTTGACGAATGAGGACTTGGGAAATGCTGCCAAAGCTGATGATATTCTCAGTTCCCTTGGGAGGCCTGGAAGAGGAGTAAGTTCCCTTCCATTCAATAAATATCTATGAGTTGCTTACTATATGCCAAGTTCTTTTCAAAGGGAAGGAAGGAGGGAAAGAAAAAAAGACAAAAAGAAGGAAGAAAAAAAGCTAGAGAAAAGAAGGAACGGAGGAAAGTAAAAGAAAGAAGAAAAAGAAAGCAATTATAGTGCCTGACAGAGTAGGTGCTTAATAAAAGTCTCTTAATTGATATCTATGAAACAGTTTTGTTTTTTCAACAAAGCAAATTATTTAAATATTTTCTTTAAGTGTGAAAATGGGAAAATTATGGGATTAAAAAATTTAAATATAATCTCTTATTAGTGAAGGCATAAAAATTTTCAGGAGCAGACTTGTATCAAGAATACTTTAACCCCGAAGACTTTCAATTCAACAAGTTTTATTAAGCACCACTTGTATTCAGAGCTTGGTTCCAGGACTGGAACATATATATTTATTATAATTACGAATAAGGCATAGCCCTTGTCAAGAATTTATAATGTAGAACAGTTCAGGGGAAAGAAAAAAAAATTGTATAAATACTAAAAGTCAAAATAAACCAGGGCTTCTTACAATTCCTTTTTGTCCAAGAAATTTTTATATGACCCAAGTATATAGGTATGTAAAATAAGCATACAAATCAAACATTTACTGATAATAAATAAATGATAATTTTATGAATCCCCAATTCAGTTATGAGACTACCTATAGGGTAATGACCTACAGATTAAGAAGCTGGGAAACAAACTATGATAATTGTGTAAATGTGTATGTGTGTGTATATATATATGCATATATTTAGTACAGTAAATATATACATATACAACACACACACACATACATACACGTATATATACTACTTAGTATACTAAATAAAAATATCTAGATGGCTCAGTAGATAGAGTTTAGGTGGACCTAGAATCAGGAAGACCCAAGTTCCTCAGAGACTCACTAGCTGTGTCCCTGGCCAAATCATTTAATCTCTGTTTGCCTTTGTCCCTTAGAAAAGGAAATGGCAAACTTCTCTGGTAACTTTGGCAAGAAAATTCCATAGAGAGGAGAGGAGCGCAGAAGAAAGGAAAGGAGAGGAGCTAGAGATACTCCAGATAAAGACCAAACAATATGTCTCCTCAAACTGCAGATCAATCTTTGTGTCTTTCTTCTTCCTCCCAGGAGCTATGCAATAGAAACAAAATATGTTTCAAGAGCAGAGAACTGCTTTTGCTACAAAGTAGCAGTGATCTGACAGGTAAAATTTTACTTTTGCAAATAACTTAGGGGCCATTAGAAAGAGAGTCTTAGGAATTTAAACTAGAAAAGAGGGTGAAAACTAGTTGGTGGAGGACTTTAAAATGCCCAAAGACAGAGTTTGTCTTTTATCTTATAGGCAACGGGCAACCACCAGTGATCCTAACTGATGATAGCTTAGAGAACTAATACATTTGCATTTCAATGAAGAGCAGCGGAAATTGCCAAATACTTTCTAATCCAAAGAAATAATTGTCCAGTGGGATTTTGGAGCTCAGTGAAAGAAAGACTAGGTAGTTTCTCAAAGTTGTGATCTCTGATGTGAGTATTTTTTTTTTTTAAAGACATAGATCCTTGGGAATTGGATTTTCTGGAATAAGTCTGTGAAAGGTAGTATGGGAAACATTGTTGACCATCATTTCTGCTCCCCGCCCCCTACATGTATTTCTATGATGTTGAACCCACCTATGCTACACATACGTAGCACATAAACCCATGTCTCTAAGAAAGGTGAACCAGTAAGAATACATGGTTGTTTGCCATTTGTTTACATATTACATCCTAATATCAGTGGAGCTTCGTAGGAAGAGCACTAGATCTTGGAGTTAGGGGATTTGGGTTTAAATCTCAGCTCTACTACATAATATTTAATTTTGCACAAGCTGCTTCCCTCCATGGGTCTTAGTCTCTTTCAGAAATAAAATAAGAGAAGAGAAAACATGGGGCAGTGAAAGCAATGCTAAATACAAAATCATGGAATGGGAGTACAAATCTTCCCTTTGGTTCTTACTGCCTCTGTGACATCGGGCAAGTCAATGAATCTCTTTTGTCTCAGTTCTCTCATTTATAAAATAAGAGGGCTGGATTAGAAAAAGAACTGAGTTTGGAGTAGGAGGGTCTGAGCTCCAACACTATTTCTGATGCTTCTTGTTGTTTAGTCAGTCATGGTTGACTCTTTGGGATCCCATTTGAGGTTTTCTTGGCAAAGATTCTGGAGCAATTTTCCATTTCCTTCTCTACCTCCATTTTACAGAAATTGAGGCAAACAGGGTTAAGTGACTTGCCTAGGGTCATACTGCTGGTAAATATCTGATACTGAATTTGTACTCAGATACTCCTGACTCTAGGGCTGGCCACTGAGCCATCTACCTGTCTCTAACTTTGAGGCTTACTACCTATGTAACCTTAGGCAAGTAATGAACCTCACTATGCCTTAGTACTGGACTGGAGTCAAGAAGACTCATCTTGCTGAACTCAAATATGAATTCGGTCACTTAACCAGCTGTGTGACCCTAAGCAAGTCACTTAACCCTGTTTGTCTCAGTTTCCTTACCTGTATAATGAACTGGAAAAGGAAATGGCAAACCACTCCCGTATCTTTGCTAAGAAACCACCAAACGGGGTCATGATGAGTCAGACATAACTGAAAAATGACTGAACAACAGCAATTAAAAAAAAAGGGAGGCTGGACTCAATTGCATCCTTTCCAGCTCTGGATGAATCTATTATCAGAAAACTTCCACAGTACCTTCTAGTTTATAATCCTGTGACTGTATGATCTATATTTCTCTTTAAGATTCCTTAGGAGAGCTCAGAAAATGCCAGCCTTCAGACATGGAGCCCCTATGCTGGTCACAGGAACAATGTAGGAGGTCTGTCAATCTTATAACTGGACACCGCTTTATACTCTCAGCTGCTTGAGGGGGAGAGATAAAATTATAAGGCTTTTCCATCCCAATCAAATTCTTGATATGGTAATACATTCCCCTCACTCCCAATCAAAGCCTCCCACCTTTCTCTCAAGCATCATCCCATCCCATCCCCAAGAGAAGAAATGTGTTGATGAGATTCAGAAAACGCCCCCTCCTCTTAAGCACTTGCTCTGGGGCCCCATGAAAGGGGGCTTTTAATAGGGTTTGGCTGTGGCTCTAGCTGGCGCAATGATGCCTGTAGATTTAGTCAGAGAAACACATGGCAAAAAGGTCACACGCTCCAAAATTAACAGGAGGAAAAACTGCCAGTAGGAAAGGATTTGCGTAGAATTTTCATGGGGAGCTTCCTTCTCAAGCATGTGACAAAGAATCCTCGAGTGACTCCTGGGCCCTGGCCCCATGCACTTAGAATAAGCTGGTTATTATCTGCTCCTACTGTCAGAGGGCTCTGTGCCTACTAGTAACTCCAGACAATGATGTCTTCATTTCAAAACCAGGAGCAAAGCTGGGGTTCATACTTGTCTTTTGTTCTTTTCTCTTTTTCTTCTCTCCTCTCACCCAATTTATTTACAAAGTAAGATCTCTGTATATTGTTAGGCAAAGAATCCATCTCAAAGTTGATCCAATCCAGTTCTTTGGAACAGTACAAAGGATATTCTAGTCATAATGAAAAGGCACTAGAGTGAGAGAGCTAGGAGGTCAGGGTTATTCTAGTGTTAACTCTCCTACCAGAGAAGTAATAGCAATTTTTGCACCCTGGACAGAGGAATATAAATCATGATTCCTGGGGTAAGTGGCACAAAATGCTATCTTGTGGTTATTGCTGGAGATACTGCTATTGTAGGTCAGGGTTTGGCAGGGAGTAAACTTCACTGGAGGTGTATTCCACCATGGGAAGGGAATGGGCTTTCTGGGAGTTTCCTATCTTAAATAAGTCTTGCTAAAAGACTTATTTCTGTCATTTCTTCTGCTGAAGGATTGCTAGTTTTGACAGTACCCTTTAAATATAGGGTCCTGGATCAAAAGTCTAGTCATCTCACCTTTGTTATGCATTTGCCTTCCACTAGGTAATAGCAAGTTTAAGAAAGTCATTTTACCTTTTGGGGTTTCCTAGACCTTATAATTTTAATGAGAAATTTGGATTTGATCATCACAGAAGTCCTTTCAATCTAAGATTCTATGTATCTCTGACCTAAGGAAAGGGGAAAGAAGGAAGACAGTCACTAGGATTCATGGATTGACAAGTAGATGAGCAAAGAACATCTCTTTCTAGTTCAGAAAAATATCTAGAGCCCAGAAAAAACCTCCAAGACAAGTCCAGAGGCCTGGTAGATGGTTACCTCTATTGTCCCAATCAAAGAAAGTATGAACAAACACTGAATTTTCAATCTGGGATCCTGGATTCAAATTCCAGTTTTGACTTTTAAGATTATCTATATGATTTTGAGCAAGTTATCTCCTGGGGGTATTCCCCTCTGTAAATTAGGAAAGTCAGTCTCAAAAACTGTTGAGGTCCTTTGAAGTTCTCATATGCTACAATCCCTTAAAGCTATTTCTTCTCCTCAGCATCCAGGCAAAAGTTTTGTGTTTGTGTGGCAGAAGCTATGGGAAAAAAGGGAGGGGTATCTTACCTGCAGACTTTCCCTGAGGTATGGGACATTGAACACAAGGAAATAATCTTTCAGGCCTAGGCACTTGATTTCCCCTAGTGAAGGCAAGTATAGCTTGGCTTTAAGGACACAGTTATGTATATGCATATTCCAGTCACACTCCACACCACACCCCCCAGATTATTTATGTTTGTATCTACATATATAAGATCCAACCATGTTTTTCAGTCATTTCTGACTTCATGACATTAGGGATCTTCTTTACAAAGACCTTGGAATGGTTGGTCATTTCTTTCTCAAGCTCATTTAAAAAATAAAAAAAAAAGTAAAAAAATAAAGATTGAGACAGATTGTGACTTGTCCAGTGTCATATAAGTAGTAAGCGTCTGAGGCCAGATTTGAACTAGAAAGATGAATTTTCCTGACTCCAGGGCCAGTGCTCTGTGCACTATGACACCTAATTGCCAATAACATCTAGCCATGTATAGCTATGTGATATATATACTTATGATAGTAGTAGTAGTAGTAGTAATAGTAGTAGTAGAAGAAGAAGAAGAAGTACTTATGATTATAGCTAGTATTTATATAGTGACTACCATGTTTCAGATACTGTGCTTTACAATTATTATCTCATTTGATCTTCACAAAAACCCTGGGAGATAAGTTCTATTTTTATTCTCATTTTATGATTGAGGAAATTAAAACAAATAGAAGTGAAGAATTAAGTATCTGAGGCTGAATTTGAAGAGGTCCAGTCAAAATATCTGTCTTATAGAAGTCTGAAATTATACCTTTATTCATTCCTTAAGATTTTAAGTACATACTCTTCTAGTAGGCAAGGTGAGGTAGAAAGAGCAATGGATTTAGGGTGAGAAGACTTGGATTCAAGTTCTGCCATTTGTAATGATTTAACTTTCTGGGATTCAGTTTCTTCATTCATAAAGAAAATTAGATTCATAAAAAAAAGACTTTAGATGTCTGAAGGGGCTCTTCAGATGATTAATTTTAGGTAAATATAAACATACTCTGGGGGACAGGGTGTAACATATGATTAAATTCCTCATACTTTATTGTGAATAAATTTATTTAAACCATGTCTATAGGCAACGAGGCAAAGTGGCAAGAGAGACTGTCTGCATTGAAATCAGAACCAGATTCAGATCTTGCCTCTGACACATATTGAATGAAGGACCAAGGTTATGTGCCTCAGGCAGATCATTTAACTTTTCAGTGCCTCCAGGGAATCCTCTATGAACTCAGTAGTAGAATAGGTGCTTATGTGAAGGTACCCACTTCACTAGTGCAACCACAGCCTTGAATCCAAAACAAATCAAAAATTAAAAAAATTCTCTTCAGAGGATCCCAGGATAGAGTATAGCTATAGGGATGGGGCAGGGGAGATCCTGGAAGAAATCTGATTGCAATTAGAAGTAACTAGTGGATAGAAAATAGGGGGATTGAACACAAGCTTCATCTGCTTCACAGTTCATACCATCAATCAGTCAGTCATGTAGCCTCAGCCTGACACAGCCAGAAACACTGCTACATGGGCTCCTTTCCCAAATTCATCTCAGGGGCCTGGGAATCTATACTGCTGCAGAATCAGGACCCAAAGCCCTAACTCCTCTCTGGCACCAGCTCTGCATTTTCCAGCAGGCTCTGAATCGTGTAATTATCCATGCAATAATTATGCCTGGCAGAGAGCTTAGATTCTGCCGGAGGAAGAGTCCCCAGAGCATCTTCTGAAAGAGTAAAATCATTCTCAGCCCAGCTTCCAGGCAAACTCAATGCTTGTCATGCCCCACGGTCTGTCTTGGCTTCCTGATTTCAGATCCATCCTTCTCTTCTCTTCTAAAGGATCCTGCCATCGTATAGTAAGCCTTGGGTTCAAATTTCTCTTCAGAAATCTGTGTGATCCTAGGAAAGCCAATTTTTCTCAACTTCCATTTACTCGTCTGTAAAACAAAGGGGTTGGAGCTTTCTGAGCTCCCTTATTCATAATCTCTGATCTAAGCAGGGTGGCTTGGGGGATGAGAAAGCATCACCAGATCTCTCCTGAATCTCCCAGGACTTCCTGATTCCAGCAACAGCCGCAGAGTCTCCAACAGTCTTGAGGACCTGTCTGCCAGCCTAACTCTGCCTATCTCTCCACTGATGATGCCTCCATGATCTGGCTCACCTTTCCTTGTATATTTTCAAGATGAGGAAAGTCTTACCTAGGACTGCCTCCCACCCAGCAGGCCACTTACATCTCTCAGGGCCCTATTTATAACCCCTATTTAAAAAAAATCAGCTCTGAGCAAACAGGTTAATCAGGTCTTCCAATGTAATTATAATTTCTACTAAGGCACTGGTGAGTATCAAACTCATTTCAGCTGCCTCTGCAGATGCAATAATCAAAGCATCAGGATTCCTTTGTACCGGATCCTTTACAGATGCTGCTTGCAAGGAAGACTTTGGAGTGAGAAATCTTAAGAGCCAGGTTTTCTTCCCTACTCTCACTCATTCATCACCTCCTGCTTTGCACCTCAGGGAGGTGAAGGGCTGCAAATTTCCCCAGTGTGACTAGAATTCAGACCCAATCTTCCATTCCTCCTAGACATAGTCCCACTCCACAAAATGCCCTTTACACATGCATCCCAAGCAACAAACACAGATGTGCTAAATGTGATCTTTAAAGCAAAATGAAATTTGGAGGGAAAAAACACCAGGAAACAGCAAGGAAATGTTTCCTCTAGTCTTTAAGCCTAAAAAAGATAATTTTTTTAGAGACCAGGAAACTTTTGGGTAATCTTGAGAAATCAAGTGAAAATCATCTGAATCCCTGTGTGACACTTGGTACATATGTCCTTTCTGTAGTCACCCATCTCCCTTCTCCTCAGTTTTTTTTCTCTGTAAAATGACTGGGCTCAGTCTCATCTATTTCTAAAACTGTGATTCTAACTCTTGTTCTATGAAATCACAATTCAAGCCATGGAGAAAATATACTGAGAATGGAATTGGCAATAGGTTAGCTTCTCTGTAGGTCATATTGATTTGGGAAATAAATAATGACATGGAATGGGTTTAAGGAACAGTGCCTTGTAACAATACTCAAGAACAGTTCCAGCATCCCACACCATCCTTCAGTACTTACTGTCATTGTAACCTTTGCAATGTGAAGCTCTGCCTTCTCATAATAAGAGAAGTGTTGGGCTATCTCTAACATTCTGCTCCCTGATATCCCTATTTCTACTGATAGAAAAACCAAAACAACAACAACAAATAAAAACACTTTTTCAGTCACCAGGGCTCAAATTATTCAATCTGAGCTTATTCTCACATTTGCTTGCTCTATACATCTAATCAATTGTCTAAGACTGTCACTTCTATGGCTAAAATATTTCTCATATCCTTCTTTCCATTTTCAGCATCACACCATTAATTCAGGCTTTGATTGGCTCTCATATAGCTTACTGAAGGAACCTCTTAACAAGTCTTGCTTATTCCTTCCCCCTTTGCCTCTACTTTCTATTCTACATTGCACTGTATCCACTAGCCTAATACAGATCCTGCAGTTTGGTGTTCCAATCAATCCTCCACACAGCCACCAAAGTGTTTTTCTAAAGTTGGATCACACTGCAGCAGCTTCCTATCCTCTCTAGGGTTAAATATATACTCTAGTTTGGCATTTAAATTTCTTCACAATCTGGCCCATTCCTCTCATTCCAGTCTTCTTACACATTACTTCCAAACATATGATGCACCTGGGATGCACTGCCTCCTCATTTCTACCTCTTGCAGGCTTTTGGTTTCCTTCATGACTCAGTTTAAGTCACATTTTGTACATGAAAGTGTAAGTTCCTTTGCTGGTGAAACCAGCTAGCTGCTAGTTCCCTCGCTCTCCAAGCTACTTTGCATTAATTTTATACATATTATGTGTACACTCAAATCTGCATATGCTGTCTTCCTGTTAGAATATATGTTCCTTGAGGGCAAATGCTTTCTTTTTAAAAATTGTAATCTATTTTATTTTTAATTTATGGAATAAAACAAGCATTTCCATAACATGGTATAACCCCTACCCCCCCAAAAAAAAACACTGCACATGAAACTGCAAATTTATGATGCATTACTTGCTATTCCTTTTCAATATATAATGAATTTATCATGAACATTTCTTTTTCTTCTTTTTTTCCCCTGCTCTCCTCACCCTTTCAATCCTCCTCATACCCCCAGGGCAAATACTTTCACTTGGTCTTTTTTATCCTCTATTATTTAGTGTATAGTACTTGGTAGATAGTGAGTGTTTAATAAATGCATTCTTGTCAGTTTAATTTTCCTTACAAGCTGGTCCGATAACATAACTCCACTGATTATAAACATTCAATGACTCCCTTTTACCTATCAAATAAAGCCCCCAAATCTTAGTGTAGTGTTCAGGTTCTTCTACAATATAGTTTCAAGACAGTCAGCCATAATCCAGGATGTTGGGGATAGGATCAAGGAGATGGATTGGGAGTTAGAGGTTGGGTTCAAATCCTGACTGTCAATTACAAAGACTGTAATCTTTGCTAATACTAGTTAGTCTTTCTGAGTTTCATTTTCCTCATCCATAAAAATGAAGTGATTCATTTAAATGACAGTCTAAGATTCCTTCTAGCTCTATAGCTATTCTACTATCTTTTCCCTGCTTTATCCCACTCCTTTTCAGAAACCTTATGCTCCAATTGTACTAAAATATTTTTACTGTTCTCAGACTTCTTTGAGATCTATTGAGTCTTTATGCCTATATAAACTTCTCCCTCTAATTAGAAAACCAATTTTTCTCATTTCCACTTGTTGAAATCTTATTTTCCCCCAACTTTTGGAGGACTCAGTTAGATGGTTTGTCTTTTCTTCCATGAAGAGTTCCTGTCTTCCAGACAGAAATACCCTCTCTTCTCTCCTTCCTTAAGACCTTACAGTTCTCTCTGTCTCTGACTTTCTGTTTCTTCATCTGTCTGTCTGTCTCCAACTCTTTTTTTCTTTCTCTCTGTCTCTCTGTGTCTTTGTCTGTCTCCCTTTCTCTCCTCCATCTCCATCTGTCTCCATTTCTCTTGTCTCTCTGTCTTTCTCTGTTTCCCTCTCCCTCTTTCTCTCCTTCCTTCCTTCCCTTTCCATCTCTATCTCAGTCTCTGTCTCTGTCTGTGTATCTCTCTGTCTCTGTCTCTGCCTCTCTCTCAAATTCCCCTGATGCAATGATCTTATTCTGTCTACCAGAATTCTTTTCCACCAGACTGTATCCTCCTTAAAGAAAGGGACTGAATCTTTGTTTCTCTCTCAGTGCTTAGAATGTGATTTTGCATATATTGCAGGCAAGGTTATTTAAATTTAATGTATTGAGCATATCTGGATGGTGCAGTGGGTAAAATACTGGACCTACAGTCAGGAGGACTTATCTTTCATTGTAAGTTTTAATCTGGTCTCAGATACTTAGCAGCTATGTAATTCTGGTCAAGTCACTTAACCCTGTTTGCCTCAATTTTCTCATTTATAACAAGAACTGAAGAAGGAAATAATAGCAAGCCATTCTACAATCTTTGCCAAGAAAGCTCCAACTGAGGTCACAAAGAGTTGGACATAACTGAAATGACTGATTTAATGTATTACCCTTATAGGAAAGAATAATGTTTATTCCTAAATTATATAATCTAATGACAAAGTTTCAGGAAGTGGAGGGAGAAGAAAAAAAAAAAGATAAAATAAGAAGTATAGGGCCTTGTTGTTACCCTTCAAATCACACACAGACAAGCAGCAACTCTCTATACATAAAACATGATAATAATATGTAGTATTTACATAATGTTTTAATATTTGCAAAGTGAGTTACTTATTTTATATTGATCCTTACATAAACCCTGAGATCTAGATATTTTTATTATTCTCATTTTATAGTTGAGAAAACTGAGGCAAAGAGCTTAACTGACTTGTCTAAGGTCATATAACTAGTAAGTGTCTGAACCAGGTTTGAATTCAGATCTTCCTGACTCCAAGCCTACTACTCCATTCACTGTACTACCTACCCATCTCTCCAGATAACATCATCCCTGCAATCTCTACCTATCAGAGATGCTATAGAGAGAATTCCTTCATGGGACTATAGGATCATAGTTTTAGGTCTGAAAAGGACAAGAGGATAATTATCTACTCCAAATCCCCATCATTTTATAGTTGGAGAAACTGATGATCTAAGAGGTCAAGTGGCTTGGCTCAAGGTTACATGAAGTCCTATTGTATAATATAGTGTCTAAGGCAGGACTTGAATGCAGATTCTCTGACTCAAGAAGCAGTGTCCTTTCCACTTTACCAAAGAGTAGCTTGGACTAGATGACCTTAAAAGTCCCTTCTAATATCTTTATCAAAGTTCCTTTGATAAGAGGGCACTATCTCTGGTGGCTAAACAGCCTAGATACGTGAACACATCGTATCTCTTAACTCTAAGCAAGCTCAATATATATTTATGGAGTCTGGGCTTGCTGATTCATAGCACCCAATGACAAGGTAATCATTTGCTGAATTAAACATGGGGTCTAAAATGAGAATGGGCGATTAGAAGTCAATCTTCCAGGCCAGATGATTCCCACTAACAAATTGAAGTGATATAGGGCATTTGCCTCACAGCAAACAGAGGCTTGCTGCACCATAAACCCATGACAGGTAAGTAATGGCCCAGGTGGTTTAGACTTGAGAAGGGCTGCCTGCAGCCTTACCCTGCCACTGGATTTGATTTATTGTTTTTCCAAAATTTTGGAGGGCATTCAGGGAAAAGAGGAGGAAGCTCTCAAAATATGAATGGCACCAGAGTGATAATCACAGGACTGAAATGGTAGACAAGCTGTATTCCAACACAATCTATCAGTGCGACCTTAGCAACATCACCTAGCATATTTGAGACTCATTTATTCCATTAGTTGAAGGGGTTAATAATATCTGTCCTATTTTTTCTCAGTGTTGCTTTAAGTTCAAAGGAGTACGTGCTGCTGTTGTTTTTCAGAGCTTTTCAACTCTTCATGCCCTTCTAACCTGAGGAATTCATCTTCCAAGGTCATCTTTTAGCATTTTAATATTTTCCATGGGGTTTTCTTGGTGAAGATACTGGAGTGGTTTGCCATTTCTTTCTCCAGTAGATTAAGGCAAATAGAAGTCAAATTATTTGCCCAGGGCCACATATCTAGTAAGTGTCTGAGGCAAGATTTGAATTCAGGTCTTATCATGTTATGATCCATAGGGTCACAAAGAGTCAGACATGACTAGAAGACTGAACAACAACTTCTGGCCAGACTCCATGTCTAGCACTCTATCTATTGAGCAACCTTAGCTCAGAAGCAGAAGCAGAAGCAGATAGCATGGAACTATTATAATGACTATATTATATGACTATATAAAATAACACTTGCAAAATACTTCTTATTTAGATCTCATTTGAGTATCACAATAATTCTGTGAGGTAAGTACTATTCACCCCATTTTTTTTGTATGAGAAAACTAAGACCTAGAGTGGGTAAATGCCTTGCCATAATATATAATAGTCAGAAGACCTAGGTCAAAATCCTGTCTCTGATAGTCTCTATGGAACCTTAGGTGGGGATCCTGCCTCAGGTTCATTTCTCTGCAGACAGGTTATAATTATTATCTTCTATTAATTCACTAGATTACAGGTCCACCTACTTCTTCACAGAAGTCTAGAGGAAAGGGAAGGGAATGAACATTTATGAGGTGTCTCATACACTAGGTATAGTGCTCTTAACAAATATAATTTCATCTGATCCTTACAATAACCCTAAGGGATAAGTATTATTCTTATTTAACAGTTAAGGAAACTGAGGCAAAGAGAGTTAAGTGATTTGCCCAGGATCACCCAACTCGTAAGTGTGTATGAAATCAGTTTCAAATTCACACCTTCACAGTTCCATGTCCAGAATTCCATCCATTAAGACACCTAGCTGTCTGTCTAGATATTCTGTGGATAGGAAGTGAATGAAGCAAACCAGCAAAGATGGCAGGTATAGGCAAGCAATACCCAAACAGACCTGTGAATGTGTGAGGAATTAAAATGATCCCCTGGTTCCCTACCCTTTTGGAGATGACAATCCAACTTTTTCTCTTTGTCATTCTCCCCATCCTCATTACCACTATTCTAGCTCTAGTTTTCAATTGCTAACTAGCATATGAAGCATTTCTTGCATTAGTCCTCTGATAACTCAGCACAGACTGGAAATGATTCGGGGATCATGAAGGCTATGGCAACAACTAGAAGATTTCAAGATGAGTCAAGCCACTTGATCCTGGTTTCAAATCCTATCCCTGAGATACAGAATACAAATCTTGAGCTGGAAGGGACTAAGGGAGATTATCTGGTTTATTTTATAGATGTTGAAACTGAGGCCCAGGGAAGTTAAGTGATTTGTTCTAGTAAGTGCCAGAGTTAGGATTTTAACCCAGCTTTCCTAACCTTTGAGCCACTATTCTTTTTTTTTTAATAATAGTTTGTTTTTTATTTTTCAGAATATATGCAAAGATAGTTTTCAACATTCACCCTTGCAAAACCTCATGTTTCAAATTTTTCTCCCTTTTCCCTCCTCGCCCTCTTCTAGATAGCAAATAATCCAATATAGGTTAAACATATGCAATTTTTCTAAACATATTTCCACATTTATCATGCTGCACAAGAAAAATCAGATAAAAGGGAAAAAATGAGAAAGAAAAAACTAGCAAGCACACAACAATAACAATAAAAAAAGGTGAAAAGACTACGTTGTGATCTACACTCAATTGCCATAGTCCTCTCTCTGGATTCAGATGGCTTTCTATATCACAAGTCTATTGGAATTGACCTGAACCATCTCATTGTAGAAAAGAGCCAAGTCCATCACAGTTGATCATCATATAATATTGTTATTGCTGTATACAATGGTCTCTTGGTTCTTCTCACTTCACTTAGCATCAGTTTGTTATTGCTGTGTACAATATTCTCTTGGTTCTTCTTACTTCACTTAGCATCAGTGCACATAAATTTCTCTAGGCCTTTCTGAAATCAGATTGCTTATCATTTCTCTTTTTTTATAGTTTTTTATTTAGAAGTTATATGCATGGGTGATTTTATAGCACTGACAACTGACAAACCTTTTGTTCCAATTTTTCCTCTCCTTCCCCCCACTCCCTTCCCCAGATGGCAGGTTGGCCAATATATATTAAATATGTTAAAGTATAAATTAAATACAAAATAAGTATACTGCTTATCATTTCTTACAGAATGATAATATTCCATTACATTCATATACCATAACTTATTCAGCCATTATCCAACTGATGGGCAGCCTCTCAGTTTCCAGTTCTTTGCCACTACAAAAGTGGTTGCTACAAACATTCTTGCACATGTGGATCCTTTTCCCTCTTTTATGATCTCTTTGGGATACAGACTTAGTTTAGACACTGCTGGATTGAAGGATATACACAGTTTTATATCCCTTTGGGCACAGTTCCAAATTTGAGCTACTATTTATTCTCCTGCATCCCACTGCACTGCTTCCTAACTGACCAGACACAGGCAAGGCACTTACTCACTCTGGGCTTTAGTTTTCTCATGCACATAATGCTTACTTTACAGGATTGTTGTGATACTCATATAAAATCATCTATATATAAGAAGTATTTTGCAAGTGCTGTTTTATATAGTCATATAGTCATTTAAATAGTGACAAGATATAGTCATATAATGGTCATTTTACATAGTCAGATAAATTAGTCATTTAATGTAGTCATAACATAGCCATTTTACATAGTCATATAATAGTCACATGATATAGTTATTTTATAATCTTATAATAGATTTTTCATATAGTCATCTAAAATAATCATTTAAATAGTGACAAGATATAGTTATACAGTAGTTATTTTATATAGTCATAAATTAGTCATTTTATTTAGCCATATAATAGTCATTTGATAGTCATAAGATAGCCATTTAACATATTCATATAATAGTGCCATATAGTTATTTTATAATCTTATAATTGTTTCATATAGTCATATAATATAGTCACATTGAATATTACCAGATTATATAATGTAGTATATTAATAGATAACATTATAATCAAGTTTATTTTTTTATATAATCTAATTTAATCTAGTATGAATATGCTCTAGGGCAGCTAGATGGCACAGCAAATAGAGCATCAGCACTGGAGTCAGTAGGATCTGAGTTCAAATCTGACCTTAAAAATTTACAAGCTGTGTGACCTTGGGAAAGTCTCTTAACCTTGTTATTCTCAGTTTCCTCATTTATAAAATGAGCTGGAGAAGGAAATGGCAAGTCATTCTAGTATCTTTGCTAAGAAAACCCCAAATGGGGTCACAGAGAGTCAGATAAACTGAAAAAAAAAGTCAACCACAACAAAATGATGATGTTTAATAATATATAATACATATACATACATATATATATAATCATATTCTATATACCATTTGTTGTCAATTATTATTCAGTAGTAGATTTGGAATTCAATCCTGGGTTCTTTGAATCCTAACCCATGCCAGTGCTTATCCCAAGACTTCACACCTTTTCACTGGTGTAATCTCTCCCTTCCAATCGATCCAACTATATATAAGCTGCCAAAGGAATCTCCTTATCTTTCTTTAGAGGTCATCTGTTTTTTATGAAAATCTTGTTTTTTTAAGTGAGAAAATCAGAGGTCACAGAGATTAGGAATCTTCTTCAAAGTCTCACAGTTAGTAAGTAGTAGAACTGAGTTCAAATCTTCTGAATGCAACCATATGCAATATTCTTTCCATTATACCATGTTTTCTTCCCAAAGTCAAGATTCTTTATAGTTTAGCTCTCCCATTTATTACCTGCATTCCATGTTGTTCCTCTAACATATTCCATACTGTTCTGCCTCCATATCTTTGTTCATATTATTCCCTTCATCTAGCAACTCTTTCCTCTTATAAACACTGGTTGAAATATTATCCATGCTTCAAGTTCCATCTGAAATAACATCTTCATGAAGCCTTTCCTGATCTTCTGGCTGTAGGATTTCTTTGTATGCTGAATCCTTATATTATTTTATATTTTTCTTTATGTTTTTGCTCACATTCTAATTATGTAACCTCATCTTCAAAAGTCCTTCTCCCAGAGACTTTCGGTATTGTTAGCATTCCTTTAAAGGCAAAGGAATAGAAGTTGGATGATTATCAGGTAACTGTCATCTATGAAGGCATTTGTGAGAGGGACTTGGATGACACAAAGAGAAATATTCTTTTTGAGATTTAGGATCACAGAAAAGAAGATGAGAGATTATGAGAGCTAGCTAGCATTTTTGAAAGGATCTGGGAGAGATGGATTGAGAGAATTGAGTTTAATTCTGGAAAAAACAGTCTCAGGAGAATTCCTGAGAAACTTTATTTTTATTTTTTATTTTTTTTTTAATTTAATAGCCTTTAATTTACAGGATATATACATGGGTAACTTTACAGCATTAACAATTGCCAAACCTCTTGTTCCAATTTTTCACCTCTTACCCCACCCCTCCCTAAATGGCAGGATGACCAGTAGATGTTAAATATATTAAAATATAACTTAGATACACAATAAGTATACATGACCAAAACATTATTTTGCTGTACAAAAAGAATCAGACTCTGAATTATTGTACAATTAGCTTGTGAAGGAAATCAAAGATGCAGGTGTGCATAAATATAGGGACTGGGAATTCAATGTAATGGTTTTTAGTCATCTCCCAGAGTTCTTTTTCTGGGTATAGTTAGTTCAGTTCATTACTGCTCCATTAGAAATGATTTGGTTGATCTTGTTGCTGAGGATGGCCTGATCCATCAGGACTAGTCATCATCTAGTATTGTTGTTGAAGTATATAATGATCTCCTGGTCCTGCTAATTTCACTCAGCATCAGTTCCTGTAAGTCTCTCCAGGCCTTTCTGAAATCATCCTGTTGGTCATTTCTTACAGAACAGTAATATTCCATAATTTTCATATACCACAATTTATTCAGCCATTCTCCAACTGATGGACATCCATTCAGTTTCCAGTTTCTAGCCACTACAAAAAGGGCTGCCACAAACATTCGTGCACATACAGGTCCCTTTCCCTTCTTTATAATCTCTTTGGGATATAATCCCAGTAGTAACACTGCTGGATCAAAGGGTATGCACAGTTTGATAACTTTTTGAGCATAGTTCCAAACTACTCTCCAAAATGGTTGGATTCGTTCACAACTCCACCAACAATGAATCAATGTCCCAGTTTTCCCACATCCCCTCCAACAATCATCATTATTTTTCCTGTCATCTTAGCCAATCTGACAGGTGTGTAGTGGTATCTTAGAGTTGTCTTAATTTGCATTTCTCTGATTAATAATGACTTGGAGCATCTTTTCATATGACTAGAAATAGTTTCTCCTGAGAAACTTTAACTGCTATTCTAAGAACTAGATTGCTAGATTGTGTTTCCAAAGTTCTATGGATGAGTCAACAGTTATACTGTTGGCTAGATATAATGACTCTGCTCTTATCTATATCAAAGCAAATAACTTCTGAAACATTTATTCAATTTTGTATTATACATAACAAGTAACAATGATGTAGAGGCTAATAGGCGAGACTATATGGGAAAAGAGATCAGGCCATCTCCCCCAAACCATTAATTACATCATTTCTGTATTTATGAGAATTTGTAAGATAATCAGAACATAATCTTTTGACTACCTTAAAGATGATGAAGGGAAAATAAGTAAACAGGCCAGTAGCCAACTACAGTATAAGTTTTGTTATGTCTATTCATGAATATACTGAGAGGTACTATCATTTTTTTTCTGAAGCAATTGGGATTAAGTAACTTGCCCAGGGTCACACAATTAGGAAGCATTAAGTGTCTGAGGTCAGATTTGAATTCAGATTGACTATAGGACTGGTGCTCTATCCAATGCATCATCTAACTGTCCTGGTACTACTATCATCTTGCAACACACATTCATATCCCTGTCCACAAGATTTCTACAGGTGACTTAACAAAGAACCTGGTACAAGCTTCTAATTTTCCTTATTAAATTGTAAAGTCTTTGAGATCTTGAGCATTTAATTATCTTTGTATTTTCTTTAGTTACCGCACAGTATCATATATACAGAAAGTAACAGACAAATATTTGTTGAATTAAGATGAGCAGAAACCTTGCAAAAATCAATTCATTGCTGTGGACCTTGGTTTCCTCAGCAGAAAAATGAAGGGTGTGGTCCATAAAGTTCTTTCTTATTCTGAAAGTTTATGATTATTCATAGTGAAGAAAGTGTTGGGATTTGGAGCCAATCCTGGGGTTTAAATCCTGACTCTGGTACTTATTAGCTGTGTGATCTTTGTGCAGATCACTTAATCTCTTAGGATTTCCTTTTTCTTTATCTGGAAAATGAAGGCACTTTATTAGAGTATCATTGAGTCCCCTTCACATTTTAAATCTTTGAAATTTTTTTTTAGATTTTCCCTACATATTTACTGTAATAACATCATGTGTGGAAGATATTCAATAGTGTTGATAATTTTTAGTCAAAATGGGGCAGACTAATAGTAGAAGACAGGTGACAATGAAAATCTAATTGGCATAAAGTGAGCCCTTTTACTATTATCACTTGGGCCCAAAGCTGAAATAGTTCAAATCAATAAGCATTTATTAAGCATCATCTATGTCCAAGGCATTGAGTAAAGGCATTTTGATTGATTGATTGTGAAAGATGCTGAGGATCCAAAAGACCAAAACAAAAATAAAAATCTCAGACCCTCCCCTCAGAGATCTTACATTGTTTTGGATTCTGCCTATAGTAAGCTCTAGCCAACTCTCCACTTTATCTTTCTAGATTATATCCAACGAACTACTAGAGGCTCATGGATCTGCCAAAGACGCTATTATTACTAGAAGGCAGACCTGATATCACCTCAGCCTCATGGCATTTTTATTTATTAAAGATCTTATTTCTTCATCCTTTCCAAGTTCGCTAGCAGGTCTATATTAGCCGCCAGCATTTCTTCTCCTCTTGTTTTTGTTCAGTCATTTCAATTGTGTCTAACTGTGACCCTATTTGGAGTTTTATTAGCAAAGATACTAGAATGGTATGTTATTTCATTCTCAGCTCATTTTACAGAAGAGGAATTAAGGCAAACAAGGTTAAGTGACTGACCCAGGGTCACATAGGTAGTAAGTATCTAAGCCCATATTTGAACTCAGATCTTTCTGACTCCAGGCTCAGTGCTCTATCTCCTGTGCTATCTTCCTTCCCTTACCCTATTCCCACCCTCACTCCCCACTTTTCTCTGAACATTTTGCAATATGGCTTCTGAAATGATCATATGACTGAAACCACTCTTTTAAAAGTCACTAATGATCCTTTTCTAGCCAAATCTAATAGCACAATGTTATTCCTTTATCTCTCTGTAGTATTTGACACTTCTGAGCACCCTTTTTCTATATACTCTTTGCTTTCTGGATTTTCATGACTGCTCTTTTGCTTATTTTTCCTGTGGGATCACATCTCACTTTTGATGAACCATCAATAACATTCCCTCTAACTGTGAGAGTCCACCAAAGCTCTTCCGCTGAATGGAATTCTCTTTTCTTTTTGCTCTCTCACTTGGTGACTTCATCAACTACAAGGCTTCAGAGATCATCACAATGTAAAACTAGCCCTTTTCTCTTTCCTGAGTCCTTCATCACTAAACACCCAGACATTTAAAACTGGTTGTCCCTTGATGCATTGTTGGTGGAGTTGTGAACGAATCCAACCATTCTGGAGAGTAGTTTGGAACTATGCTCAAAAAGTTATCAAACTGTGCATACCCTTTGATCCAGCAGTGTTACTACTAGGCTATATTCCAAAGAGATTATAAAGAAGGGAAAGGGACCTGTATGTGCATGAATGTTTGTGGCAGCCCTTTTTGTAGTGGCTAGAAACTGGAAACTGAATGGATGCCCATCAGTTGGAGAATGGCTGAATAAATTGTGGTATATGAATATTATGGAATATTATTGTTCTGTAAGAAATGACCAGCAGGATGATTTCAGAAAGGCCTGGAGAGACTTACACAAACTGATGCTGAGTGAAATGAGCAGGACCAGGAGATCATTATATACTTCAACAACAATACTATATGATGACCAGTTCTGATGGATCAGGCCATCCTCAGCAACGAGATCAACCAAATCATTTCCAATGGAACAGTAATGAACTGAACTAGCTACGCCCAGAGAAAGAACTCTGGGTGATGACTAAAAACCATTACATTGAATTTCCAATCCCTATATTTATGCCCACCTGCATTTTTGATTTCCTTCACAAGCTAATTGTACAATATTTCAGAGTCTGATTCTCTTTGTACAGCAAAATAATGGTTTGGTCATGTATACTTATTGTGTATCTAATTTATATTTTAATATATTTAACATCTACTGGTCATCCTGCCATCTGGGGGAGAGGGTGGGGGGTAAGAGGTGAAAAATTGGAACAAGAGGTTTGGCAATTGTTAATGCTGTAAAATTACCCATGCATATAATCTGTAAATAAAAAGCTATTAAATTAAAAAAAAAAGATTTTAACCTAAAAAACAACAACAACAAAAAAAACTGGTTGTCCTATAGATGTCTTAAACTAACATTCCCAAACCAAAACTCATTATCTTTCTCTCAAAATTTATTGTGCGTGTGCATGTGTGCATGTGTGCAAGTATGCGCGCGCGTGTGTGTGTGTGTGTGTTTGTTTGAATTTTACTATTTCTATTGAGGACACCACCATGTTTCCAGTCACCCAGACTCAAACGTTTGTACCATCCTGGTTTTTCAATCTCATTCATCCCATGTATTCAATCAGTTACCATATCTACTCCTTAGGGAAGCTCTGTCCATATTCTGATAGGAGGCATCAGTGAGTTGTTGCAAACGTAATGTATGGAAGATCTGGGCTAGACTCTTTCTTCTGGTACTTATAATCTCTGTGACCCTGGACAAGTAACCCCTCTCCTCAGTCTCAGTTCCTGTAGCTATAGAACTTTCTTGTTGTTCAATTATTTCAATTACATCTGACTCTTCATGACCTCAATTGGGATTTTGGCAAAAATACCAGAACAGTTCCTTTTCCAGCTCATTTTATAGATAAGGACATTGAGGCAAACAGGGTTAAGTGACTTGCCAAGGGTCACATAGCTGATAAGTATCTGAGGCCAGATTTGAACTCACTAAAGTGATTTTTTTCTGACTCCGGTCCCAGCACTCTAAGTACTGTCTGCCCCAGCTGTAAAACAGGAAAGGATTTGAATTCAGTTCTTCCTGACTTATAGCTCACTGTTCTATCCACTATACCATCTATCTAATTGCCCGTGTAAGCTACCTAACTGACATTATAGAGTTAAAAGGAGTTTCTGTGCAAGGTGCTAGCTTTCCAAAACCCATAACTTGTGAAATCCTTATGATTTCCAGTATAATACTAGATACAATACCCAGAAATAAAAGAAGACTCAGGATTCTTGAAAAAGTAAAGAAATCCCTCCCGTTTTTTAAAAGACTAATTAAATCTCTACAATCTTTGCAAATTACTGTGCTAATTTGGAAAGGGACATGGGAAGGTAAAGTATTCACATCTTAGAGCACAGAGAATCTAATACCACCTTAACTTTCAGTCCGTCATCTCCCCTTAAGATACTTGCACAGTTCTTGTGACACTCAATAATGCCCTAGGGAACTTGCAAGCAGAAAGGAGTTAGGATTCACTCTCTAAACTGGGACTCTCTGCCTCACAGTTATTTTGCTAGCCACTCCTTTAATCATTGTTCCCTGGCAGCAGATTTTTAAAACTTGTCTCTTCTCCCCGTCTCATTGACCCATAACTATTTCTGCTGTCCTCCATTCCCAGAATCCATCTTGCCATGATCTCCACCTTGTACTCCTAGTTTTCATTTTTCATTCGGCTTTCACCATCTTCAATTCTGCCTTGCTTGCTTCCTAGCAATCCTCTCCCCAAGAGAGGTGCTAGCTTATGAGCAGCTTGATGACTGAGGAATCAAGCTGGAATCCTGGTTGATAGTATTTAAAATTCTTCCACATTTCTTTGAGAAGAATATTCCTGGGCTATTTAAAACTTCACTTGTTAGATTTCAACATCCTGTAGCTCCACCCTCGAAAGAAAGGGTCTCCTCCGATAGTGGTAGGAACCACTCTTTCTCCGAGCTCCAACATGTTTCTATTTTCTACTCTGAGTCAGCTCCTGGTGAAACTTCCACATTTAGCTTTTCCTACAGTGCCAGGGAAGCATGCTCTTGGCCTAGGCAACATCTCCAACTGAATCTTTTGGGAGTTCAAAAAGCACCCCATTTTCAATTGTCTTTTCACCTCTCATCTCCCGAGGCAATTGGACCAGATTATGCAAATTACCATAGGCTGCTTTTCAAGGATTTCAAAAAGAAGAGAGGAAGATGGGCACACAGTTCCTGATGATTCATTCAAGGGAAAAAAGCCTGAAGTAAGGAAGCAGATGATGATACTTTGTTATACTAAGGACATTGAGGCAAGTTGGAGCTAAAGGAGTGGTCCTTTTCTTGCTGAATAATGTTTACCATATCAATTAAAATAGCTACAAAATTAATATGAAAGATGATATATTTTGATTTTACAGAGGATGGGGACCTAATAAGCACATTAACTACTCTGGTCTTAAGTGATAGGAAGTTTAACTTTGCTACATTAATCAATGTACAGACCCTAAACCTCCTGGCATAATAAGGAAGTGTTTATTGTTTTGGATATTTTGGATGGATCTATTCCATTTCTCTTACTATTAAGTAGGTTTTGTGGAGACGTATACAGTTCTGAATCTTTATGGACCATGGACCAAACTCTCAGCAATGAAAAGGACCATGGAGAAAACTATTCAGATAACAGGGACAAGAGAGTCTCTGTTCCTAGACTGAAAACCTGAAAATGTGAGAGCTTATTGTCAAAGAGCTTTTGACTTATCTCCACAAGAGCAATATCTTTGATGGTGTTTTTTTTTTTTTACTCCGTTTTTCAAAACAGATTCCCAAACTTCCATACTTCTTTGCTTCTGATTAGTGAGACACAAGTTCTTTTTGCAAACCCTTATAATTTCTAAAATCTAACACAATAAATCTCATTAAGCATCTACTAGATACCTAGCATATTACTAGGACTCAAGAATACAGAAAAATGTAAATGATATATTCTCTGTTTTCAAGGTAACTAACTATATCTAGGTAACTATAGCTATATCTACAAACTTATCTATCTATATCAATACTTATATCTATGTAGTAAAACTTATGATATTATCCACCATTCTCTCCTCCTTTATTCCATTATGTAATGAAGAGATTCCAATTTGGCTGTCAAGAATAACACCTCTAAAAATATCTTTAATTCCAATCTCTTCTGGCATTGTCCAGCAACTTCATCCTTATAGATTAATTTACTGTATATCTATCTATATCTGTAGCATGCTCTCTCTCTCTCTACTTCCTTCACAATAACATCTCTGTCTTTGAGATTCATTCAGTTCACTTCCACCCAATCAAAATTCTGGTAGTTATTTACTGTGGGTGGCTGGGACACTTCCTTTCTTTCCTCAAGATGAGTTCAGTGCTAGGGTGAGATTCTTTCATTTCTCCCATCTCTTGCTCTCACAGTAGGGGATTTCAACATTTATACCCATATTCCCTCAAACATTCTAATTTCTCAATTTATAAATTTACTTCATTTACCATAACCTATACCTCAACTCTTAACATAGCTATATACAGAGATGCTTATATTCTTATTCTTGCAATCACCCACAAATGCTCTAGTTTAATATCCATGAACTCTGAAATTCCCTTACCTGATGACAATCTATTGTCCCTCCACCTCTCCTTCATGACCCTAACCCCTGTTCTTTGTACTCATGGTGACCTTCAATTCCTTAACAACTTAGTTATTTCCCAGGTCATCACCCATATATTGGCTGCACTCTCTTCCCTTCCCAATTTAAATTTTTTGGTGAACCAGTACAAATTCGTATTACTTCTTCTCTTGAATCTCTTGCCCCTGTATCCTACTTCTGATTTTGCCTTAGCTCTGGATTACTTCTACCGTACACTGCCTTCACCCCTACTCATATGCTGCAGAATGATGCTAGAGGAAAATAACACAACAGTGCTGCCTGGGTCCACAAATTTATGCAAATTCAACTGGGTCCTCACTGCTGCAAGGCAATCCCTTTACATATTTCTAATTGATTCATGTGTTTATAATGGTTTTTCCAAACCTCTCATAGTTCACTCCCCTCCTATTCTGTCAGCTAAGAAGCTTGCCTCATATTTCACTGAAAAAAAATTGAGAAAATTTATTGAGAGCTTCTTCTTCTCCCTTCCTCCTCAATTCTTACATCACAGATGCCTTCTGTCACCATTTCCTCTTTTATCTCCTGTCTCACATGAAAAGACAGGCTTTCCTCTTGTCCAGACAAATGTTTCTTCACAAAAATGATCCCATTTCATCCTGTCATCTCCAGCAAATTGTCCCTTTTGTTATCCTACTTTTCACTTGTCTTCAATATCTATTGACTTCTTCCTTACTGCCAACAAACATGTCTTTATTTTTCGCATCCTCAAAACTCCAGCATTTCCTGATAAGTATTATACAATTTCTCTCCTTTCTTTCACAAATAGAGAAGGCCATTTATGATACTTCTTTTCCTCTCACTTTTTCCTTGATTCTCTCTCTGACTTCCAATTTCAATGAAAATAGCTCTCTCCAAAGTTGCTAACAAGCTAAAGCTTGTAATTGCCAAAATTAATGATCTTCTCTCAACCTTCATCCTTCTTGACCTTTTGTTGTCCTTGGTACTATGACCCTTTTCTTGATATTCTCTTTTCTCTAAATTTTCAGGATAATAGTCTTTTCTGTACCTATTAGATTACTCCTTCTCTGTCTTTTTTGTTGGGTCTTCTTCCAGATCATCTTTGCTAAAGGGTGTGTGTGTGTGTGTGTCTCACAGGAGTCTGTCTGAGACCCTCTGTTTTTCCTTCTATATTACTTCACTTGGTGATCTTACCAGCTTCCATGGATTCAGTTATCATATCTATGTTGGTGTTTTTCAAATCTATTTATGAAATCCTAAGTTCTTTGCTGACCTCTAGTTATTTTCCCCCCAGTAGTATTTTATTTTTCCAAATACATGTAAAGATAGTTTTTTCAACATTCATTTTTGTAACATTTCATTCAACCTTCTAATTTTAATCTCTCCCTCCCTTATCTTCCCGCTCCCCAAGACCACAAGCAATCTCATATAGTTTAAATACCTATAATTCTTTTAAACATATTTCCATATTTGTCATATTATGTGAGAAAAAATCAGACCAAAACAAAAAAACTATGAAAAAGAAAACATTAGCAAAGAGCAACAACAAAAAAGTGAAAATACTATGCTTCCATCTATATTTGGTCTCCATAGTTCTTTCAGGACAAGGATGGCATTTCCTATTCTATGTCTATTGGAAATGTCTTGAATCACTACATTGTTGAAAAGAACCAAGTCCAGTTGATCCTCACATAATCTTGTTATTACTGTGTACAATGTTCTCTTGATTCTGCTCACTTCACTCAGCATCTGTTCACATAAGAGTTTCCAGGCTTCTCTGAAATTAGCCTGCTCATCATTTTTTATAAAATAATAATATTCCATTACAATCATATACCATAACTTATTCAGCCATTTGCCCAACTGATGTGCATCTACTCAGTTTCCAGCTCCTTATTACTACAAAAAGGCCTGCTACAAACATTTTTGCATATGTGGATGTTTTCCCTTCTTTTAGGATCCCTTTGATCTACAAACCCAGTGGTTATACTGTTGGATCAAAAGGTATGCACAGTTTTATATCTCTTTGGGCATAGTTCCAAATTGCTCTCTAGAATGGCTAGATCACTTCATAACTCCACCAACAATACATTAATCTGACCTCTAGTTAATTCTATATTCAACTGCCTATTGGATAAATTGATTTGAATGTTCAGTAGAGATCTTAAATTCAATATGTCCAAAACTGAGCTCATTATCTTTCCTTCCAAATTTTCCTTCCAGTCACTTAAGCTTGTGACCTAAGTATCATCTTCAATTCCTCACTTTATCTCACTCCACCTCTATATACAATTTATCGCAAAGTTCTGTTGACTTTATCTTCATACTATCTCTAGTATATCCCCCCTTCTCTCCTTTCTTAGAGCAGGACCTCAATATCTCACGTCTAGATTATTGCAATAACTTGATGCTTGATTGGTTTCCCTACTTCAAATTTCTTCCTATTCCAAACCATTTTCCATTCAACTGCCAAAGTTGTTTTGTTAAGATACAGATCTGATTATGTGGGTTCTCATACTCAGTAAACTACAATTGATACCTATAATCTCCAAGATCAAATATAACATCAAATAAAAAACATTCAGAACCCTCTATTACCTTTGTTCCCCTCATACAACCTTTCTAGTTTTCTTACACCTTATATTCTCCTATGCACTTTGGGATTAGGTGCCTCCAAATCCCTCCTTGCCATTCACTGATTGAACAAGACATTCCATCTTCTGTCTACAGGTATTTTCATTGGCTTTCTCACATGCATAGAATGTTCCCCTTCCTTGTTTCTGCTTCCTTACTTGCCTGGCTTCCTTTAAGTCCCAATAAATATCTCAATTTCTACAGAAATCTTTTCCAGATTCCCTTTAATGCTAGTGCCTTGCTTCTGTTGAGTAATTCTGATTTATCTTTATCTTGTCTATAGTTGTTTACATGTTGTCTCCTCTATTACACTGTGAACTCCAATCAAAGCTGCAATTGGATTTTGCCTTTCTTTCCCCCCAAAAGCTTATTGCTTTTCTTTGCATCCATAATGCCTTTCACATAGTAGGCACTTACTAAATGTTTTTTGACTATTGACTGTTGATTATGTTTTTCTTGTTATGTATATGTGTGTGTTTGGGTATATACACATACATACATACATATTTATATATACATACTTAACTCAGTAAAAGAAATACTAAATGTATTTTTCATACCATAAAACACTATATGAATTTTAGTTATAATTATTATTGCAAAATACTTTCTCCCTTCCCCTGTATCCTCTCCACATATATCAATCAGTTGCCAAATCTTGTTATATCTATATCCATAATAACTTCTGCATTTGACCTTTTCTCTCCAACCACAGTCACTACTTTAGATTATGCCTTTATCATCACTTGCCTGGGTTATTGCAATAACTCCTCAAATTGTCCTCTATACTTAGAGACAAGTAGGTAATGCAGTGGATAGTGTGCAGGGCCTCAGGAAGACTCGAGTTCAAATCCAGCCTCAGACACTTAACTTAACTGTGTAATCTTGGGAAATTCACTTAACCTCTGCTTGTTTCAGTTTCTTCAGTTGTAAAATGGGGATTACAAGATCATCTATCTCCCAGTGTCATTGTGAAAATCAAATGAAATATTTGTAAGTACTTATCATAGTGCCTGGCATAAAGTATGTGCTATATAAAAGTTTATTTCCTTCCTAGCTTTCCTAATTCTCTTCCTTATTCTAGCATAGATATCAAAATGATTTTCTAAAAGTACAGATCTGATTATGTCACTCCCTTACTTAATTAAATCTAGTGGCTCCCTATGAGTTCTAGCACAACATTTATACTCAGACATTTAAGATTCTTCATATTTAGTCACTAGTCTACATTTCCAGGTTTAATATAAAATTTTCTCCTCATCACACTTTAGCTAGATAGGCATTATTACTTTTCCTTACATATAGTGGTGACTTCTCTGTATTTTTGAACTGGCTGCCCCTATCCCTAGAATTCATGTCTTTGTCTCCTTTACTTTGAAAAATCCTTTACTTCATTAAAGAATTAGCTGAATACTTTTTTTTAATCTCACTACCTGAACTCACTAAACTACACACACACACACACACACACACACACACACATATTTATATATTACATATCTCCCCATTAGAATGTAAGTACCTTGAGGGTAGGGACTATTTATTTTTGTATTTATATTCCCAGTCTCTAGCATAGTACCTAGCAAATAGGAGATTCTTAATAAATACAAATTTCTTGATTAATCTCTATTTGTATCTGTATGCATATTGATTATGTGTTTATGAGTGTATACCTGTATGAATACATGTTTACAAACATAGCATGAAAATTAACTATATAAACTATAATTTTGATGTGGTTATATTTGTATATTAGTACAGTACTTAATACACAGTACTTATCATAGCAAGTACTTAACAAATGATTTTTCCTTCATTCATTCATTCATATACAGGCTATAAAATCACTAGTTATATATGACTTCATAAGAATTAATTTGAGGCATGGTTTGGAGTAGTTGGCCATTGAAGTTCATTCCAATTCTAAGATTTTCTGATTCTGTGATCTGTATCCCCTTAATCATCACTCTCAAGCTCAGTACTACTCCCTGCTCCCAGAACAACAGAAAGGGGACATGATGCTACTTCTGATAATAATAATTATAATTAAGAGGATTTTGCCTGAAGGATTTTTTGGCTGAAATTTCCCAAGTAATGAAATGTGAGGATGGCCCTTTTTTATCCTGGATATAATGATAGAAGGGCCTTCCCACATAGAATGAGGATTCAACTGGTTGTTCTTCCCTTCTCTTTTCTTCTTTTTCTTCCTTTAGCATCAACTTAATAAACATAAAAAGGTCTGGAATGCTTTCAAGGGCTGGCAAGAAGCATCAACCAGAGTGATTGTAGTAACAGTGGCAGCAGCAGGGATAGGTTGGCAACAAGGAAAGTTATCAGCTTCAGAGAGAGCAAGGCCACTGGAAAGAAGAACATGGTTGGCCCATTAGAAGGGATATGTAAAATAGATAATTAGTAGCATTTCAAAAACAAAACTGTTTATGTTTCAGTGAGGCTTGACTACTAACCTTCCAAAATGATTATGAAAGGAGTAATGTTCCTGGATTCTGTTTTAATCATTCTGTAATGCATATTGTGATTTTTATTTTTACTCTTTTTTTGGGGGGGGGGTCTCAGAATAAAGGATATGTTCTGTACACAATTCATATTGAAACATTAGATATTAAAAAAAATTAAATTAAAATTAAAAAAAAACACCTTATCCCACTCCCTTTTTTCAGGGAAACTCTAACCTGGAACTCAAACTAGAATTGACCTTATAATGATCAGGGTGGAAGCAATAAGTCAACAAATGTGAGAAGAGAATCTACTTTTCATATTTGAGAAGTCAGACTTTATCACTGGATCCTGTTCAAAATTTCATATCTGGGCACAAAGGAGGAAAGTGAAGATATTATGCTCCCCTGAGAGTCCCAGTAGAAGTTACTTTTAAGTTTTTATGCTACAAAATTATCTATGGGAAAACAAAAAAAATAGAGAACAGTATAAGGCAGAATACCATCCAGTGCTAAATTTTGTGGTACAAGCTTTAAGGTCTATAATTGTTACTCATCACTGTGTGCTATAGTCAGGAGAAATTATTTTTAGAGGAGGTGGAACTCAAGCTAGACCTTGAAGCTGAATAAAAATTGGATGAGTGTACAGGACTGGTGAAGATAGATCAGGTGGAAGAAAGAGTATAAGCAAAGTTTTAAAGGAGGGAAGTAATTTGGCTCATGCAGTGAGGCAGGAGTTATCTAGTAGAAAATAAGCTGGATTTGATTTCAGAGAATCTAGGTTCAAATTCTAATGTTGTCACTTATTTCCCATGTTACTTTAGGCAAGTTATTTACTCTTTTTAAAACTCAGTTTTTTTGAAATACAGGGGAAAAAAGTTGGCCTAAGTGATCTCTAAGCTAACTCTAAATCTATCATCTTATCTTAGTTGAGTCATACTAAATAACTATAGTATAGCCCAATGATGGCAGAACTTGAGTAACAGGCAGTGAAATTTGAGTTATCTCTGATAATTATATTAACTAACATTTATATAGCATCTACTATATTCTAGGCACTGTGCTAAGCAATTAACAATTATTATCTCATTTGATTCTTACAACAACCCTGGAAGGTACATGTTATTACTATCCCTATTTTATAGATGAGAAGACTGAGAACAAAAAGTTTAAGTTTCTTACCTGGAGGTTACACAGAGTGAGACCAGATAAAAACTGAGGTCTTAATGACTCAAAACCTGGGGGGAGTTCTACTACTTTCCTACGTGGCTACTTCTAGATGGTCAGTAAAGAGCCATTTTACTGGAACAGGAAAATGACAAAATGGAACAGGGAATGACAAAATCAAAGTGGAGTATTCTTGGCATCTTGTCTTTTCTGACTTCTGATCATGACTAGCTAAGGATATTCCTAGATCTCAAAGACTTTGCTCTTAGCAAAAGCTAGGATCTAAGATTAAGTTTTACCTCTGCAACTGTCTAGTGTTCTTTCAAGTAAATGAGAAACAATACCTAGGATCCCAGATCTAGAGATGGAAAGAACCTCAGAGTTATATAGTCTAAACTTCCCCAATCTCAACTTTACAGATAAGGAAAACGAAGGCTGGAGAGGTTAAAGGTAGAAAGAAAGGTAGAAAGTTTCCAGTCCTTGGAAATTATAAACACTATTTTTTCTACTGTTCCACACTGGATGGGAACAGGAAAAGAAAATTTTGCTTAGAAGAATCTCCACAAAATGTGGACTAGCCTCAGCAGGGAAATTATTCCATTAAAAGTCTACCAGGCAAGAGGGAAAGTGCAGCTTCAGCTAAATGTGATGCAAATGATGTGGCTTCTGTGCTACAGCTCTGAGCACCTTCCATAATTGCCTAAGGGTGGTGAAAAGTCTGTCCCCTTCTACTTGGCACAAGGTTTTCTCTGAGCACCAGGAATTGGGCTATGAGCTGGTCCCTGTACAGTGATCTGTGTGTAGTTGTCTGTAACTTATAGGATGTCCTTTCTATTGTTACTTCCAGTAGGCCTCGGACCTCCCATCTTCCAGCCCATGGTTCTTATCCCATTAGGCTGCTTTTCATGTCTCAATATCTTTCCCTCCCAAATCCAGCCCTCTTTAGAACTTCCTTATTTTTGTTGAGGAAATCACCATCCTTCCTTCCTCCTTATAGCCTAGATTCTTTCCTTTCCCTCATCCCACATTTTCAATCAGTTACCAGGTCTGATAAATTAGCTCTCCATGACTTCTAGATCTGTTCCCTGCTGGCCACTTTTACAATTCCTACCTAGTTTAGGCTCCCATCATCTCTCACCAAGACAATCTCCTATCCATTCTCAATTCATCTGCCAAATATATGGTTTTACTAAGCGCAAGTCTGACAGTATATTCTCCTGCTTAATAAACTCTAATGGTTCTCTATTACATCTAGGACTAAATACAAATTCCTCTATTTAGAACTTTGCAACTAAGTTCTAACCTACTTTTCCATTCTTCACATATGCTATTCCATTCTATACACTATTCAATCCAAATTCTTCTTTTTGTTCCTTACACATAGCATTCCAATTCTAGTTTCCTTGACCATACATAATTAGTACTTCCTATCTAGGATGTACTCTCTCTTCATTCCCATCTTTTAAGAATTCCTTATTTCCTTTAAAGTTCAGCTCAAATGCCAGCTCCCACATGAAACCCTCCTTGATTTCCTCAGATTCTAGTGCCTCACTCCCAAATTATCTTTTATTTATTTTCACATATAAATATATACATTTATGTTTTATATACACACATATATATGTTAGTTATCAAATGAGATAATAATTGTAAAGCTCTTATCACAGTGCCTGGAATACAGTAAGCATTTTATAGATGTTAGCTTATATGTACACATAAAAATGCAAGTATGCATATATGTTAATTATATATACATATATAAATATAACATCCGAGCATTTCTTGCTCTTTTTGAGAAAGGGCATGTTTCTATGTATGTGTATTGGGAGACACCATGTTCATATGCTCTTAATATGATGAATGTCACATGTGTGTGTATATATAGATATAGATATAGATATAGATATGAAAGAGAGAGAGAGAGAGAGAGAGAGAGAGAGAGAGAGAGAGAGAAAGAGGCCACATTTGAATTCAGGTCTTCTTGACCTTAGGCCCAGGCTTCCATCCTTTTGGCCCTTAGTAATAATAATAATAATTTAAAAACTTAATAAATGCTCATTGATTGATATATATATGGCTAAATGTGTCCACTGATTGGGAAGCTCTCAGTTTTGTTTTTTTCCTGGAATAATCAAGTCAGAAGAGTATATCTAAGTCATTGCTAATGAGGGTGTATAACACAAAGAGAGACAACAAATCAGGGAAGTCATTTACTAAAACATTTCTTGATTCCACTTTTTGTTCCTAATAGCTAACTTTTATGAATCACTTTCATCCATTATCACCTTTGATCTTCACAATAATCTTGTGAGCTAGATGCTGTTGTTTATTTTGCAGATGAAGTAACTGAGGCTTAGAGAAATTGTGATTTGCTCATTCATATAGCTAGAAAGTAGCTGAGGTAGGATTTGAAGCAAAATTTCTCTAATTATGTACTTTCTAATGATCCACACAGAAATACTTGCCTAGTTGTGAGGGCCTCTCACTGTACATCAATTTTTTCCTAAGGTCCTTATTTTCCAAATAGCTACCAGAGACTTGCTATTAGGTTTTTTTAAACACTTCACTTCTAACCTGATAAATGGGAACATCTGCTCAAGAATGATTATGCAGAGCTTTGCGGTACTTCTCCCATCAGGAAAACCTGGGCTTCTCATTTTCACTGTTTTGTTTCCATGATTTTGAGACAGATAGTATGTCACAAAGATTACAATAGCATGAGAAACAATGTTCCAGGGAAACAACTCTCCAACCACAAAAAAGTGGGTGAAGGGAGAGACTGAATGAATGCACCATTTTGAAAAACACAAGAAATATTAATTTGGGTCATTTTTATGGTCAATCTAGTCTAGGACTCAGAGGAGCTCAGAATATTAGAATTTAAAAGAATGTCAGTGGTCTAGTCCAAACAATTCTCAGCAGACAAATGATTATACAGGCTCTGCCTGAAAACTCCTAGTGATGAGTAGCTTCTTATCTTACTGTATAGACCGTTCTTTTCTATATTTTTAGAATTATAGTTAAGATATTTTCTTTATTCTTAGCTGCTTATTTTCAGCTTCCACCCATTATTTCTAGTTCTGCCCCCTAGGACCAAATAGAACAAACCTAATTCTTCTTTAGCATGATAGCTCTTCATATATTTGAATATAGCTGTCAATCTATTTCCCCCACATATACAAGTTTCATCCTGAGTTCAGTGTATATACATACATATATATATATATATATATATATATATATATATACACACACACATACATAAATATCTAGGGAGGTTTCTAGTACTCTTAATCATTCTCATTGTCCAAGACTTCTCAATGTCCTTTTTAAATTATGGCATGCAGGAAGGAATACTGCAGATGACAGGATAGTGGAACTCCCTCTTCTTAATTCTGAACATTACATTTTTATTAATAAAAGCTAAGATTGCAATAACTTTTTGGGCAACTATGTCATTAGATTATGTTGTATTTGCAATACACTAAAATCCCCAAACTAGAACTGTTTTGTGCTTTTTTGTGTGTTCTTGACTTTCTTTTTAATAAGTTCCTGCTACTATTTTATACTTACTCTCCATTACCTGTCTTTGTTTCCATTTTGTGTACAGTCTGTTAAATATTATGGTTCATTGATGAATTCCCTGTCTAGCATATGACCAACTTTAGTTAGGTATCCTTTTCTTTCCTCATCAGAATTGCTTGTGTTTGCATTTGAGTAAATCATTCTTTTTTTTCCTTTCAGTTTTACACATAGGAGTTGCCTTGGCTATGTGAATTCCCTATCAATCCCTCACAACCATTATATTTTATTACAAATTTTAAAAAATCATTGATGTTTTCTGTTTATTATATCACCATAGTATTTTATATATCCCCCTCTCTCTCTCTCTTCCTCCCTGAAAGCTATTCCATATGACAAATAATTTTTTAAAGAGAGAAAGATCAATATGAGAAAGTCCAAAAATACATGAATGTGTAAATGACTGTGGACATCCCACCTCCACGAAGGAGTAGGTTAGCTATATCTTCTCATGTCTTGTCATTTGAGTCCTGCTTGAGCTTTATTATTTTGTTTCATTCAACATGAATTTTTTGGTGTGCCATTGTTCCTTTCATTTATATTGTACTTACTATGTACACTGTTTTCTTCACTTTATTTACTTCAGTTTGCATCAGTTCATATTGATCCTTCCATGCTTTCCTGTATTCATTGCATTCATCATTTCTTATAGTACAGTAAAATGCACAAATTGTTCTCTAATAGATGGCCATATCTTTCCTCAAATCTTAGCTATCACACAAAAAAGTGGAGCTACACATACTTCGGAGTATATGGGGACTTCTTAGCAATGGTTTCCTAGGTATATAATGCCACTAATAGAGCCTTTGGTTCAAAGGGTATGAATATTTTAGTTATTTTATTTGCATAATTCCAAATAGATTTCCAAAATAGTTATGTTATTTAACAGATGCATAAACAATGTATAAATGTGTCTATCTTTCCACAACACCATCGCCATTGAGTAATGGAATTTTTTATAATTTTTGGCCAATTTTCAAGAAGTAAGGTGAGACCTTAGAGTTGTTTTCATTTGAATTTTTGTTAATGCTTTTGAGCATTTTTTTTCATGTAGTTGTGAATATTTTGTGACTATCATGTAGTTGTGAATTTATTTACTGGGAACAACTAGTAGTCAACACACACATACACATATATCTTGCATACCAAACCCTTCTCAGAAAAAATCAGTAATTCATTCTTAAAAGCTTCCTATCCTTTCTGGATCAAGAATCCTTTGCAGCCTCTTAGAGTATAGAGTCTTATTGATCCTTTCTCTGAATTCAATCTCTCCAAATCTAAAGCATCCATTACACAATGCCCAGAGCTTACCCTCCTGAGATTTCACAAAAAAAGTATACATTTCTGACCTCTGAAGCTAAGATTATGGGGAACTTTCATTCTGTCAGTTCTTTCTCCAGTTCCTCTCTTCCTTTTTGGGTGGCACCAAGGTAGACTTGTAGGGAAGCTTCTCATCATTTCATATTCAAAAGTTAGAGATATGTCAGAACATTCTAATTTTTCCTCATCAATACCTCAGCAAATATCCACAATTTACTGAATTTTTTGAATATAGTTACATTTTCATCTCTTGAGTGTTTGCTACTCATCATATAAGTATTTTCCTATAAACATGTTTTAAATCGGATCTTTTCTTCATAGAAGCACAGATGGAAGGAATCTCTGATACTATCAAGGCCACTGGTTCTCCAAGGGGATTCTAGGAGTTTCCTAGGTATGTCAAAAATTGTGTTTCATTACAAGGCAATTAAAGGTCTCTTGAATGTCTAGTAGCAATTCTTTACACAAAAGAAGAATATTATATTATGAGCAAAGTAGTTTGGGAATCATAGAAGCCCAGGAAGTTGAAGCCATTTGAATGAAGTCACACAGTAATATAACTGGGGTTTCATCTCAGTTTGCCTAACTTTAACTACATGACTCTTTCCATGATAACACTGGTTGCCAATTCATTTTCACCTTGGCTGTTTCTCTTCTGATATAGCTACTATAAACACTCCCTATGATATGGACACATTATAGGTAGGGAAATATTTTCTGTTTTGTTTTCTCAACTTTTTTCCTCAACTAGAAAGAAATACAAGACATTTAATAAGTAAAGTCAATTCAAAACTACTAGACCAAATAACAGGATTCATTCCAGATAGAGTGCTGATGGATGAAATTTCTGCAGGAAACGGACTTTTGTTGTTGGTTTCACAACTCTGTAAAATATTGGATGGCAAATGAATATTTCATATCATCATCATCATCATAACCACTGTTATGGTCATCATTATTTCACTGTAAATTCTATGAAAGGACTCCCCAAGCCTCAACTATAATGCATTCCCCTCTCAATATTTCCATATATGTATAACATATTTACACATACACATGTTTGTATGTATATACATATACAAATGTATATAGCTATGTATCATATATATTTTATATATATACATTTGCATATATATATATATATATATATATATATATATATATATTTTGTATACATTTCGGGTAGAATGTAAGCTCCTTGAAAGCAGAATCTGTTTTGCTTTTGCCTTCGTGTCTGCCTTACTCAGCACACTGTCCACTACCTTCTAAGTGATTTTTGATTGAATTATTGACTAATTAATTGAATTCACACTTTTTGTGGTCATGGGCAACCACTATGCTTAAGGCATTCTGCTAGATGCTATAAGGACAGAGATAAAGAGTAGATTGTGAGTTCATTGACCTGTAATTAGGTAGGGCAGTGGGATAGATGAACTTGAATGCCACTTCAGACACTCTTTAGCTGTGTGATCCTGGACAAGTCATGTAATCTTTCAGTATCTCAGTTTCCTCATCTGTAAAATGGGAATCATAATTGTTCTTACCCCCAGGGTTGTTGTGAACATCAAATAAAATAATTTATTAAAAGTGCTTTGTCAGCTTTAGGACACCATATAAATGATAGCTTTTATTATTACATAGGAAACTCTCAAGGGTGAAAATTTCTTTTTCCAATGAAGGTAGGCACCTTCTTCATAACTATCCTTGGTCACACAACTAGAAAGTTTCAGAGACAGGATTTGATTCCAGATCTCCCTAGCTATGAGGTCAGTCATCCATCCATTATGCTATGCCATAGGAGAGACAAACATGAGTATGATCCAATCCCTTCTCCACATGTAGATAATCATCTATCTGAAGCTCTTTGATTCATAGGAATGGTTTCTGGCTGGAAGGAAAAGGGGTGATCAGAATGTTTTCATGTAGGATATAGCCCATGAGCTGTACCTAGAAGTTCCAAGAGTATTAAACAGAGGGAGATGTCCATCAGTGGGGAGAAAATGCCATGTAGCCAAGTGAATGAATGAACAAAGGCAAAACCCACAAAGTATGAATGTATCTCAAGAAGTTGTGAAAAAAAATAAAACTGGGTTTTAATTTGAACATGTCCTCAGATGCAGCAAGTGCCCTTTACAGAGACCACTTTGGGAAAATCCCATTTCTTAAAACTCTCAGGGTACACTTAAGAGTAAACAGGGAAAGGAGGCAAAAGACCAGTAGTCTGAGCATCAGGATACTGGAGCTTTAATACCAGCTCTTTAGTCTCCTGCAAGCTGTATGACCTGGGGCAAATGATTTAATTTCTCTGGGTCTATCTTTAAAATGAGGGGAGGGTGAGCTGGAAAGAATCTAATGAACATACAACCCTTCTACCACTAAGATTCTGATTCTCTTTATTTTGATTCTAAACTTCTCTAGGAATCTGAAGTTGACTAGAGTTGCTTTGTCATTTCCTGTTGCTTACAGTAAAAATCTGTGACTCAATTCTATTAGAATTCCTCCTAAGCATGCTCCTCCCCTGTGTATACATGGCTGCAAGCTCACTTTCACACACATGCAAAGCATCTATCCGATTCCTTTTTTCATTGCCCAGATCATAGACTGACCCTCCACCTCCCTACTCCTTTCACCAAACACACAGACACACAGGTACACTCAGGGGTGAGAACAACAAGCCTTTGGAAATTTACAACTGGACTTGGGATTTGCAGAATAAGCCAATGTTACCCAGTGGAGTGGCACTTTCCAAATCTAAATGATGTATAAATAAAAATCCCAAATGACTCTGAAACAACAAATTCAGCCCCAAAATTAGTTAAGGGGAATAAATGTAAACACATTTGAATTACCTGGGCTAAATAATGAAAAGGCTAAAAGAGAAGGTATTTGTCGATGCTGAAAGCTGAAAATCCAGAACAAATACTTCATAAAATCTTCTTGATGTCTCATGTAGTTCCTACAAGTGCCAAATAAAAATGATTTGGACAATGTAATTATCCTCAATATATTTGAAAAGAAAAACTCAAGGTAACAGGTATGTCAGCTGGCAGTGGACTGACATCATCAGTACACAGTAGGAGCTATGCAGTAATAGATCCTGAATTCATGTGGAGCCAGTATCTGCTTTATTTTAAGGTTCAAATCACAGAAAGTTGGAATTAAAAGTTGTTTCTGTAAGGAAGTGCTCAGGGATTATGTCATTAGTGACTGTCTTTCCTAGAATTAGTTTAGTTTGAACCAGGGGTTCTAAATCATTTTTTTTTATATCATGGATCCCCTTGGCCATCTGGTGAAGGCTGTAAGACTCCCCCCTCCCCCCAAAAATAATGTTTTTGAACACATATGATAAAATATAGAGTATTACAAAGAAAACCAATATTACTGAGAGATATCAAAATTTTTTTAAAGTTCACAGACCCTAACTCCCTCACCTTTAGGTTAAGAGCTCTTTTTCTAGACTTCTTATGACATTAAGCAAGTATTCAAAAATAGGAAGGACCAAGTCACACTAATCCATAGACTACTACAGGCTCAAAGCTAGAAGAAGCCTTAGAGATCACCTAGTCCCATCCACAGTTAAAAAGTAATCCCTTGTATAATATTGCTAACAAGAGACCATCCATATTCTGTTTCAGAGCTTCTAGCCAATTCTACTTTTGAACAGCACTAATCATTAAAATTTTGTTCCTTTTCCTATATTTAATCAACATCTGTTTCTTGCTTGTTTTGTTTGTTCTCGTTTTGTTTCTGAAGCTTCTTATCTCTGCTCTTAGTTATCCTCTTGGGGATGAAGCAAAGCAAAATTCCATATGACAGCCCTTAAGGTGCTTGAAGTAACTTTTATCTTTTCCCTAAGTCTTCTCTTCTCCAGGAGAGAATGATTGAGTTCCTTTAATTGACCCTGTTACAATGGTGTGACCTCCAGACTTCTAACTATTCAGGTTGTTCTCTTCCAGACATGCTCAGTTTAACAGTGTTCTTCCTAAGATGTGGCTTCTAAAACTGAATGATACTCCAGATAGTCCTACCCAGAGTAGAAGGCAGCAAAGACTAGTCACCTTCTAGCTGGAGCTGAGTTCTTGAAACAGGTCCTCAGACTCACAGTGACTACCTTGCCAGGAATTTAACTATGACAAGAATGTAATCTGAAATACAAGGTAGAGCATCTTAAAAATCCTTTCATAGGGACAGATGCAAGGCCCCGCCAGCTTTAGTGTAGCTTGGACAAGTAAATATTACAAAGTTATATTGAGGAAGTTTGTGTGACACAGGAATAACCAGAGTGATATGAAGATAGGGGATAAAGGGACCAACTGTGGCTTCTTAAAAGCCTGTAGAAAACCTATATTAAAAGCCTGTATTGAGAGGTTAATCAGTGGTCCTCAAAGCGCAGTCCAAAGAATTGTTGGGATCTCTGCAACCCTTTCAGAGGGTCTCAAAATAATTTTTTTCCTAATATAGTAAATAGCTATAAATATAACCCATGTGAACAAAAACTCTTGAACAGATCCTTGATAGTTTTTTTAACTACATGAAGATACTGGGAACAAAAGTTTGAGAACCACTGGTGACACTCTCTCTCTCTGGTATATATATATATATATATATATATATATGTCAGAGGCCAGAATAGAACCTGGAGCTTTCTGACTTAAAATCAGCTTTTTATTCATTATCCCAAGCTACCTTTACCTAGAATTTTATATGGGGAAAGGGAGGCGGAGGGGAGAGAGGGAGGCAGAGCGGAAAAGGGGAAAAGTTCCATTGAAGCCACATAAAATGAAAACTTTCAAAAAGCTCTTAAGTCTCAACAGTTCTCATCTTTCCTCTTTAACATTGCATTTCTGCTGTCCTCAAAGAAGTGACCAACGAAGAGGAGGTCAGGTATTTATATCATACACTCAACTTGTAAAGATCAGCATCATAATGAGGTGGAAAGAGAAATAGACTTGGGGCCCAAAGAGCAGGGCTTGAATCTTGGGTTTTGCCACCCACTGCTTGTGTGATTTTGGGTAAATTTCTGGGCCTCAGCTTCTTCATCGGTTAAATGAAAGGAGTGGACCGGCTAAGCTCTAAGGTCTCTTCCAGCTCCCAGTTCTACGGTCTCATTAAGTATTTACTTATGTTCCCCTATATAGAAAAGCATTAGTGGAGAGAGTAGGAATTGGGATTGGAGTCAGTAATTCAAGTCTCACCTTAGACACTGGTTGTATGACCATATGCAAGTCATTAAGCCTCAGTTTTCCTATCTGTAAAATGAGGAGATTTGACTCAATGGCCTCTAAGAAGTCACTTCCAGGTCTCAATCTACAGTCCTCTCATCCTGGGGGGACATTCTGGTTTCACAGTGTTAGGCCAAGTCATGTAATTCTATAATTGGCACCACTTGTCAAATTTCAACTTTCCTTCCTTCTGATTTCATGCTGGCTTGACTTCATTTAGCTTTCAAAGGATGGATGGAAATTCCAGTCCTACTTGTTTCCCTACCCAATATTAAACCAATGTCCCTCACAATGTAATTGTACTGTTACTCAAAGCATGCATGTAGGTCCTATGACAGCTCCACTGCCTGGACCAGGCCCAATGAAACTGCTACCCTCAGCCCTTACTGAGCAGATCATCTCACAAATGGTACAAAGAATTCTCTAAAGGGAGATGAGTCCAATGGGACTGAAACTTCTACTTAATGATGGCTACAGAGTCATTTAAAGCAGTCAAATCTTTTCAAGGACAATTTTTAAAAAGTTCATGTGGCACCTAAGGGTGTACCACTGTTCCCTTGTACTTAACATCATTAAGCAATACATGGATGCAACTAAGGACTTAATCAAAGGACAGACTCCCACATTTCATCATGGTCACAGAGTTGACAAAACTCTCTGGGTATAACTTATAGGCACTAACAAATTCTTTGGAAAATCTCTAGCATGATTACTCATTTAAAAAACAAAACAAAACAAAATTTTAAAACTTTTCAATATTCTATTTCCTCCTTCTGTCTGTTTCTAGCTGCAAGAAAATACTGACATATTGGTGATGTGGTTCCCTTGGCCCTGACTAGATGAATGTTCTCCAACCCAACTCAAAGAAGATAACAGCTTCTCCTAGCTCGATCTGGAAGCTCCTGTCAATTTCCTACCTCAGGCCACCCCTCCATAGGGAGCAGAAAACTCTGCAGAAGAACAGAAAAATGAAAAGTGTCCCCCAGCAGAGGAGGTACAGTTACAGAAGTTCCTGGGGAGAAAAGGGAGTTGAGGTTCAGGGGGAGCTTTTGACTCAGCCCGATTTGTTTATTTTTCAGTCCCATCCCCTACTGTCCCTTCTAACTTCCTGTTGGATCCCCTGATGTTTTTTGTTAAACCCCATGCTTAGATGAAGCAGAAATGAAGCCTCTATTTGACTTGCTTGCTACTGACTTCCTGAGAAGGGCGGAACAGGAGCTCTGAGAATCTTATCCCACCAGGCAGCTAATTCGTTTTGGTTTGCAGACAGAAGCTCTCCTTTTCCCTGCTGGGATTCCCATGTCTACAAGCTACCATAGACATGTGTGTGGTCCCTGTGTATAGCTGGTGCTCTGAGATGTCATGGGAACCAGGAGATTTTCAAATGTATTTATTTATTCTTTAAAATTTCCATCCCATCACATCTTTCTCTTTTTTTTGGCAGACTTTCAGCCCTTCCTTTCCTCATTTGTCATTTTCCTCTCCCTTTTATGATTTGACTGAAGCCAGGGTTCTGTAGTCCCTGACAGCACCTGTCAGTCCCCCATACACATATCCAAGAATGGCATGGTAAACCCCAAAGGTGAATCACAACCACAACTAGGCAAAACCTGAGTTCCCCCAGTGCTGCTTCTTTCCCCCGTATTCACAAGGAAATCTTGTCTGTATAGGGGACCATACTTGTCCCTCACTTCCACATCCAGGGGTATCGCACATGGTGGTCCCCTTTGCAGCAGCACTCTAGCTCCCAAAATACAGCTCAAAGGAACAAAAGGTAGTGGAGGAGAGAAGCTTACCTTTGGAGGGTCGCCTTTGTTTGGTCTGCAGAGAGGAGAAGGTGCCCATCACAGCCCCCATGATCACTGGTAGTTGTGTGTTACTTTGGATCTCCTACTTCCCCCGCCCCTCCCCCTCTTTTAGAAAGAGATCAGTTTGGCTTGTCTACTGAAAAAAAAAAGAAGAAGAAGAAGAAAAAGGAAAAGGAAAAGAAAGAAAGAAAGAAAGAAAAGGGGGCAGCCAACACTGCAGCTTGGTATTCAGCAAACGTTGGGTTTGTAGATTTTTTTTTCTCCTCTTCAGTCAACACACATGCACTGACTCACACAAGCAGCTGCTCTGTTATCATTCAAAACAGCTCCCCGTCAAATGATAATGCCAGGTAGATTCCCTCAGACCAGGGCTGAAAGCAGATGCATCAAAATATTTACTGGAGCTCAGCCCCATCAACACATCGGGCTAATCCTTACTCGCGTCCCCGATGATGGTGCGAGCCAGTCAGCCAGCCGCCTGTGGGGCTGAGTCTCAATACCTCCCCTCCCCGTGCATACTAAACTCCAGTTCGGGAGGCATGGGGTGGGTCTCCCGGGAGGCATGGGACTGGGGCTGAGTACCAATCATGAATGAATGAGAACCTGCTCAGTGGAAAATGAGAGTGAAGTAGTCGGAGGCAGAGCAGCTGTGCGGAAGGCGCGCTCGCTGTGATTAATAGAGTCTTAAGGAAGCAGGAAATAAAATTGTTGGGGGGGAGGGGGTTGGGAAACCCTCTTCCCTGGCGCATGACCTCCTCCTTCCCCCACCCCAGCAAAGAAATAAGGAGGGTGTCAGACAGCCTGGGGGTAAATTGCCCCACTGCTTGTTTTTTTTTTTTTTTCCTACTTCCTCACGTGTCAGATGCATGTGCTAAGCTAGCTAATGATAATATCCTCATTGCATACAGTACAGGGTAAAAATGGGCATATTTCATCGTGAAGGAGAAGCCTCAGCTATTGGCCTTGTCACCTTTCTCACTGTAGCAACAATTTTTCCCCCAAACCAAAAGATGCAGGGCTGCCTTTAGAGAGAGTATATTTTATTAGCGCCTGTCTTTGAAAAGCCATCAGATTTTTCTCTCGAGTTCTAGGGAGCTGGGAAGGGAAAGGGGTCTGGGTCAGAGAAGGCAGATGGAAGAGAAAAACTGAATTAGTTAAACCTCGTTGGGATGAAAGACTATTCTGTCCTCTCATGCCATTGACCACACCCTGGGGGGGGGGGGCTAGAATACCTTAAATATTGAAACATTTACATAAAAAGTGGTGATGGATGAAGCCCAGAATACCTTCTAGGAACTCCAGCCATGCCTCCTAGGATCACTACATTTATCAGGCTTCTGATGAAGATGATAATCCTGCTAGTGGATAGAGAATGCCAAACTGGGGTACTCTGCAGTGTGCTTTTTGAGGTAAGTTTTCATTTTAAGTCTGATTATGGAATCAGAATATTAAAGGTTGAAGGGATCTCTGAGAACATCTAGTCTTTCATTTTACAGCTGAGAAAACAGGCCTAGAGAGAGAAAATGACTTGCCCAATATCACATACCTAAGATTGGACTCAAATCCTCCTATGTGTTGTCTAATGTTCTTTTAGCTGCTAGTTGATTTCTGATTTTTTTTTTTTTTATTTCTCAGATGTGAGCTTGGTTCCAGGCATATCTATTTGCTTTTGTTTGCTGCCCCAAATTTGGATGATATAAAGCTATTTGAGAGACTGTTTGATAGTAGTGATCCCCTTAATTCCACTAAACGCATAACATAAATATAGCTCCATTTCCTTATTTGTGAGTTTATAATCTCCTCTAATCTTAGTTTAAACAATGTATATATATATATATATATATGTGCACATTAGTGTGTGCAGTGACATGTACAAATATAAATATGATATAATGAACATCATCATGGAGAGGTTCCAACCAAGTGCATTAGAAAATATGGAGAGAGAGAGAGAGAGAGAGAGAGAGAAAGAGAGAGAGAGAGAGAGAGAGAGAGAGAGAGAGAGAGAGAGAGAGAAAGAGAGAGAGAGAGAGAGAACTGCTTTTAAATGGGGGAAATCAGGGTTGTTTTCATGGAGGAGAGGAACCTTGAAGAAATAGGATTTTAACATGTGACTCTGAAGAGGACATCTTTACCAATCCAGAGAATGGCCCAGATGAATGTATGTGAGGGAGGTAGAGTAAGATGGGGATCAGCTAATAGTCCAGGTTGGTTGCACTATGGATTGTATGAAAAGGAAATTAAGCTAGAAATATAAGCTGGAGTTAACTTGTAGAAGGACTTAAATGACAGGCTGAGGAGTTTGTATTTTATCCTGAAGAACCACTGAAAGGTTTTGTTTGTTTCTTGAGTTTTTCTTTTCCTTCCTTCCTTCCTTCTTTCCTTCCTTCCTTCCTTCCTTCCTTCCTTCCTTCCTTCCTTCCTTCCTTCCTTCCTTCCTTCCTTCCTTCCTTCCTTCCTTCCTAAATGAATATTTCATTGGGCCTGGAGTCAGGAAGACTTGAGGAACAATTACAAGTTCTTTGACACTAAGCAAATCATTTAATCTCTCTATTTGTTTTGACTGTAAAATGGGGTTAACAATAGCACACTATCTCCCAAGGTTCTTATGAACTAGCTAACTAATACCAATATTCCCAAGCTTCTCTGAATTCTTCATATTTTTGGTTTCTTACATTTCCATTTTATTCCTATACCATATTTTATACAGCCATTTTCCATTCAATGAGCTCTTACTTTTCGGTTTTGCTACCACAAAAAAGTGGTGCAATTTTATATATGTAAGACTTTCCCCTCTTTCTTTGATCTTCCTGAGGCACATAAATAATAGTGCCACCCTTAGGTGAAAGGGCAAAGAGCTTAATGTCTTCTCTGCTATAATTCCACATTCTTTTTCAGAACAGGGGAACCACATCACAGCTTTTCCAACAGCTCATCAATGTGCCAGTTTTCCCATAGGTACTCCAGCATTTATCTTTTAATTCTTTTATGACCTTGCCAATCTGATAGGTATGAATTGAAAACTCAGCTTTAATTGAATCTAACTTATTTTTCGTGATTAGGAACCTCTTTCATATATTGTTGATAACTTGCATTTCTTCTTTAGAAAACTACTTGTTCATAGTCTTTAACTACTTACCAATTGGGAGAATGACTCTTGTTCTTACACACTTCTATCAGTTTAGGGATGGGCCTTTTCCAAAAGCAATGAGGTATCTGTTTAGTGGAGTTTCAAGTCATTTACAATTTATCTTTTTCCAGTAGGAGTGAGAAGAAAGAAAAGCAAGAGATACTGGCAGAACTTCTTGTTGGGATTATTATGAAGACTTTGATCTACTCTGGGAAGGTTATTGAACTTCTGTGGATGGTGACTCCCAATCACTGAAGTTTTTGGGTGCACGTTTCTGGTTTTCATATGCAAGGTCATATGGTGAGTCATATGACTGAGAACAAAGACTTTATAAGCTAGGTTTTCTTAAACACCAAGACCAATACTCCTTCTACTATATTATATTGCCTCTGTTGTACTTTGGAAGGATTGTAAATCTTCACTTTCTGGATCTAAATGGTCTGATTTAATAATAATAATAGCAGTTAGTACTTATATATTTTTTTAGGGTTCACAAAGCACTACACACATACACACATATACATACAATCTTCATTTACCCCTCACAATCATCCTGAAAGGGAGGTGCTCTTATTATCTACATTTTACAGGTTGCGAAACTGAAGCTCAAAGAATTTGAGTGAATTGCCCAGAGTCACATAGCTGGTAAATATCTATGTAAGGATTCAAAATCAGTCTGAGACACCTAGCTTCAAAAAAACATCAGATGTCTGCCCAAATCCGCAGCCTCCCTTTAGAGAACAGTGCCTCCCAAGGAAGATAAGCTTGAGTCCATGGAATTTCTGTTTTCTCTGTAAGATGCTTAGTTAATAAACATTCACTGTCCTTCCATGAAAACAAAGTTATTTATACAAAGTTACATATATTCTAGCACTTCACTTGTGGCATATTTCTTCCTTACCCTTTTCTAGGAGATTCCCAAACAAAAAAACTTGAAAGTTAGTATTAAGAATGGAGGAAGAGGGATTATATTAATATAATTAATTAATCACTACATTTATTTTCAATGCTTTCCCCCATGTTAACAGAAGATTCTTAAATTGCTTCAGGAAGGGGATGTAATTGGTCTTGATTTTATTTTGTTTTGTGTTATTTTCCAAAAGTTTTGCATGTGTAAATCTAGTCTCCTCAGCTAGAATGTGAAAGCTTTGAGGGCAAATTTAGATATAAAAAGCTTGCATCTTTTATTTCTTTTGTGTATTGATCCCATCTCCCCAGTTGTACATTCTAAAAATGTATACATTATAGATATTCAACAGATTCTTCATAGATTCTTTTTTTAAAAAGCTTTTTATTTACTAAACATATGCACAGATAATTTTTAAACATTGACCCTGGCATTCATAGCCTTGTATTTCAGATTTTCCTCTCCTTCCCCCCACCCCCTCTCCTAGATTGCAAGCAATCCTCTTCATAGATTCTTATAGCTGGAAGGGATCTCAAAAGCATCTAGTACAAGCCATACCTGAGCAGGAATTCCTTGACAACACACCAGCCAAGTGATAATTCAACTACCACTCATGGAGCTCAGGTGATAGGGAATTCATTGCCTCCTTAGGCAGCCTATTCCACCTCCAGTTAGCTGTGGTTGTTAGGATGTTTTTTTCCACCCTTCTATTGAACTGAAATATAGTTCTCTGCATCTTCCACTTGTTGCTCCTGGTTAGACCCTCTGGGGCCACTCAGAACACATCTAATCCCTCTTCCACATGACAGCCTTTCAAATGCTTGAAGACAGCTAAATGGGGATAATAATACCTGCAATACCTGTCTCATAGGAATTGTTCAAATACAATGAAGAAGATAAAACATTTTACAAACCTTTGAGATGATATAAATTCCACGTATTTTTCTCATTAGGCTAAACATCTCCAGGTTTTTCAAATAATCCTCATAAGGCAGGGTTGATTCTAAGTCCTTTCACCATTTCAGTCACCCTCTATTCTTCTCATTTCAGCTTGAGAGTGTCTTACCTAAAATGTAAACCAGGCCTGAGAATAGGACTTCAAACATGATATAAAGTGGGGGAGAATATCTCTTATTCTGGACACAATGAAATCTAAGAACTGGGTTAGTCACTGACTTCTGGAGTGATCATGTCATACAGTTGATTTATACAGAGTTTACAATCGGCTAAAATGTACAGGTCTTTTCTGTCACCAACAAGTTTGGCCATGTCCTTCACATTCTGTATTTGTGAACTTCACTTGAGTTTATGTTTAGGGATTTATATTTGTTTTTAATAAGTTTTATCTTTTTTAATTCAATCCATTGTTTTTCCTTGTCAAGATATTTACTTTATTGAATGATATTATCCAAAAAGAATCTATTCAATATGCTGGAAACTGTTCTGTAAATCTTTTGACAATCAGTAAATGCCAGAAGAATTTTGCCTTCACTGGTTCATCCCCTTTCCTGATTATTCATCATCTGTCTGATAGTTTTAGGCTACTTCTTGTGCACAGTAGTCACTGATAATATGCCTACTCACCCCTGCCATTTATCTCCCCATTGCTTTTTGGATCATTTGCAATTTTTATTCTTTAGATACTGTGGTAGTTAGTTTCCAGTGTGCTACAAAAAGAAGTGGAAATGATACTTGGGAAAAGGTAGACAAGAAGATAGCTGGACGGGGGCAAACAATACAAGAAAATGATCCATGCTGGGGGCAATACAATTTAAAAGGCATAGAAAGGATGATTTTTAAGTTATCTTAACGAGACTAAGAATCTGAGAAAATGAAACACACACCCACACATACACACACATACACCTTACCTCCCACAGACAAATCACACTATTGGTACCCAAAAAAATAATTGAGAGGATACTGGTGATTGTCAATTTATTTATAACATCTTTTTGAAGATGACCTAACACTGGGGTCATACTGACAAGTTTCCACAATTTTCTGCAACAAATCACATCTTCACAATCAAACAACTGATTAAAAGATATGGAGAATATAAGATTCCACTGTGTCTATTGTTCAGTGATCATCAAAAACCACAAAACCCCACCAAAAATATATGACTAGGTAAGGTAGAATGCAGCCTCAAAGGCTCTCTTTCAATGTATATCTTTCATGCAGATATTAATATCATATATAATTCCTTGATAAATTAAAACAGAGATAACTTTGTCCAGCATTCATTGGCTACCACTTATTAAATGAGGTATAAAACAGGGAGATGGATGCTTACCAATGTCTTGCACAGGTTCCAAAGAGGGTTTCCAATAAATGAAGTTCTCCAGATGCTCCCATTTGCAAATAATATTGTGATGGTTGAATCAAGCCCCAAAGTACAAGAGCTGGTTATTAAAATTCATTCTCTCTTGGAAGAGCTCAGCCTAACAATCTATACAGGAAAAACCAAATGGCTGAATAATGTCTATTATCCAGACAACAGCAAGCAATTGGAAAGACAGTCTATTAAGTTAGATCATCAGCACACATATCCTTTACAATCCCTACAGATGGATAATAAGCTGGGCCAAGAATTGAATTGGAGAAGAGAAAGGGTAAGATTGCAAAGTGAAAAGCATGCAACATTTTAAATCTCTGAAATAAACCCTTGCCTTAAAAATAGTGAGCAATTTAAGGTTTGCAAAATGCTTCACAAATATTATGTCCTTTGATCCTCACAATGACCCTGAGAAGTAGATGCTAGTACTATTGGAACTTTACAAATGGGAAAATTGAAAGGGGGGAGGAGAAATAGAGGGAGAGGGAGGGAGGAAGGGAGGGAGAGAGAAAGAGAGAGAAGGAAGGAGAGAAGAAAGAAGAGAGAGGGAGAGAGAGGGAAAGGGGGAGAGGTAAGGGAGAAGGGAAGAGGGAGGGAGAGAGACAAACAGATGGAGAGGAGAGTCAAAGAGGAGATAAAAACAGAGGTAGAGACACAGAGAGAATTTTTGTATCACTTTTATTTCCATTTTCCCTCTCTCTTTCTATTTGACAAGTTATTCTTTGTAACAACCAAATTTTTTTTTTAGAAAAGAAAGGCCGGGGGGGGGTGGAGGGGGAAGCATTTCAGCCAAACTAACAAAAACATCAACTGAGACTCACAGTATATACTAGGTTCTACAATCAGAAGTTCAGCACATAAGAAAGGGGAAAGATACATTTTTTCTATTATTTTCTGAAATTAAACTTTAAATTCCATCTTTTTAAGACTGTGGTTCTTCATTAGAGATGTTTCACAATTATTCAAAGCTCAGCATTCCTCCCCTGAAAGTTCTTGGCCTTCTGGAATTTCATTTATCTTTTTTTTTCTTCTTTTTTTTATTTAATAGCCTTTTATTTACAGGATATATACATGGGTAACTTTACAGCATTAACAATTGCCAAACCTCTTGTTCCAATTTTTCACCTCTTACCCCCCCCCCCACCTCCTCCCCTAGATGGCAGGATGACCAGTAGATGTTAAATATATTAAAATATAGAATTTCATTTATCTTGATGTGGGAACTTGAGTCCACTGTTGTTGGCTGTGTGCCACCTTCACTCCCACCTTTTTCTGTCTAAGCATTATTTCACCAGTGTAGAGAGTTTCCTTAAGATTTAAAATTATTATTTTGCAAATCTAATACTTAGAATATTAGAAAGTTGTATGAGAGAATTGAGATGATACTTACCAAATTGTCACATAGCCAATATGTGTCAGATTTGTGATTTGTGTAGTCAATTTTCCAGTTTTCCACCATACAATACTGCCTCCTACTGCCTTCTAGATAACTTTTGTACTTGATTTTCTTTATCCAATTTTTATTCTATCCTGACCATTTAAAGACTGCTCTTCGAAAAGAAAACAGAAATAAAATAGGACTCAAATACTTCTCTGCCTCTTTTTAATAATCAAGATGCTTTTATTAAGCAAGCTTTTACTACTATGTACTAGACACTGGCACTGTGCTAAGCTTTGGGGTTACAAAGAAATGCAAAAGTCAGTCCTAATTATCAAGGAACTTGAATTCTAATAGAGGAGACAATATGCAAACAACTCCAATTACCATGATCTGTACAGGGAAAATTAGAGATAATCAACTGAGAAGATTAAATTGATTTTTGTATCATTTTTATTGATCCTATTTATAGTTAATTGATTTTTGTCCTGCAACTGCCTAAGTTATAGTTCTTCATCTTTGAAACTTAGTACAGAAATTCAGCCAACCTGTAAAATGAGATATTCAGAAAAACCAGTTCTCTTGCTTATCACTGTTGTATTCTTGCCCGAAGAAATTCTACTATCCTGGGGAAATGCAGGTAGACACCAGATAATTTTTATTTTATACCATCAAGCTATCCAAAAAAGCTATTGTTTAAATTTGCAGATGGATTTAAACAATGAATACTTCTTAATCACAGAGGGCAGAGGGGTATTGTTGCTAGCCCTCAATTCCTAACTCCCAATCAATTATATTATTTCTCTAGATACAACTCTATAACCAGTCATATTTTCCTCAATCCTGTGATATCACCTACCCTGCTCTGTTCTTTGTTCTAACCTTATAAAAATAAGTTGTCTTCATCTCAGGCTCTCTGACATACATAGAGGTAATCCATTGACCCCCTCCCCTTTTTAAAATAGATTTGGCACCCTATTAATACATGGTTATTTTTCTTGAAGTGAAACCTTTGTCTACCTTTGTGAACTTTTTACTCATCACACAAAATAAAGAAGATCTCAGTACTTTTTGTTATCTATTATGTCAGTCAATAAGCTTCTACTATGTACCAAGAGGCTAGATGGTGCAATGTATAGAGTACCAAGCCTAGAATCAGGAAGACCAGAGTTCAAATTTGGCCTCAAATACTTACCAGATGTGTAACCGTGGCCAAATCACTTAACTCTGTTTGCCTCAGTTTCCTCATCTTTAAAATGAACTGGAGAAGAAAATGGCAAACTGTTCCTGTATCTTTGCCAAGAAAACCCTAAATGGGGTCACAAAGAGCTGGACATGACAAATAACTGAACAACATCAACAACATGTGCCAGGAAGTGTGCTAAACAATGAAGATACAACCTGCACACAACCAAGTTATATGCAGGAGGAATAAGAGATAAAAGAAGAAAAGCACCAGCATTAATCAGAAAAGGCTTCCTATAAAAGGTGGGGTTGGATTTTTTGGTGTTTCTCTTTTTTATGTACAATAGTATTTTATCTTTCCAAATACATGTAAAGATAGTTTTTCTAAATTCATTTTTGTAAGACTGTCTTCCAGATTTTTCTTCTTCCCTCCTTTCCCTCCCCATCTCCAAGACAGCAAGTACTCTGATATAAGTTAAATATATACAATCAAAAAATGGGATTTCAGTTGGGATTTGAAGAAAGCTAAGGAATCCAGGAGGTGGAGGTGAGGAAGGAAAGGAAAAAACATGGGAATGGTATGGGAAACAGCCAATAAAAGGCCCAGAATTGGGAGATGAGTATCTTGTTGGAGGAATAGAAAAGAGACCTAAATTGCTGGATTGAAAGATACAACTGGGAGGGAATAAGGTATGAGATTGGAAAGGTAGGAGTGGAGCAGGTTACCAAGGACTTTGAATGTTAAACAGAAGATTTATATTTGATCCTGGAGGTGATAGGGAGCCACTTGAATTTATTAAATAGGAGAATGACATGGTCAGCTCAGATTAATTTGACAGCTGAATACAAATGGAGTGGAGGCATTCAGATAGTAACTAAGCAATTATTAAGTGCCTGCTATATGCCAGGCATTGTGCTAAGTGCTGAGGGAAGCAAACAAACAAACATAAAAAGACAAAAAACTGTTTCTATCCTCAAAAAGTCACAATCTAATGGGGGAGACAACAAGCAAACAGATATGTTCAATAAGCTTTATATAAGATGAATAGAAAATAATTAGCAGACAGAAGGCACTAGAATTAAGATGGATTGGGAAAGGTTTCCTATAGATATTAAGGAAAAGAGGGTGAAGTAGAAAGGGGCACTTGTAGTAGGCAGATCAACCAGCAGGCTATTTCAATATTAAGGGTATGAGGTAATGGGGGCCTATTTTATCAGGATGGTAGCTGTATCAGAAGAGGGAATTTTGTAAGAAATGTTGGCCACAAAGGTAAAGTTCCAAGATTTGGCAACATATTGGATGTAGTGTAGGGGGTAGGTGAGAGAATGAGACAATATGATATGGAATTGTAAGCCTGGTGTATTGGAGGATGGCAGTATCCTTAGCACTAATAGGGAAGTTCATAAATGGAGAAGTCTTAGGTGAGAAATGTACTGAATTCAGTTTTGGATGTGTTGAGTTTAAGATGTCTAGAAGACATCTAGTTTGAAATATTCATTAATATCTGCTCCCTCCTGAGCAACAGTCCTACTCATTATTTGATCTATATCTTGTCCTCAACATAGCTAGAAAATCTGTGCTATTGATTTTATTTGAATAGGAAAGTGCTTAGACCCACTCTCAAAAAGACATAAACCCATTTTATAGTTGGCTTAAGACCATAAAAATTTGGGTATTCCAAATCCAAACCTCCTCTGAATCTTCATTTAATAATTGCTTTAGTTCCCATGTTCACATTTCGGGAACACCATGATTTATCAGATAGTTTTTAGGGTAGAAGGGCAGTTGGGTGGAATAATAGATAGTGTACCAGCCTTGAGTCAAGAGGACCTAAGTTCAAATCTGACCTCAAAACTTAACACTTCCTAACTGTGTAGCCCTGGACAAGTAATTTAACCCCAACTGTTTTGTTTCTCTTCTCTCCCCCCCCCAAAAAAAAAAAGTTCTTAAGGTAGGAAAACTCATTTGTATCTCATAGAAGAATTATCCATAAAAATATATCTTGTAGCTTGCACTAAGGGTCCTTGGAGTCTTGGCAGATCTGCTGGGTTTAATGGTTTAATTTCTAAAATGTTCCCATTGTTGATTGAGCCAGGTTTTGGGGAAGTACAAGTGGTACACAATGAAAATACTCTACATGCAAAACACCTCAGTAAATATTGCTGAACCAACTGGTGCCTTTTTTCTCTTCTACATCCCACAAATCAGAAGAGTTTTAAGGCCTATTAGCGATCATTTTGACAAAAAGAGAGAGAGAGAGAGAGAGAGAGAGAGAGAGAGAGAGAGAGAGAGAGAGAGAACCAGAGACAGAGAGAGAACCAGAGACAGACAGTCTCCCCCAGAGGGGAGGGAGGGGGGGAGGAAGGAAGGGAAGGAGGGAGAAAGAGAGAGACAGATAGAGAGACAGACAGAGAAAGAGAGACAGACAGAGACATACACAGAAAAAGAGAGAAAGAGAGAGAAAGAGGCCTATTAGAGATCATTTTGGCAATGAGGGAGAGAGAGAGAGAGAGAGAGAGAGAGAGAGAGAGAGAGAGAAAGAGACAGAGAGATGGAGACAGAGACAGAGAAAGACAGAGAAACAGAGGGTGAGAAAGAGAGGGAAAGAGCAATTATTTGAGGGAGTTGGTGGGATGGAAGCTTTTTGAAGAATGGGATTATTGTCCTGGTATTCCCCAGTGCTTGACACTAATTTATCTTAATATTAGTGTGTTACACTTGAGATAATATCCTATGTATCCTGTTGATCTCTTGTTTGAACTTAATACATGATATCTGTCTCATTGGACTATGAGCTCCCTGATAGCAGCAACAATATTTTTGCCTTTTTCTATATACCCAGTACTTAACACATCATCAGCAATTAATACTTAATAAGTTGACTTAACCCAGAACAGTGCCTTTGTACATAATAAGAGCTGAATACATACTTTGTGGATTGGATCAAACTTGTCAGAGTCTCCTTGAATTCTTACAGAAGAGTTTTTTCCCCTACCAAAATGTAATCCCACCAATAATGCTGAATGTTGCCTCAGTTCATCTCATCTAACCTTTGGTCCAGGTCTCATAAATACTCTTTTCATTTATTTCTTCATGGTAGAAAGAAGGAAATAACAGAAACAATAATAGCTAACATTTATACACCACTTATTATGCCAAAAACGGTGCTAAGCATTTTACAACTATTATCTTATTTGATCTTTACAACATCCCTGGGAGGTAGGTGCTATTTAAACCCCCATTTTACTGAGGCAGAAACCGAGGCAAACAGTGTTTAAGCATCCAGGGTCATATAGTGAGTATTTGAGACCAACTTCAAATTTAGGTTTTCCTGAGCAAAGAGAAAGGGAGAGAGAAAAGAAGAGAGGTAAGGAAGAAAAGGGAGAGAGAAGAAAGAAACATCGAGAAGTAATATGATATAGTTGATTAGGAAACCGTTCCACATTTCCCCTCATCTTCTTCTTGGTGAAATGGGTGATAGTGAACACTGTAATGGCAGTGACTACTTTCTTAGATTTCCCAATGCCAAAGGCCTCTTTAAATTCAAGTCTGGGAGGATAAGAGACTTGGGTATATAAGAATGAGTGGGCAGAGCGACTTTCATGTAGTTTTTATTGACTGAGACCCTGAAAAGACAGTAAAACCTACTGGGAGTTCTACTGTGAGCTTTTTCTTGAGGAATAACAGTGCTTTCACACTCACTTGGCGTTTGCATCTCTGCTCCCCTCCCCACTCTCTCCTTTCATTTGGGCTGCCACTCAAGAGAGATATTTCTTGACAAGAGTTGTTCATCAAAATGATTTCCACTTCTTTTCGTTCTCGTTCTCTCTCTCTCTCTCTCTCTCTCTCTCTCTCTCTCTCTCTCTCTCTCTCTCTCTCTCTCCTCTCTCCTCCCTTCCTCCATTCTATCCTTCCTTCCTCTCCCCTTAATTTCTCTCCTCTCTTCCCCTTCCCCTTCATCCTCCTCCCTCCCTTCTTTTTCTGCCCTCTTCTCCTTTTTAATAACATCTATGATGAGCCCAAACATGTCATGTACAGGAAAGTTGGGAGTACTTGTTCTAGTTTGTACAGTTTCTATTAGTTTGAAATTTGCATGCTGCATTAGTATTCATATGCACAAGCCCAGAGCTGTTCTAGAAGGAGAATGTTAGGCAGATGAGCACTAGGACGGATCAGAAACAAGGACTTCAGAGCAGTCTATCTGATTTTAAGCCTACAGAGTGAAAAGTGTAAAAAGCTGGATGTTCAGACGCCTGGGAGAGTGTGCTAGTAGGAGAGGCTGCTTTCCATTCTGCTTCCCAAGTCCCTCTACCAGTTTTATACATCCAAATAAGATTTGTAGGCACTCAGCTCACATTTGTATCACATCATTATTGCATTTCACTGGGACTATTTCTATATCATATCTCATTGAATAGCACTGAGGGCTTGGGAGACAATGGCACAAAATTCAATTCACTTGATTGACCAAACATTTATTAAACACCTACTATGTATCAGGAAATATGCTATGCCTTGGTGACAAAAATGAAAAAAAAAGCTCTTGCCATCACAAGTAGAATGTTTTGGCTGAAATAAAAGAATTATGAGGGGTAGGGATACAGTAGAACATAAGGCTGAAAAGAAGATTGAGTCTAGAACAGATTGTGAGAAGGTCTCAAATATCCAGCTGAGGTAGACATGAAAAAGATTAAATTGACAATGAGGTATAAGCTGCATTGTTTATTAAAAGTAGTTTGATGTCCTCAATAGAGAGCTGGCCTGGCAGTCAGGAAGACCTGATCACTCATCTCACCTCAGTTACATACTAGTTATAGCTCTGGGGGCTTATTAAAAATGGGTAAGTGATTGTGTCTCTCACATAGGGTTATTGTGAGGAATAAATAATGTTAAAGAATGGACAGTTCATTGCCAATATTAAAATAGTATATAAATGTAAGTTGTTGTAATTGTTATTATTAGATGGAGGGCAGTAGAGATCAGACATGGAGGTTAGTTATTAAGGAAATTATTGCTAGTCATAGAACATGCATGAAGTAAGGAAAGCATGTATTTAGGTGATGGCAGTGGAAATAAAAAGAATAGGATAAATTTTCCCTTGCTTTTCTGTTTCTTTTCAAAAAATAACTCTGCCCAATCACCCAGGTTCCCAACCTCCCTGTGCACTTCCTTCTCTATTCCTGAATATCCAGTCAGTGATCATACAACATCCCTTACATTAGTACTCTCTTCTCTACACACATGGCGACCATCATGGTTCAAGCTCTCATTATCTCTCAATTGGACTATTGCAATGCTGGACTTCTTATCTTAGGTCCTTCTTTTGTCCATCCTCCTCATAACTACTAAAGTGACCCTTCTAAAGAGTAGGTCTACTCATGTCACCTCTTCTTTTCAAAAACCTCCAGGGGCTCCCTATTACCTTTTGGAGAAAGTGCAAATTCTTCTCTTTACCATGGAAAGCTATTCTACATTTGGCCTTGACCTCCATTTATTCTAAATTACTCCCCTTTACATAGTGTATAGTCTAGTCCAGGGCTTCTTAAACTTTTTCCACTCATGACTCCTTTTCACCAAAGAAATTTTTATGTTGCTTCAGGTATATAAACATATAAAATAGGTAAACAAACCAAACATTTACTGATAATAAATCATAACTTCATTGATTTTTCTTGTGCAGCATGATAAATGTAGAAATATGTATAGAAGAAATGGACTTTAAAAAAATATATTAGATTACTTGCTGTCCAGGGGAGGGGGGTTGGGAAGGGAGGGAGAAATTTGGAGCACAAAGTTTTGCAAGGGGAAATGCTGAAAACTACCTTTGTATGTATTTTGAAAATAAAAAGCTGGGGCAACTAGGTGGTACAGTGGATAAAGCACCAGCCCTGAAGTTAAGAGGACCTGAGTTCAAATGCCACTCCAGACACTTAACACTTCCTAGCTGTGTGACCCTGGACAAGTCACTTAACCCCAATTGCCTCAACAAAAATAAATAAATAAAAATAAAAAGCTGTTATTAAAAATTATAATTTCATGACTTACCCCCAAGACCTTATATGGGATCGTGGACCATAGTTTTAGATGATAGGATCTAATCAACTTTCTTATAGTTTCACATGTACATATTCCATCTTCTATCTGAATGCTTTTGTATTGGCACTCCATGACTGGAATATACTCCTTCCTCATCTTTCCTTTTAGGAGCAGAATTAGGGCATATAAAGTCCATAGTTAAATTTGAGACTAGAAGGTAGATACAGGATAAATTTGGGGGATATCACTAATCATTCTGACCTTTGTGTTGCCACTGATGATTGGTGGAGAGAGTGAGGCTAATATAACTCTCTCACTTAAATCCCATTCATTCACTTGCAATTTAAGACATCACTCTCCTGATGTCCTTGGTCCTCTTTGAGAATAAGGGATTAACAGCAGCAGCTGTTAAAACAGGAAAAACAACAACAACAAAGACCACTAGTTTCTTGAACCTTTGCTCAAGCATCACAACCTACATTAGACTTTTCCTAACATTTCCCCAGTTTCGACTACTTGTACCTCCTAAATTACTTTGTGTTCCCTTTTTACATAGTATGTATCAATTTACATATAAATATACTATTCTCCCACACCTTTCACTGCCATCTAAAGTGGAATGTACCCTTCTTGAGAGTAGAAGCAGTTTTATTTTTTATCTTATCCCTGTGCCCAACACAGTGTCACAATTACACAGGCATAAATAAGAGGGCATTTTGATGACAGAAACATTGAACTTTAGGATGATTTCTTCTGTAGCAAATCCTATGAGCATCTAGATAGTGCAGTGGATAGAGTGCTTGGCCTGGAATCAGGAAGGTCTGATTTCCATCATTGCTTCTACCATTTTACTAGCTGTGTATAAGTTGCTTAAACAATTTGAGCCTTAGTACCCATAATACATATCTAACAAAGTTATTTTGATGACAAAGTAAAATAATTCGCGTAAGCAGATCTGGGCTTGGTTCATTGTTTTGTTGATTGTTCAGGCTTCAAGCAGTGATAGAGAACATGTCAATACTACTAATTAAACTTAAATTGTGAATACATTCTCCCCCCCACTAGAATTGATTGTTAAGAGAAGAATAGAATTCCCCCTACCCTCTCCTTCACCCAAGAAGCTTCAAATATAGTGCAGTAAATAGAATTTTCAAGCTGAAAGAATTCATAAAGATCATGTTTTCAAATCCCTTTATTTTATATATGAAACAATAGTATTACCATTTATTTTAACTCAACACATTTATTCATGTGAATTTGTGAAAAGCACTTTAAGATATTGAGGGCTACATTATGATAAAGATACTGTCCCCTCCTAAGTCTTATGGTCTAGAGGTTCTAAGGTCACATAGAATGTTAGTAGCTGAGTTGGGACCAGAATGCGTATTTTCCAATTCCCACCCTTTAATCCATCATCCATGTCTAGAGGAGCACTCCAGGGTAGTCCTGAAGAATCTAATATAAGGAAATGAGGCTTTATCTATTTCTATCCCATAGGGGAAGCAACTTCTTCTACAAGAACAGGGGCCTATCATATTGTTGGTTGGGTTAAATAGCTATCTATAGTATATGTTATAAGAGAAATACCAAGAAGGCAATCTCCTTCAAATATACCTCCTTCAATTCTCTGAAATCTGAATTTTCTTTAATAGGAAATAAAAGCCTTTCATTCCCCCAAATAATTCAATTAGCTAGAAAGGAAATCGCAAGCCTGAAATTCACACTAAAGTGTAAATGGTGAATTCAGATCATAGGATTAAAGATTTAGAGCTATATAGAACTCCTTTCTTATACATATGAGGAAACTGAGGCCCCTAGAGTTTTGGTGTTTTAATAAATAGCTAATTCTTTAGATGCAAATCCAGCGCTCTTCCCATTACAAAACATTCTTCCCTGAGAATGGGTTTTTCTGTGGAGAATAAGGAGAAGCAAAGGCTCTGGGCCCCTGAAAGGACCAGTGGGTACAGATAGGGGAATCTGGGATTCTGAAATATACCACTCCTATTTTATATTCTTTTCTGAAGATCCCCCTACCAGGGCCTGGATCTTCAGTGTCTGAAAAAAGAAAAGAGAAAAAAAGAAAGGATCAAGAAAAAAGTAGTCAGCAGATGTCCAGTGAGGGCATGGGAATGAGCTTCATTGCCTAATGAGGATGCTTAAAGGCAATTCCAAAAGACTTTCTTTGAAGTAGGTCAGGCTTCACATTGGAGGAATGGCCAGAAGGTCAAAAGTATTCTCCATCAGAGCATCCTCTTTTAATTTTTTTCTCCCAAGTGTTTTGCCAGACACTTACAGGCTTTTGTGCCTGTTTGTGCACAAACTTGATGTCTTTGAGCATGTCTTCCTTTCCTACTTTGTGGGAAATTTCTATCTGTTCCGGGGTTGGTGCCTAGGTTAATGATATTGTGACTTTCCCCTCTTCCTTTTGTACTTTCTCCTTCCCTTTGTCCATAAATTACTGTGTAATAGCCAGGCTATCCACTGCCATCTCCCTGACCTCTCATTCCTGTCTGCTAGGGGAGCCATGCTACTAATTTTGAACGCTAATGAAATTTTCCTTCTACTCACTGCTTGGGCTAGGCTCAGTATCTTTATTTTTATACACACAGTATTGTGTTCCAGGCTCTGTAATTAGACCTTCCACCTAATTGGAGACATGCCTTTCTCCTTGCATTGGGATAGATTCCGATATTTATTATTCTGGGGCTTTCTAAAGGTTTTTCTATTTAGGGCTGAGTATCAGAGTATGTGGGAATGCTCTAGCTCTCCTTGGTTTACTGCTGGAATGCCCTTCCCTTTCTTCTTTTTTCCCTATCATTTAACCCATTAACTTGGCCAATATTAATCTTAACTTTTAAAATTTTGTTGAGGGCCACCTTAGATTCTACCTCCTCCATGAAGTCAACCAACAAGTCAGTCAACAAACATTTATTAGGAACTCAAATGTTCTAGGCACCATGCTAAGAGATAAGCATACAAAGAAAGAAAAAAAAATAAATCAAACCAAAAAAATCCCTCAAACCCAGTCCCTGACCTCAAAGAATTTACATTCTAATGAGGAATTTAGCTTTACCTGTTGAGGTCAGGAACCAAATGTTGAGGTGTAGACCATGTGTTGAGGTCTACATTTGGGGTGCCTAAATGAAATTAGGGTTTAGTTAAGGTCTAGTGGCAGGTTTGGGGTACAGGGAGTCAAACAGAGTTCCCCTGCAACCCCCTTGGATTCGGCGCAAGGATACGGTGGTATATGAGGTCTAGTAGCGGCGCAGAATTCCCAATAAAAGCATTTATTGGCCCAGAGAGCTAGATTGATAAAAGAGGTTTATTACTGAGTTTAGAAGTAGGAGATAGGTGAAGGTAGAGACAAGGAGGGCACTGAACAGAGGGTCCAGTGGACAGAGGGTCCTCACATGGCTGGCATGTTTGGAATCTCTGCAAAGAGGGGTTCCCAGTGTGGCCCTTTTAAGTCGGAGACTTAGCTCGAGGGGCTTTGGGGTGTAGCCCCAAAGTGGGCTCAGATCCAGGTGGGACTGGGACAGGTCCGGATCTTCTATTGGAATTCAAAGGGACCAGGATTTGTGAGTCAAAGGGTAATTTACATTAGCTAGGGGGGGTTGGGAATCAAAGATTGGAATCTTTCCTGCATCATACCTAGTACCCTAAACTCTTTTCTTAGACTAAACAATAAACAAAGAAAAGGCTACCAATTTAGGAGTCAGAGATCCAAGATCAGTCAGTCTTTAAGTACTAGGGAAAGAAATTTTAGCAGAAAGAAAGATAATCTATACTCTCAAGGAGATTATATTTTAATGGGGGAAGCTGTCATTTAGTTGATTTTCTCCAATTCTTTGTGATTCTATTTGGGGTTTTCTTGGCAAAGATACTGAAGTGCTTTGCCATTTCCTTCTCTAGCTCATTTTACAGATGAGAAAACTGAGGCAAACAGGATTAAATAACTTGCCCAGAGTCACAAGACTGATACATAGTTGAGGTTGCATTCGAAGTCAGGTACTCCTGAGTCTAGTGTTAGTATTCTTTCTACTGCATCACCTAGCTGGGAAGGCGACATTTAAAAAAGGAGCCAAAAGATCAATGGGGAAGCATACATATAGGGACATGGAAGTGAAGTTCTAAAAGTCAGAAGCATAGCTGGAGAGGAATGAGAGAAGGCTGTTCTGGAACCCTTCCTCAAAAGAGAGGTTCTGAACTGGAAATTGAGTGAATGCCTACCAGTTGAGGAATGGCTGAATAAGTTATCATATATGAATGCAATGAAATATCTTTTTATAAGAAGTGATGAGCAGGCTGATTTCAGAATAGACTCACATGAACTGATGCTGAAGGAAGTAAGCAGAAACAAGAGAACATTGTACAAAAAGAACAACAAGATTATATAATCAACTGTGATGGAATTGGTGGTTTTCAACAATGAGGGAGTTTAAGCCAAATCTAATAGACTTGGGATGGAAATGCCATCTACATCCAGAGACAGAATTATGGAGTCCCATTGTGGATCAAACCATAGTATTTCCCACCTTTTTGCTGTTGCTAGTTTTTTTTTTCTTTCTCATGGTTTTTTCCCCTTTGATTTGATTTTTCTTATGCAGCATGATGAATATGGAAATATGTTTAGAAAATTGCACATGTTTAACTTATATTGGATTGCTTACTCTCTTGGGAAAGGCAGGGGGAGGGAGGGAGAAAGATTTGGAAAACAAGGTTTTGCAAAAGTGAATGTTGGACACTATCTTTGCATGAATCTGGAAGAATAAAATACCATTAGAAACAAAGGGGAGGTTCTGAACAGAACTCACCAATAGGAGAACTCTCAGAATGAGGCTAAAGGTGTTGGGATTCACTACAACCTCTTTTTTTATTAACTTGGCCAAATCATTTAATGTTCCTGGATCTCAATTTCTCTTTAAAACTCAAAACTTTTTTTTTAAGTGTTAAAACTTGTTTAACATTTAATTGGGGAAATATATTAAATTTTTAAAAAAAAAATGAGAGGTTTGGATTAAATCATAGAATCATTGATTCAATTCTTGAAGGGACTGAATAAGTTTTCCTATGTATAGAGTATCCAGTTTAAGATATCCAATAGGCAGTTGGAGATATGAAGCTAAAGGTCCAAAGAGAAGATAGGGTTGGATAATAAGAGTTCTGAATCATTAGCATAGAGATGATAATTGAATTCTTGAGAGCTGATGAGATCACCAAGTAAAATAGTATAGACAGAGCAGAAAGTAGTCATGATTAGGGAGTCTGACATGAATGAAGATCCAGCAAAAGAGACTGAGAGGCAGTAGATAGAAGGATTATGAGAACAGAATAGTGTCACTGAAATCAGAAACAAGAGAGCGAAGAAAGTATGGAGAATAGGGTGAATGACAGTATTAAAGTTTCAGAAAATTCAAGAAGGATTAAAGTTGAGAAAAAACTATTAGATTTAGCAATTAAGAGATCATGGTGATCTCTTCAGAGAAAGCCATTTTGATTGAATGATGAAATCAGAAGTTAGACTACAAAGAATCAAAAAGAGAATGATAGGAAAGTAAGTGAAGGCATCACTTGTGAAAAGACTTCTCAAGTAGTTTAACTACAAAAGAGAGAAGAGATATAGAATGATAGCTAGTAGAGAGGAATAAATCATGTGAGGGTGTTTTTGAGGATGGAGAGACATGGACAGATTTGTAGGCAATAAGAAAGCAGACTAGTAGCCAAGGAAAGATTGAGAACAAGTGAGAACATGGGGATGATGGAGGCAGTGATCTCCTGGAAAATACAGGATGCAATGGAATCATTTGGGCATACAGAGGGGTTTGCTTTGGCAAGGAGAAATGTTATCTCTTTATGAGATTAAGGTAAAGGTGGAGAGAGTGGTAGGAGCTATCTGAGTGATGTGAAATGAGCAGAAGGGGAAAGGAGGAGCTCTCAGAGAATGGCTTCAATTTTTTTCAGTGAAATATGAGGCAATGTCCTCAGTTGAAATGGTTGGAGGACAGGGACCCATGGGTGTTTTGAGGATGGAAAAAACGTTTGAAAAAGCCTCTGTGGCAAATTTTACAATCAGTCAATTAGACAGGTATAAAGGCCCCCGTTGAGATTACATAATGTAAATTTGTTTTGTATGCATTCCTACTAATTCTGATTTTTTTACAGCTTTAATCAGTAGCAAGTGAGTAGAAATGAAGATAGTAGATGGTGGGAGTAATTCAAGAGATTGGTTTTGCAAGGCAGAGAGAGACAACAGATTATAACCAGATAATGGCACTTTTGAGTTCATTAACATGGAACTACAATATTTATGAATAATAGCAAGATCATGGGGATAAGTTATCTGAGGTGAGATTAAGGAAAAGGTCATGGGAAGCTGATAAATTGAGATACTGGGCAGTTAGGGAATTTGAGTAAGTATTAACACCTATGTTGGAATCCCCTAGAGTGAAGGCAGGAGACTGAGCCAGGCACTCATTAAGGAAGGAAGGGATGTTTTCTTGAGGTCTATAGACAACAGCTACCACAATTTTGATTGTATGGTAGATATTGATTGAATAAAACTCAGAGAAGAAGTTACTGAGTCATGGTGGTAGAGTGAGAGCCTGGAAGTATGGCTGTATGGACAAATCACTTATCCTCTCAATTGCCTTGGCAACTCTTTGACTATAAATGTCAAAGAAAGTGCCAACCTGCATTAGAATTTCCTCACCCGGTAGTTTCTTGTATCAAGGAAACTACAGGTCTAGTTCCTACCCAACGTGTTAAGGCACTAGTCTAGTCTAGGCACTAATCATAATAGTAATGATAGTAATAACTCACATTTGCATAGTGCTTCAAGATTTTTTAAATACCTTCTTCACACCCATTTTGTGAAGTCTCATTTCTATATTCTATATTTTGATAAATGAGAAAATTGAGGTTTCTTGCTGATGGTCACCTAAATAGTGTTTAAGGTTCTTCCAAATGTTGACATTTTCAATTCTATGTATTAAGATTTCTTCCAGTTTCAACAATCTATGTTTTAAACATCCTGAAATCAAAAAGTGTTTCTTTATTCTTCCCTTCCTTTCATTTTCAGTCCCTGGTCAGCAGAGACCAGCCTAGAGGAAGGTTGATTCCGCAATGAGAAAGTTATTCATCAAGAAATAATCAGGGCATCTGGCACAGGTGTTTTCTTTTACTCCCCATGGCTCTCCTGTACTCTTTGGATTCAAAAACTCAATCCCTTCCAAAATGCTTTTGTCTGTGTAGGAAAAAGAGACCAGAATTGGGATGCAGGATGCCTGGGATTGAGTGTGGGCTTTGTCATCAATTCCCTGAGAGCTCCTCTTTTGCCCAATCAGGCTCTCATTTTCTTCTCTTATCAAATAATGAGGATCATAATAGAATTCCCAGGAGAATGATGATATCTTCTTTACTTGACATGCAAGCTAAGCTGTCTTTACATTTAGACAGCATCCACGTGTAGACTCCACAAAGCAGTAACCAAATTGCTTTATTTGTGTCCTCTTTTAAAGAAGGGAGGTTTTTTTTAAACCTTTCTTTGTATCTTCCACACTTAGCACAGTACCTGATACATCATAAGCACTTGATACATATTATTTGACTGAATGAATGACTCCTACATACTTTGTTGTTGTTGCTTGTGGCTCATCCCACAAGGGTGATATCTTGCATGAATTGCATTTAAGTGAAGCAGACCTGTGCAGACTCACCAGGTCTCATTCTTTCCTCCAGTGACAAGACAAAAGCCAAGATGATTGGCTATGTATGGTCCAGGATGCTGTGGATGACTGACATTCTTCTACCACAATTTGTATATGGAGTCTTGAAAAATTTTTCAAATAACATGGCTGAGTGAGAATTGCAAACTTCTTGAAGGTAGGGACTTTTTTGCATTGTTCTCTGAAACCCCAAAATGGACTTACAGTGTCTGCTATACCTTAAGTGTTTAATAAATATATGTTGAACTGAGTTGGACAGAGGAAGTTAAGCAGGTCTGAGCTGAGTTTACTATCAGGTTCACCAGGAGAAAAAACACAAAAAGTACGTAAGCTGAAAGGAAAAATAAATCTCATTTCTAGCTTCCCAGAGGGTATTTCATAGAAGACACAGGGCCTGCCTGGCAGCAACTCATAATGAAGACTTCATGTTTGTGCCTCCAGTTCCCAGAAGTAACCTACAGCTGAGGCTTCAAAGGAGCAAAAACCATCTTTTGTTAGTGGTCAGAGCACTGAAGTGTGACTTTTAATGATCCTTATTTTAAAGTGCTGTAGACTCTAAAATGGAAACTGTTAGGGATCTTGGATATCATTGGCCCTAACCCCATCACTTTATAGGTGAGGAAGCAAAGAGCCAGCCAGCCAAAATGATTTGTCCCATATTATAGTCGTTGGCAGGGCTTCTTAGTTAAACTAATCCAGAAATCCTTCCCCTTCTGACTTCTCTCTCTCTCTCTCTCTCTCTCTCTCTCTCTCTCTCTCTCTCTCTCCACACACACACACACACACACACACACACACACACACACCCTTACCTCTTGACATTCTTTCCATTCTTTCCAGCCAAACTATTTGTATTTAGGCCCTTAGGTCCCTGGGCTCTACTTGTGAGCTTTTACCTTGCTGGAAATTAAACTGAATCTAACTTATTTATGGCTGAGAATAAAAGTTCTGAAGTCCTGGTGTTCCTGCTATTTTAATTTGAAGCTGCTTCATAGACTTTGAGGTAGAAGAGGGCTTAATAGAGGCCCCAAGAAGCAGACAAGCTTGCTGAAGGTCAAACAGAGATCATGAAGCAGAGCTGGGATTCGAACTCACTTCTAGTGATGATGAGTTCTGCACTCTATTGTACTATGCAACCTCCTTGAGCTTTCCCCTCTTTCTCCTTTCTCTCTCCCTCCTTCTCTTGGTACTTGGTACTCTCCGTTGTAAACATTGCCATCAGCTAAGAAAAGGTACAGAGGGGGTGTTGCCCACCCCTCTCTTATTTTATCTTTACCCTTTCTTTTGTGCCCACTCACCAAAATCCTGTTTTACCACTCTCCTTACTAATTCTTTCCAGTACCTTTATGGCCCCAGGAAGTGAGGGAGGGATCTGTCAAGGGGATTGAATTGCTCTTCCCTGCCCCTACCCTCCCATTCTCTTTGCCTTCCTCTTCTCCCCTCCTCCCCACCCATGTGGAAGGCTCCCTGGGGGTGGTTCCCAGAATAGCTGTCTCTGCAGAGACAAGACATTGAAGGGTAAAAGGGTCAGGATGCTGTTTCTGTAGTCATATGACATTTGTTTTGCCAGTCACCTCTGTTCCCTACCTTTCTACTACTTTCCTCAAAACTGTGGCTTTAAGAATAAGGCACATTGGGTCAAATGTGCCTTATTGAAAGCACCAGAAAGCCCCTCTGGTTAGGCTGAGAAGAATTTGGCTAGGACCCCCGACTTGGTCAATCTTGCCATGGCCTGACCTAGGGCCAGAAATGTCATGTCAGAGACTTTTCAAGCATCTCAGTTCCTTCCAATTTTTCCCCAAACAAATATAATTCCTGGATGTTTGTTGTATGGAAATGGAAAAGAGGGAAGACAGAGCATGATTTTATTAATTTGTTACCTATATCTGATATATGATATACTCTAAATGATATATTAAAGCTCAGGAAATTCTACAAATGCTTCCACCCACCACCCCCTCCTGGGGACAGGAGCTATATTAGTGAGATGAATCATCCACTGCCACTTAGAGTTTCAGCACTGAGGGGATCAGACTTTGAAAATTCATTGTGGTCTTACCTTCATAGACTGGATGAGACAGCACAGAGAGGGCTAGGAATATAATAGGTGAGTGGTTTGGGAAGATAAAATTCATATGAAAGAACTCCTTTCTGAGAACATCCAAATTATCAACAGAGCTGGATGAAATGATGGTTTAATACTGCTCAGTGGAAAAGTATGAATTGGTTGTATAAATACTGGCAGCTTGATGTGCTGGTTAGAGTGCTGTCCTTGACATAAAGAGATACAGATCTGAATCCCAAATGAGCTACTTATTTTCTATGTAATTATGACAAAGGCATTGAACTTATTAAAGACTCAGTTTCTTCACCTGAAAAATGGGGCAAAAACAGTTTTTAACTATTTATCTCCCAAGATTATAAGGAAAGTTAGAACCCTTTCATAGAAGCTGGCTATCTCAGGAAATTCCTTATTCCAAATTTTTGTTCCACTTGAATTTTCCTTGGAGTAGGAGGGTACTAGTATAAGGTCTTTCTCCTGTGATTGCTGTTCAGTGCCCTACAGTAGTGGTCTCCAAAGTAGATACCATGGAACATTCTTTTCACTCAAGTTGTCAGCACACTAGTTCTTATAAGTCCTCTCTCTGTCTCAGTCTCTGTGTCTCTGTTTCTGTCTCTGTGTCTCTGCCTCTGTCTCTTTGTTTCTGTCTGTCTGCCTATCTGTCTATCTCTTCCCTTCTTCCCCACAATCAGAGTTAAGTGACTTGCCCAAGGTCACACAGCTATTAAGAATATGAGATTCGATTTGAACTCAGGTCTTCTTGACTCTATTTGCATTGCACTATGCACTGTGCCACTTAGCTGACTCTTCATTACTTCTTGCCTGGACTTTTACAGTAATTTACTAACTCATGTCCTACCTTCAAATCTTTCCTATTCCAATCCATTCTCCATATAGCTATAGAAGGGATTTTCCAAAAGGATATAAGTCTGATCATGTTCTTTCCAGATCAGTAAACTCCAATTGTTTCCTAATTCCCTTAGCATTAAATATAATGTCCTCTGTTTGGCATTTAAGATTATTCATAACCTGATTTCTTTTTCCTTTTGGATTCTTCTTATATTTTACTCTCCTCCTTCACTCTATGGTCCAGCCATACTGGCTTATTTGTCATTCCTTGCACACAACACTTGATTTTCCATCTCTGTGACTTCCTTTTGGCTACCTCCCTATCCCCCCCAGTCCTAGAATGTTCTCTCTCCTCATGTCTGTTTCTTTACTCCTTTGAAGACTTAGCTCAAATGCTACTTTGTGGAGGAGGAATTGCTCTTTCTGAGATGACCTTAATTCTACTCCTTCATCTGTATCATATCATATATCATATCATATCATTCAGTCTCTCCCCTTCTCTCTTTCTCCCCCCCCTCCTTCCCTCCTCCTCCTCCTTCTCCTCCTCCTCTTTCTCCTCCTCCTCCTCCTTCTTCTCCTCCTTCTTCTCTCTCCTTTCACATTTACTTTCTCATTAGTATGGAACCTTCTTGAGAGCAGAATCTATGTTTTTACCTATCTTTGCATCTCTAGCACTTAGGACAATATATGACACCTAGTAAACACACATTTATTTGACTGAGTGATATGGGATGAGATGAAAAATAGTTTAGAGACTACTGATCAAATAGCTTGGAGAGAATTAGGTCAGAGGAAGACTCCATGACTTCTGGTTATGGAGATCCATCTCACCAGGACATCTAATGCAGATAACAATCTTTAATTTTGCTAAGGATTTTAATTACACAATAAAACATTAAATCAGTGGGGCATCTAGGTGATGCAGTGGATAGAGCTCTGGGACTAGAGTTAGGAACACTCATCTTCCTGAGTTCAAATTTGACCTCAGACACTTCCTAATTATGTGACCCTGGGCAAGTCATTAAGCTCTATTTGCCTCAGTTTCCTCATATGTAAAATTATTTGGAGAAGGAAATGATAAACCAGTATCTTTGCCAAGAAAACTCTAAAAAGATTCATGAAAAGTCAGACATGACTGGCCAACAACAAAAAATTGTTTAGCATGAAGATATATGAGATAATGTTACTAGAGTATTAGTTTAAATAGCCAGGAATTAAACAGGAAGAATGGAGAATAATGGTGGATAAAGATACCATTCTGGAATCTTCCTACTCCACCAGGAAGCACATTTGTTGAGACATGCATACATTAGATCTTTACTTCTGCATTTTAAACTTGTATGCTTTTTCTAGAGGATTAAAGGAATTAATCCTAATAAAATCACAAATCTAGTTGAAAAAGGACCTCATAGACTATTTAGTAAAACTCTCTTTATTTGACAGCTGAGGAAACTGAGTCCCAAGAGGGGTTAAGTGGTTTATTCATCATTATAAAGGTAGCAGATGTAATCAGCTTTCCCTCAACCTAGATGGGGGAGTAACAACTTGTGCCATGTGTTATAGGAAGTGTGGCTCCTAATTAGTGACAAGGATGTCGATATTCAATTTCAGCATTCTTTCAACCAATGAGTAATCAAATTTCCTTCTTTCCACACTTCACACAAAAAGACTTCCCTTCCACCACCACGTTTGAATGGGAGCTGGGTTACATAAGTTCCAAAAGGAGGATTTGAACTCAGCTCTTCTAATTTCCCAGCTAGTGCCTTTTTTCCCACTGCTTCCTTTATAGGTAGTCAGAACAGAGAGCAGTTCTCCCTCTGTCTCCTTAAAAACAGTCAAGTTAGTTCACCAAGTCTAGGAGCATACTGAGGCTTAGCTTATGCAAATCTATGTAAATGACCATGCAGATGATCAAAAAATAGTGCACACATTTCCATTCCTCTCAACTGGAGAGAGATTTGGCTCTTACCCTTCCTCCTTCCTTTATCAGAGAAGGAAGCTTAAAAACAAACTTCAGTTTTTTGCATGAAGAACCGCCCAGGGGCTTATTTTTTATTTGTGAGTTTCCTTGGGATTTCTCCACATCTTTCCCCCAACCTACAAATTAATCATGGAACTGTAGCTGTGAGATTAAAGCATGAATCCAAATGAATAGACAGACCTAGTGTGACCTAGGCATTTCCTAAAGGAATATGCCTGCATGGGGAAACCTGGCAATATTGTGAGGATGCCAGTTTTTTATTTTGCAGACTTCCTGATCTCAAGTCTGTGCAGAAGGGCCTCTTCATCCAGGTTCTTTGGTTTCTTACAGACAGTATGCCCTAGGCCTCCATTATCTATATCCATGTAAAGGAAGAAATAAAAACTCACATTGCTTTATATTAAATTATATTTTCAACAGATAATTGAGATGTACCTATAAAGGAGTCTTTGTGCAAATAATTGCAATAGGCAATTTCCATTTCTTGCTCTAACTACCAAAGAATAATAATAACTCATATGTATAATTATTATACAGATATAATTATATCTGAAAGTAATTATATGTAAATATACGTGTTATTACTTTGAAGTTTGGAAAGTGCATTTCATAAAATATCTTAGTTGATTTGCTCAATAACTAAGCACCAATGAAAGAGATGCTGGATTCATCCTCATTTTATAAATGAGGCTCTGAGAGGTTAAATGTTTTATTCAGGGTTATTCAGCCACTAGGTGTCTGAGAAGCAATTTATGCCTAGGCTTCCTGGCTTCAGGTGCAACATTATATCCGCCATAGGGCCTTTGTCCTGCCAATGTCTCCATCATGGGTATCTCTCCTCCATTAGTTTAGCAGGCACTAGCCACCCCACCAGGGTTCTTCCACCCTTGACTTTTCTTTTTCTTCCCAAAGGGACTCTGGAAAGCTTTTCTGAGATGTCCAGGGAAGACTTACTCAGGTATCCTATTAGATATTAATTATGAATTGAATATCAGAAATAGAAGGAAAGTCAGATATCATCTAGTCTATCTTACCCAATAGGAAGAGGAAAATGAGAACTAAGGATTGAATTTCCAGAAGTCACTCAGCTATTCAGTGACAAATCTAAGAAAAAAAAATATAGTTCTGCTCTAAGGCTTGTTTGGAAAATGAGAATTTATTCAACACAATTGATGTGTTAGGGAATTTGAGCAACACGTGAATTTTACATTTGCTTATGTGTGATTTTGCCCCTGGAAACAATGAAAATGTAGAAAATGATACCATTCCTCTTAGCTTCTGTGTGTGTCACAGACTAATGTTTGGGTACTGTGCCCCCAATCCCATTTTTTCCCTGTGGTTTTCATAGTGTGGTTTTGCAATGACTGGTGATTTTTAGGAATGTTTTTTTTCTATTATAACAATTAATGATATACGTTTTCTGGCTCCCATTTTGATGCTTTCCGCACCATATAAACTATTGGGTTCTCTTCTATCATAGCTTTATTAAAGATCACTCATACAGGAAAAGGGACAAAACAGTTAGCATCTCTAGCAAATAGTAGATGCCTTGAGCTGCCAGTATAGGCATGCAGATCCATGTGCTAAGCATGGGTAGGCAGAATGGATGAATGCATTGAGAAGAACTGAATCTCCTTGACATTTCATTAAGAGGTGAGAGAAAGTCCCTCACATGCTTACTTAGGGATTAGTGTCACACTACTGGGCTCCTTAGGAAGTTGAAGGCCCTGTCTATAAACTCTTTAAGAAACTATAATCAAATGGAGAAAAACACAGAAGCTGCTAACACATATTTTTTCAGTAATTTTTTTGTTTATTTGTAATGGAGGATGATTCAAGCAAAAGATGTACTCTTTGGATATACAGAAAAAACAAAGAAACACATAAACATTCCACAGGCTTCCATATCTGGAATATTACTTCTGAATTATATACAAAATTCTGATCTCAGTTCTTTTCTGAGACTCAGGACTGAACATACATAGTGTACACAAGACAGAAGAGAATTTTGCGATTGTTTCTTTTTTTAATTAAAGCTTTTTATTTACAAAACATATGCATGGGTAATTTTTCAACACTGACCCTTGCATAATCTTTTGTTCCAAATTTTCCCCTCCTTACCCTCACCTCCTCCCCTAGATGGCAGGTAGGTCAATACATGTTAAATATGTTAAAATTTATGTTAAATCCAATATATGTATATATATTTATACAGTTATCTTGCTGCACCAGAAAAATCTGATCTAGAAAGGAAAAAACCTGAGAAGGAAAACAAAATGCAAGCAACCATCAACAGAAAGCATGAAAATGCTATGTTGTGGGCTACACTCAGTTCCCACAGGCTTTCTTCATCACTGAACAATTGGAACTGGTTTAAATCATTTCATTGTTGAAGAGAGCCATGTCCATCAGAATTGATCATCATTTAGTCTTGTTGTTGCAGTATATAATGATCTCCTGGTTCTGTTTATTTCACTTAGCATCAGTTCATGTAAGTCTTTCCAGGCCTTTCTGAAATCATCCTGCTGGTCATTTCTTACAGAACAATAATATTCCATAACATTCATATATCATAATTTATTCAGCCATTCTCCAATTGATGGGCATCCATTCAGTTTCCAGTTTCTTGCCACTAAAAAGAATTGCTACAAACAATTTTGCACATTTGGCTCCCTTTCCTTCCTTTAAGATCTCTTTGGGATATAGGACATTGCTGGGTCGAAGGGTATGAACAGTTTGATGACTTTTTGGACATAGTTCCAGATTGTTCTCCAGAATGGTTGGATCCATTCACAGTTCCACTAACAATGTATCAGAGTGCCAGTTTTACCACATCCCATCCAACATTCATCATTATCTTTTCCTGTCATCATAGCCAATCTGAGAGAGAGAGTATAGTGATATCTCAGAGTTGTCTTAATTTGCATTTCTCTGATCAATACTGATTTGGAACACTTTTTCATAGGATTACAAATAGTTTCAATTTCTTCATCTGAAAATCATCTGTTCATATCCTTTGATGATTTATCATTTGGAGAATGGCTTGAATTCTTATAAAATTGAGTCAATTCTCTATATATTTTAGAAATGAGGCCTTTATCAGAACCTTTGAATGACAAAAGGTTTTCCCAGTTTATTGCTTCCCTTTTAATCTTGTCTGCATTAGTTTTGTTTGTACAAAACCTTTGTAACTCAATATAATCAAAATTATCTATTTGGTGATCAATAATAAGAACTAGAGATTCTTCTTTGGTCACAAATTCCTTCCTCTTCCACAGATCTGAGAAGTAAACTATCCTATATTCTTCTAATTTGTTTATAATATCATTCTTTATGTCTAGATCATGAATCCATTTTGACCTTATCTTGGTATCCAGTGTTAGGTGTGGGTCAATGCCTAGTAACTGCCATAGTAGTTTCCAATTTTTCCAGCAATTTTTGTCAAATAGTGAGTTCTTATCCCCAAAACTGGATTCTTTGGGTTTGTCAAACACTAGATTGTTATAGTCATTGGCTATTTTGTCCTGTGAACCTAACCTATTCCTCTGATGAACTACTCTGTTTCTTAGCCAGAACCAAATGGTTTTGATGACTGCTGCTTTATATTATAGTTTTAGATCTGGTACAGCAAGGCCATTTCATTTGCTTTTTTTTTCATTAATTCCCTTAAAATTCTTGACCAGGGGTCCTCAAACTATGGACCGCGGGCCAGATGCGGCAGCTGAGGACGATTATCCCCCTCACCCAGGGCTATGAAGTTTCTTTATTTAAAGGCCCACAAAACAAAGTTTTTGTTTTTACTATAGTCCTGCCCTCCAACAGTCTGAGGGACAGTGAACTGGCCCCCTATTTAAAAAGTTTGAGGACCCCTGTTCTTGACCTTTTGTTCTTCCAGATAAATTTTGTTGTTATTTTTTCTAGGTCAGTAAAATAGTTTCTTGGGAGTTTGATTGGTATAGCACTAAATAAACAGATTAGTTTAGGTAGTACTGTCATCTTTATAATATTCCTTTTCTGATCACCACGCTACTGTTTGTGTTGTCTTTTTCTATGAGAATGGAAGATCTTTGAGGATATAAATTTACTGTCTCATTTTTTATACATACATACATACATACATACATCATATATATATATATATATATATATATATATATCACATATTTGTTTATTCATTTCAGTTGTATCTAAGTCTTCATTTCCCCATTTGGGGTAAAGTTGTTTTCTATTTTCTTCTTCAACTCATCCTGGAGCAACAAATCTTTCCTGCCAACTGTCCAAGTTGTCCAGAACTAAAAAATTGTTTTACTGTCTTTTTGTGGATTCTGATGCACTAGAATTTGTTTAGACTCATTATTTCATCTCAAAAATTCTGTTTTTAAATGAATTGGTTTCTTTTTTATATCTATTATATTTATATCTATTATATCATATCTATTTTGTAAGGACATTTGACAAAATGGAAAGGAGTTATTTGCCTTTTCCATTTTGTCAAATCTATTTTGTAGGGAGTTATATCCTTTTCCCCTTTCATCATATCCAATTTTTTTTTTTTTTTTGCTGAGACAATTGGGGTTAAGTGGCTTGTCTAAGGTCACATAGCTAGGAAGTATTAAGTGTCAGAGACCACATTTGGATTCAGGTCCTCCTGATTCCAGGGCTGGTGCTTTATCCACTGTGCCACCTAGCTGCCCCCATCATGTATGTTTTTAAAGGAATTTTCTTCAGATAATTTCTGTTTTTTTCTTTTCCATACCCTCTTATAAAAATCTCATTTCCTTTCCCAATTTTTCTTCTCTCTTTTAAGATTCTTTTTGAATTCTTCCAAGAATCCTTGTGAAATGGGGACCAACTCATATCACCTTTTGGGGATTTATCTGGAGCTGATTTGCCTTTACGAACCTGAAGGTTTGAGGTCTGTTCTTCTGTTTCTCCATAAAAGCTGTCTGTGGTCAGAGTTCTTTTTGCTCAATTTTTTAGGAGTTGAGGTTTGCTCTTAAGGCAAAGGGGAGACAACCACTTTAGTTGCCCTGGGGCTGGTGTTTCTGACTGATTTATGGTGCTGGGTAAGCCTCTTTCTTCAGGGGCTCAGGGGCTCACAATTTGCCTTTTTTATTTACTTTTGGGTGCCTCACAGCAAATCTACTAAATCATTGGTTGTAACCAGGACAGAGTAGCCTAAGATCCTTGCAGTAGATTCCCTCATGGGCTGACTCTGCAATACCTTGACTCCCCACCCCAGTTCCTTACCCTGGGCTTGGGTTCTGCAGACTTTCCCCCTGCCTGGTTGAAACAGACCTTTTCTAAAATTCTTCCCAAGTATCTTTTTCTGGAAATTTATTGTACTTCAAATATTTGTGCATTCTGTTACTTCAAAACCAGTTCAGAGGCTTAATCTGCTGTGGATTTTAAGAAAGCTTGGAGAAACTCAGATAGGAACATGTCTAATCTCCACCATCTTGGCTCCACCCCCTGTTTCTAGACTCACTATTTCTAGCTATTTAGAGGGATTTGGGAGAGAGCTTGGGTGAATGAATCTCTGCTTTTATTCTTGCATCTTGAGCTCAACTCCACTATCTTGGCTCCCAACTCATTTTAATGGATGAAGAACCTGAGAATAACAAAGTTAAGTAACTTGCCTAGGGCCACACAATTGGTAAATTGGGGTTCAGACAATTGGTAAGTGTCTGAGGCTCAATTTGAACAGCTCTTCCTGACTCCTGCCTCATCACTGCACTATCTAGCTTCCTACACACACACACACACACACACGTATATGTTTGTCTCTGTCTATCTCTATTTTTATCTTTGTATATCTATGCCCACTACTTAGCATAATGTCAAATACAGTGGTTGAAAAAGTGTAAACTCTTAATAAATTCTCATTTGTTCTTAATTACTATTCCTTTTAGACAAAGAATGATACTTTAGTTCACTCCAAGGTTTTGTTTCTGACAGGAGCATCTATATATTAACCAAGACCTCAATCAACCTTAAATCACTAATTATAGATCAACCACGCATAAATTTTCCCAAGTCTTTCTTTATTCTCTTTACATTTTTTATTACAATTTGTAAACTGCATCAAGGTAACTCTAAGATCTATGAGTTTACTTCTTCCACCATATCAAGTAATTCTGGCTTTTTGTTTATCTTAGAACTACCATTTTCCAATTATGAGAAAACAACAAATAACAAATAAACAAAAAAAATTGTTCCTGTGAAATCATGGTAAAACATCTCCTTAATAGAATTTGTAGAAATATTGGTGGTTACATGGGAGAAGAACTTGGGCTTAATGGATGGAGAACATGTTTCTGCTCTAGGAATTTCTGGACTCTATGTGTCCAGAAGTGTGATGCCTCTGTCACCCCAGGCAAATCTCTTTACCCTTCTATACCCTGAACACTTTTAGAAGACCTCAATGCTAAGAATGCTAAATGCTAATGCTAAAGAAGCACTTAGAAGAGAAAATATTGGGCTATAGTGATACAGGAAATTCCCTATACCAGAGAAATCACAGGTCTAGTCTCTATCCCTAGTGGCTTCAGTCAGTGTAAAATCAATGAGCCAGCAAAAACATGCCATAGTAGGCAAAATCATTTTTTTCCCTTCTTTTAGTCCTATTCTTTACATATGCCCCTTTAAAAAATCCCTTAGCCAGCACTCATACTGTGCTCCACTACTGAATATTAATTATTATACTTAAAATCATTATATTTGTATAGAAATAAAATATTTAAATATAACATAAATATGAAATTTATGTTTATGTACTATATTTATTATTATAAAATAAAATTATTTTATTAAACATGTTTTTAATACAAATTTATATATGTAAATTAATAATAATAATAATATTTGTAACTTTTATTATTGTTGATTATCATAGTGGACATTGATATACAAAGGTCTGCAAAGTAAACACATAACAAATCTGATTTTCTCTAAGGACCTTGCCTCAGATGACTGTCAAATAATATCCTTTAAGGTATTAGTTAAATAACTGGTTTAAGCTTTCACTTTTCCTAGGAGCCTGCCTGCCATCCTTCCTTCCTTACTTCAATCTGTCCTTCTTTTCTTCCCTCTATACTTTCCTCTTTTCTCTCCTTCCTCCCTCCCTTTCTTCTCTCACTCCCTTTTTCTCTCCCTTCTCTTCATCACATATTCAATCTACTTGTCAAGAGTCATGAAACTTGTAGTTGGAAATTGAAACATCAGAAGATATTATTATTTTTCAATCATGTCCAACCCTTTATAACCTCATTTGGGGCTTTCTTGGCAAAGATATTGGAGTGGTTTGCCCTGCTTTCTTTAGCTCATTTTTACATATGATGAAGCTGAGGCAAACTGGGTTAAGTTACTTATCCAGACTCGTACAGCTGGGAAGTATCTGAGGCTATATTTGAATCCAAGATGAGTCTCCTTGACCCCAGGTCTGGTACTCTATACAGGTGCCAGCATAGTGCCACCTAGCTGCCCTAGTATAATATAAAGGCATGCACTATGAAATAGGTAGAAATGCATTGAATTAAAGGTCATAGAACCTTAAACTTCTCCAGAGACTATTACTTAACTCTTTGTGTGACATTGAACAAATTACACAACCTCTTTGGTCCTCAATTTCCTCATCTGCAAAATGAAAAGATTGGTAGGTCTCTAATGTTCTTTCTAGCTCTAAATTTATTACTACAGAATGTTTCCAGTACTATATCCTATGATACTACCAAATAATCATCCCACTTACTAGAAAGGTTGACATTCTCTTTTGTAGTTCCATTCTCTTTTGTACTTTCATTTATTTTTTAAATCAAATTTATCCATTCATTTTGTATTTATATTATATTAAATTCAGTAAATAAGTGTTTTCCTTCCTTTCCTCTCTATTCCCAAGATGAATCCTCATCTATAACAAAGATATTAAATAACAGAGAAATGTTCTAGGGCAGAAGTTCTTAACCAAATTAAAATTCATGGTTCCTACATTAAGAACTTCTGCCAGAGTTATATCTTCTGACAAGATCTACAACTTTCTGCCCCACTCTCTACCCAGAGCAGTATGCCTCCCTTTTTCACCTTCAATTTAGAAAGGCAGAGTTTTCCTTTTATTAAGAAGGTATGGGGGTAATAACATAAGCAAATTAGTAAACCAAGGAATAGTTTATCTGTCATATCTTTGGAGAAGGGAAAATGTATGACCAAATAGGAAACAGAATATAATGAAATGCAAAGTGAATAATTTTGATTATAACAAATTAAAAAGTTTTTGCCCAAAGTCAATGCAACCAAGATTAGAAGAGAAGCAGAAAGCTGAGTTGAAATTTTATAGCCAGTGTTTCTGATGAAGTTCATATTTCTAAAATATATTGAGAACTGAATCAAATTTATAAGAATACAAATCATCCCCCAATTGATAAATGGTCAAATGATATAAAGGGGCATTTTTCAAATGAAGAAATTAAAGCTATCTAATCACATGAAAAAATGCTCTAAATCACCATTGCTTAGAGAAGGCAAATTAAAACAACTCTGAGGTAACACCTCATATCTTTCAGATTGGCTAATATGATAGAAAAGGAAAATGATAAATGTTGAAGAGGATGTGGGAAAACTGGAACACTAATATGCTATTGGTAAAGTTGTGAATTGAGCCAACCATTCTAGATAGCAATCTGGAACTATTCCCAATCATGGTATATGAATATAAAGGGATATGATTATTCAATAAGAAATGACGAGCAGAAATTTCAGAAAATTTCAGGAAATCCTGGTAAAACTTAGCATGAACTGATACTAAGTGAAGTGAACAGAGCCAGGAGAACATTATAAAGTCTCAGCAACACTGAGCAATTTTGATAGATTTAGCCCTTCTTAGCAAAATAATAATCTGAGATAATTCCAAAAGACTCATGATAGAAAAAGTATCCATATCCAGAGAAATAACTGTGGAGTGTGAATGCAGATTAAAGAATACCATTTTTACATTTTTCCCTTTGCTCATGGTTTTTCTCTTTTGTTCTGATTCTCATCACTAATGTAAAAAATATGTCTAACATGATTGTACATGTATGACCTATACCACATTGCTTACTATCTTAGGGAGGAAGGAAGGGAGGGAGGGAGGGAGAAAATTGGAATTCAAAGTCTTATAAAATAAACGTTGAAAACTAAATAAAAATAAACAAAAATATATAAAAAAGAAGTCATGGCAACCATGAGTCCTTCTGTGACTTCAGCTAATGACCTTTCTGATAAGACCACCTAACCGAAAGGAAAAAAAAACCAACCTGGTTTTTGAAGTCTCAAGTTCCTGCTTGGCACCTGAAATATTGGGTTTTGATCCTTACAGGTTACATCAGATGCAGCTTTTCAAAATTTCAACTCTGAATTGAGACAAAACATTTTAAAGAAGGTGTCATTCCTTTCCCCTCCTCCAAATTCTGCAAACCCTCTTTCCTTTCTCATTTTCATGGCCAAAGCTGAAGTACACATTCGTTTTTCATTCATGCAAGCAGGCCCACAGCTTGTGTCTACTGAGGTATGGAGATTTTGAAAGGGCTGCTAAACACAGCCATGAAAGCAAATGTCTCAAAGAATTCTTTTGACCTGAGAGATTGGAGTTACAGCTGCATTCTGCTGGAAACTAACCTACTTTCCTAAAATCCTCACATGTGAAAAGAATTCACCAAGACAATTCTCCTTTTGGTTTTACATGTGGTGGAAAGCAAAGCAAGTTTTTCAATAAGCAGAAAATACACATGATTAGAATATTTAAGTAAATCATTAAAAGAAACAAATTTTGAACAAACAGTTATGACTTAAGAAAATATTTACATTAGGAAAAAGAGGAAATAATAGACTGAAACAAAATTATCAGACAACCTAAAGTTCATTTCTCCATTCTTTTGTCCTAAAAGGAATATACTTTAGTTACAAAGTTCTCTATCTCTTGGCTATATGTTCTAACTTATTTATCATCATATGAGAGATATGTGAGGGATGCTCTTTTATCCATGTAAGCTATATGTGTCCTCATGGGTCAATCTAGATATGGCTTTCAGAGAGACATCTCTAGATTCTCTTCCTCTTATCCTTTTTCAGGGGAGACTTTTATTCATGTCAGGAAAGGAACCAGAATATTGGATTCAGAGACTGTTTCTTCTATTTTCCTTAAAGAGAGTATATACTGCATTAGAATTGCATCTGTCTGCTCCCCTTCATATTGTTAATCTAAGGGAAAATGTTTAGGTCCAAGTTGAGTTCCTGATCACTAGCCCTTAATGGAGGAATACCCCACATTTTATGGCCAAGATTTGACTTCTTTGCTATCAGATGCCAGTACCACAATGAACACACATATCAAATAGTAAGTAAACCTATTTATTCAAACAGACACAAATTGAAATCATAGAAAGTATATATATGAGAATACAAACCAAATATTATATAAAGGGAATTAGCTTTCCTATTGGAAGCAAGATAACTATGCTTAATCAAAAAAAAAAAAATCAAGCTCTTATCCAAGGGGAAATTATAGTAGTAAGTTAGGGAAAGGAACATGACTGAGGTTCTGGCTTTGCTAAATATCAGTTGTTGCCTAGTCTTTATCTTCCTATGATTACTTTGAAACCATATGTTTTCTTTCTTGAAGCTAGAAGCCAGAAGACCACCATCTCTCTTATCTTCAATTCTTGCCAATTCTACCATTTGTGCAGGCAAAAAGTATTGAATAATCAATTTTGTCTGATGAGAATAATCCATGCAAATGGATCTTTAAGCTAAGGATAATAATATGTTAGAATGTTTTCACTTTTTTCCTTTAGTGATGAGAATTTTTAACATATGAAGGCCTACTTAGGTGTGATTTTAAAAAATTACCTCCTGACATATCAAAATTTTCCCACGTGAACATATTTTCAATTAAAAAAAAGAAAATCAATATAAAATATTGATTCAATTTTATTGAAACTTTTTCATAATCCACACCTCAGACATGTGCCTATTATTATAAAGTGAGCTACAACTCAGCAACTATCATGTACTATAGAAATTACAGCTGGCAGGAACCTTAGAGATCATCTAATGCAACCCCCTTATTTTACAGTGGTGAACACTGAGACCCAAAGAGATTAAGTCATTTGTCTAAGGTCACATAAATAAAGATTACAGTTTTTCAGATCCTTTGATATAAAAATATTATTCCCTTAAATCACTTCATTTTTGCTCATAATCTAGTTTTAATCTTTTAGGTGTAACATCAAGAAGACTATTTCCCTATTATTATTTAATATTTGTCTTTTTGGTGTTCCTTTAATTAATTTGCCATCATAAAGAAAAGATTAAAACAAGAGGAAAGAAATATCAACTTATAATTCATGTTTATGAAATATTTAGATAGTATTGGAAATTTAAAGAAAATGAAAGAATTCTCTCTCATTGGAATCAGGGATTTAGGGCTTAGTGATTTCATTACTTACTGGTTTAATTAAAAAAAGAATATATATTCTCATAAAAAGAGATGGAATAATCATGTGACAAACTAGGGATGATAGAAGAACACCCTGAGGACTTTACTCATATGGATGAAGTATAAAAAGACTTAGAATTAGATCTCCACTACTATGGGTTGGTACTTTTGTGAAGAATCTGTGGGGTAATATGGACAAAAATCCTACAGACATGAGAAAACATATAATCTTCACCAGTGAAGGGAATATCCAAATTGGTGAGTTCAGATAACAGCAATAATTAGCATTAATACTTAGCATATATTTTTAAAGTTTGCAAAGTGCTTTTTAAAATATTACCTTATTTGAGCCTTATAATGAGCCTGAAAGGTATGTGTTATTATTATCTCTCTCCCCCACTTTTGCTCCCTCCTGTTTTAACAGATGAGGAAACTGAGGCAAATGGTAGTCAGATGACTTGTCCAGAATCACACAATTACTAAATAGCTGAAATAGGAGATCCATTAAAGCAATTAATGGATTAACATCATGAAGCCTGCTTCTGAGGAAAAAAATGGCTGGTTATAATGGAAGGAGACTTTCACAGGTCATTAAGTCTATCTGTAGGATGATAAGCGAGATAATTCTAAATCAGACCAGACCAATGGCTTTCTTTCATGACTTACTGTGCCTTCTTTGGTCCTCTTCAAGAGCTAAGGATCATCATTATCATCATCACCACTACTACCATCAACAATAACATGGTCTTTAGGAGGTTGTGAGATAATTAATATTTGTAAAGTGCTCTGCAAACCTAAAAGTTCTCTATAAATATAGCTATTTTTGTTGTTATCATTGTTTTGACAAATTTTTCAGTCTGGCATTTAAAGCCATCCATTGAGGGCCAGTCTTAGTCAATCATCTTATTGATTTATTAACTCAAATGCAACTTTTGAATTATATTTCATTTTATTTTTCTTGCTTTATTCTCCATTACAGTTAAATGGACCTTTAGTAATAATGCAGATGGCATATTTTTAAGTAAATAAATTGTTAAATTTTTTGTTTGCTATTTCTATATTTCTGACATTTTTCAATTTGTCCCTCCCCTTACAGGGTGCCATCCTAATTTAAAAAAAAAGTACAAAAAATGTACTTCTGCAAAGCTAATGAACACATCAAAAAAGTCTTCCAACATGTGGAGCTCCACACCTAATAGTCCTGGATCTCTCCTAAGAAAGCAGGAAGATGCCTTCTCTTGTCTTTTCTTTGGAGCCAAGTATGGTGATTAATTTACATTCTTTAGTTTCTATTGTGTTGTTACCATTCATTTTTCATTGTTGTGGTCATTGTGTGCATCATTTGCCTGATCCAGGCAGAGAAATCTTTTAAGTTCCTCTTCTCTAGATCTGTCCTTTGATGGTGGTGGCTAACAGCTGCCTCTGTGACGTTAGTGTAATAACTTTCTATCCATGTTTACATCTGAATAATCTCATCAGAAAAATACGTCACTCTCTAAAAGGAAAAATATTACTATAGAAAAGACACGTATGTTGGGAAAAGCAGAGCTGATCAAGTTAGGTAGAGGGCTGAGCTAAAGACTGTTAGCTTACTAATGAAATATATCAGTGCCATGACAAACTCAGTTATAGCCTAATGATCTTGGCTCTACACAATAAGATTGGTTAAAACTGACTTCAATTTAAATGAATGGAACTTAGGCTTGTAATGAGAATAAGTATGATGTAAGGACTAAGAAACCAAGAGCATATTAGGAATGCTTTCTAAACTACCAACAGGAAGCAGTTGCCCAGATTTCCTTTATGAAACAATAATGATAAAGTAGAAAGAGTGTACAAATAGAATCAGAGGGCTTGTATTTGTGTCCTGTTTCTGTCACTTCTTGCTTGGATAATCTTGAGCAAGGCATTCTAACTATCTCGATCCCAGTTTTTTTAAATTTGTAAAATGAAAGGGCTGGGCTCAATGACCTCTAAAGACTCCCAGGTCTAGATTTATGAGCCTAATAGCTCCCCGGTCACTTTGCAGGCTGAGGAAAATGTGTGATGACACATTTGTTGCCAAACATCACAATTTAATCCCTGCCTTGTACTTCCACAGGGATCTTGTAGAGAATAAGCTTCCATGATGCACAAATCTTTGAGAGCCTAGTGGGTTCCCAGTTCTTCCCATAAAGGAGCTCAAAATCTGGTTGGACAGAGAAGACATACATGTAGAAAAAATGAAATAACATTGTAATGTTGTAGATGGCTTGGTAAATGAGGGGCAAAGATAATGAGTTCTCAGCTCTGACTGGGTGAAGAACATTATAGATTGGAGTCATCAGGGAAGGCTTCATGGATTAGGAGGGAGAAGTCATGTTAAATCTTCCATAACTACCATCTGGAAAGATGGGAGGAAAGGTGGAAAAGCAAAAGCAAGAGCATGGACTCAGAAAGAAATGACGGGACTGAAAGATATATTCAGAGGACAATATGAAGTGCAGGATGATGATTAAGTATTACCACAGGCTGTATGGGTCAATATGAAAATATGAATGAAATTCAATTATTTTCATGGAGTCTACTGAGCTATTCTCTACTCACTACTTATAGGGACAACTGGGAAAGTCAGTGAACAACATACATCAGAACCATTTCTTCTCTCAAGGTCTACTATTTAGAAACATGAATTCCAGTATATTGTTGCATATTGCATCTTGATGTGGTAAGAGGCAGGAAGGACATAACCTTGGCTTTGGAGTTAGAGAGTCTGTCTGTTACTTATTAGTTTTGTGTCCTTGGGTAACTCAGTAAATTAGCATTTATCAAGGGCTTATTTTATTCCAGGCACTGTGCTAAATACTGGGGATACCTTCCACTAGAGGAAAATTTAGGATTAATAATGAAATTCCTTCTTTAGACTTTAAGAATCTAAATGAGGATCTGTAGGAGATTAGGCTCATAATAAGGATGGATTTCTTGACTCTACCATCCTAAATTCTTTTCTCCTTTAGAGAGGAGGGTAATAATGTAAATCTGAAGAATACAGGTCCCTGAGAAAGAAAGAAGTCCAAAATTGAGAGAACTGATTTTATTTTTTTATGGATTTGAGGGTTGGTTTGTTGCATTTTATTGTTGTTGAGTTAAATAAAACCTGGATTATAGTTGATGTCTTCTAGTCCTGAGTGCTTGAACAAGATCTGAAGGTACTTTAAAATTACTAAAAAAATTTAAGATCTAAATCTTAACCAAATTCTGATGTTCCCCAAGGAACATTCTGAGTGGGATCATGACCCCACTGAAGAGGTCTGAGTGCTTATATTTACCCCCTGTAAACCCAAAGCATGACTTTTGGATCACAAATTATCATTCTGTGTATTAAATACCATCAGACAATGCCAGAGTTGTAAGGGACTTCCCCTAATCCAATTGTCACAAACAAAGATCTTCAGTCTAAATAATACATCCAATGAGTCAGGAAATCTTTGCTTGGAGATTTCTGGTGAGGATGAACAAACTACCTTCTTAGGCAGTAGTTTTTCTCAATGTTCTTTTTGTAATGGAGTTTTTGCTCTTTATTAAGCTTAAATTTGTCTCATTACAACTTCCATCCATTATTCCTACTTCTGTGCAGTGGGCCTAGGCAGAACAAGGCTAATTCTTCTTCCAAGATAACCTGAGGCAGCTTGTTCAGATTTTACTCTGCCCCCAGACACAGAAGAGGGAGCTCTTAGATAGAAGCAGCCCAAGCGATTAATGAATCCATAGAAGTAGCCGCTGAGCATCAAAAGCATTGTACTAACCAATGTACGATTACATGGTAGCTTACTTTTTTTTTTTTTTTGCTTTGGGTCTGCTTTGCCTAAAATGGTTCATTTTGAAAGAACTCTCACTTCATTACTTCTAGACTTTGAAAAGTACAAACCCAAACTTTGGGAGGTACTTGCACAATTTGGTCTTGGCAGAGCTGATTGTTTTGATTTCTTTCATCCATGCTTTGATATGATCCAAATTAGGACAAAAAGATTAAACGTGATTATATCACAAACTAGTGCATGTGCTTTCTGTGTTCTTTGTTTTGATATGGCTAAATTTTTCCAATTTTGCCTAGAACTTTTAACCATGGAGAGTTGTCCAAGCGAATCAAGAGTTTAAATGATCTGATTATGGCTACCCAGCCAGGATACATTACTGTCAGGCTTGGAACCTAAGTCTTTATGATTCTAAGCCTGGTCCCTGATTGGCTTTAACAGGCCATTCCTAGCACTATTTTATCCTGAGGCTACATCATGTATAAAATTCTGTACACATTTTCCGCTTTGTTGTTATTGTTATTTGTTTACTTGCTTTTTTTTTCTTTCTTATGGTTTGATCTAATTTCTGGTACAACATGATGAATCTGTAAATATGTTTAAAAGACTTGCACATGTTTAACTTATATCTGCTAGTTCTCTTGGGGAGGGGGGAGAGGAATGAGAGAGGCAGAAAAATTTGCAACATAAGGTTTTGTAGAGGTGAATGTTGAAAACTATCTTTGCATGTATTTGGGAAAATAAAATAATATGAAAAAAGAAAAACTACGTAAAGTGGTACAAAGGAAAATCAATAGAATCAGAATTTCTGCATATATGTTAACTATTCTTAAAAAGGGAAAATAAGTAAGTAAGAGAAAGAAAGGAAAGAAAGAAGGAAGGAAGGAAGAAAAGAAAGAAAGGAAGAAGAGAAAAAAGAAAGGAAGGGGGAATAAAGACAGAAAAAGGAAGATAAAAGAAAAGAAAGGAAGAAGAGAAGGAAAGAAGGGGAAAGGAAGGAAAGGAAAGAGAAAGGAAAGAAAAGAAAGAGGAAAGGAAGGAAAAAAAGAAGGGAAGAAGGAAGGAAGGAAGAACAAAGAAAAGCTAGAAGTATTGGAGCTTACTTATTAATTCACAAAATGACAGAATTTCAGAGTTAGAAGAATGGTCCAGAGGCCAACTAGTCTAACTAAAATCTGATTTTCCCCAGCCTCTAGCCACCAGTCTTTCCTTGAATCTTGGAAGAGGAGATCCCACTACCTCCTATGGTAGCCTGTTCTGTTTTTGGGTAGCTCTAATGGTTAATAATTGTTAGAAAGATAGCGAAGTGTAAAGGAGAAGGCAAAAAAAGGATTTGGAATCAAGAAGAATGGTATTCCTCCCTCCTTCCATCCCTCCTTCTCTTCCTTTCTTCATCCTTCCTTCCTTCCTTCCTTCCTTCCTTCCTTCCTTCCTTCCTTCTTTCCTTCCTTCCTTCCTTCCTCCTTCCCTCCCTCTGTCCCTTCCTTCCTTCCGTCTTTTCATCTTCTCTTCTCTCCTTCCCTCCCTCTCTCCCATTTATTTTTAATTTAGTATTTTATTTTCCACAGTTAAATGTCAAAACAACTTTTAAAATTTGTTTTTAAAACTTTGAGTTAGATTCCCTTCTTCTCTCCCCACATCCACCCCATTGAGAATTCAAGCAATTCAATATAGCTTATCTACAGTCATGCAAAATATTTCCATAATAATCATGTTGTGAAAGAAAACAAAGACCAAAAAAAGACTTCAAGAAAAAAATAAAATTTACAAATTATGCTTCAATTTGCATTCAGACACTTTCAGTTCTTTCTCTGAGTATGGATAGCATTTTTCATTATAAGAACTTCAGAGTTAAGACCTGGAATTTCTCTGATTTTTACCATCTCTTTCCCCATTAATAGGCTACATAACTTCTCCAGGTCTCAGTTTTCTCATCTGTAAAATGGTGAAAACTCAACTCATAAGATTGTTGTTAGATTTAACTTAGGTGTATCTAAAAATACTTTGTAATCCTTCAAACTCTGTATGGATGCCATTTATTGGGTCATTTTTTCCCTTACATCATATCTAAATCTGTCTGCAATTTCCACCCACTGTTCATAGTCATTCCTGTGGAGCTGAGCAAAATGAACATAATCCCTCTTCTATATGGCAATTCTTTAAATACTTCTATCATATCCCTCTAATTCTTCCCTTCTCTAAGCTAAACTGCTCAAGTTCATTCAAATACATTTTAGATGTCATGATTTCAATGTTTCTTATCATCCTATTTGCCCTCTACTGTACAGTCTCCAAGTGATCAATCTCCTTCCTACATTTGGCATCCAGAACTGAACACCGTATTGTTACTATCATCTGACCATGGCAATACAGCAGATGCAAAAATCTAAACCCTCTCTCATTTTGGGTATTATGCTTCTATTAATTCAGATTAAGATTTAATTCAGTTTTTAGGGGTTGGGGGGAATTGCCCTTCCCCACATTGCCTTTTATGACCTAGTACTTGACTAAATCCCATAGATCTTCTTTGGAAGAATTGGGATCTAGCCATGGCTCTTTCATTTTGTACTTGTGAAACATGTTTTCAGCTGAAGTAAAAGATCTCACATTTATCTCCTTTAAATTTTTCCTTTTTTACATTCTGCTCAATGTTCTAATCTGTTGAGATCTTATTGGATCCTTTCTGTTATTTAGTGAAATGAAGGATGACAATATGTTTTATGCTGATCACACTATTTTCATCTTGTCTATGAGAAATCCTTTAAATTCTTTATTGAAATCCAAGTAAACTAGATCGCTGGCATTCTTCTCATCTATCAAGCTACTAATCATGTTTTTAAAAAAAAGGAAATGAAGTTAGTCTGAGGTGGCTAATCATTGCTGAAATCATGTTGACTCTTCATGATTAGTTCCTTTTCTATTGGCTCTATAATGGTTTCTATTGGTTCAACATATATCCCTTTAATTATATGTTCTAGATTTTTGTCAAAGATAGGAGTCAAAAATAGGACTAGAGCCTAGAGATTCTCTTCCCTTTCCCATTTTGAAAATCAGGGAAACATTTGTCCTTTTTCAATAAGTTCTGTTCAATAAGGTTCCATTTTTAGAAGGTCCTGTTCTTCATTGTCTTTCAAACATATCTTTTTTAAAAGCATAGGATGTTAATTCACTGTGGCTAGATAATGAGCTCATCAAAGGCAATGGCCTGCTTTCTTGTCATTATCCTGTTTATTTTATATGTCTGCTTCCTATTAGCTATTTTTCTTTTATCCTTTCTGGTCTAAAGATTATTCTCTTTAGAAGAGGATGCAGAAATAAAATAAGAGATAAGTTGTGCCATTTTTTCACCACTATCCATTATCAGTAGTCCATTCTATCCTAGCAACTATTTGTCATACCATTCTTTGATTCTCCTCTTTTCTAAAAATAATTGAAAGAAAAACACAAAACCATTTTTGGGTTTTCTTACCTTTCCTTGCTAACCCTTGTACATGATAAACTTTCTCTCTCTTAACATTGATTTTATGGGACTATTGCCATCCTTTTCTCTTTTTTCCTTATTAGCTCTCCTTGTTTCTATCTTCTGTCTACATCTTAAAAATTAAGTTGGTTGCTTCTTAATTCCCTGTGCATGAATATCACTTTCCTCTAATTTTCTTCCTCATCAGAATTCGTTCTCTTTGTATATTCAGAGTTTCATTCTTTAAACCTCTCATTCTTCCTGGGCTGATTTCTCCTTGTAGAATTTATCTTTGGGACCACACTTGTCTTCCTTATGAATCAGTCTTGATCTTCCTTACCAAATGTTAGGGCACATGTCATGGTCTGACTAGGTTTCTTCTTCAAACTTTAACAAATCTAAGATCAAGTGATCACGTTCTCACAATCATAATCATGACCAATGTTCTCATAATTTCCACCTCTTAAATAATTTCTTTTATGTTGATGAGAGTCAGATCTAGAACCAAAATCTATTTTTTTTGTTCCTTCCACCTTTTTAAGGCTGAAGTCATTAAAACAAAGAAACAAATTTATTTGGTTCTATGTTATTAAATTGTAATCACTTTATGTAATATTGTACCCTTTCATTTGTATGCTTACTTAATTATTTTTATTGAAGTTGATAATTCTAAAACTAAATAATTGCCAATATTTATGTAATGGTATGGTATAAAGAGCCCTGGATTTGGAGGCAGGGGACCTCAATTTAAATAGTAGCCTGATTACTTGTTAACTGTTGAACTTGAGCAAGTTGTTTAATTTCTTCTTCTGTAAATTGAGTGGTTTGAACTACATAGCCTTTGGGGCTCATCACAGTTCTATATCTATGCTCTTATGATCTTAACTGACCCTCATAACAACTGTATTGAGTAGGTGAAATTATCTTCTTTATATCTGTGTCATGAAACTGAAGCTCCCACAGGAAAAACAACTTGTCAGTGGTAATAGAGCTCATAAGTATCATAGGAAGTAATCCAACTCAGTCTCTTTATTCCAAGTTCTGCTCTCTTTCCACTCTGTCACAATGTCTTTTAGGAAATTACTAAACAAACAAACAAACCATCTCCCACATCTATTTATCTGCTCCAGATCATAAACACAGGAGGTTGTTATACTCAAAGGCAGTTTTCTATAGAGAACTTGGCTACTTGACAGATGCTAATAGGCAATTCTTGCTATTACAGTCATTCCTGTGACAATATCCACCCCAAATTCTTCCAAAATGGTACCTGGAGAGAGGGAATTTCTCCTGATATCTATGATCCTTCTACTACAGTCCTCCTCTCAAATTCCATCATGGTTTCTTGGTTACATTGGGTTCACAAAGGGCAAGGCAGTAGAGCATAAGCCATGGATGTCATATTTCCCATCCACAAAATAGAAAACTTTTGAGTACAGACCTAGCAATGCTCATTGACTTGTCTTGGCAATGGACTGTCTGTCTGTCAACTTAAATGAAGCTTACATTATCACCAGAGTGTTGGTCACACGCAGTCAGATAATCAATATCTTTAGCTATAGAGACTCACAAAATTATTTATTAAAATATATAGCATCTATGAGCTACATTGGTGAAGAGAAAACAATCTACATAGAAAAAATTGTAGACTTATAGAGAAGTATAATATTATTCATTATTGCTTCTTGTATATTTCTACTCTCTTCCTAACTTGATGATTGCTCCTTGAGCTCATGTTTCTGTGTAACCTTCAGAACCTACTACATAGTATTGAGTGCATAGCAAACATTAAGCATTTCCTGAATGAATGATTGATTAATTGGTGTGTGATAAGTGGCAGAAAGTTCAAGCCCAACCTTATTTATGTAACCATTTTGATGATGGTCAGCCTTGTCTAAAATAACATCTAATAATTAGTTCTCTGATGTTACTGCTGCTATATATTTTCCCTAGCCTCCACCTGTCAGAAGGTCTTAGAGAAATGAAGAATGGGCCATTAAATATTTGGTGACTTGTCTCACCTGTCTTAACAATTAAGAAGCTTATTAAAATGAACATCAAAAAATTCCCTGATGTAACCTGTCTTGCAGAGAGCTTAGAGAATGATGATGAATGAGCATGTAAAGGAAAAGGAAGGTTTTGTCAAGGTAAAAGAGAGAGATAAGAAATACCATCCAATACTATTAGAGAAATTAGGGAATGAGGTAAATAATTTCCTTCCTGACCTCTTAGGGACCTGACCACCACTGGGGACCTCAGTCCAAGATGGTATCTGCTTATTTAGAAAGATGCAAACATATCTCCATGACCTCTAAGATCATGGATTATTAGTTACCTCTCCCCAAGGTCACAAAATTCACAACACTTACAGAAACCTAGATCTCTCTAGAAATTATCCCATCCTTCCCCCTGTCTTGATGATAAATCTAGAATTCCTAAAGGAATGAATTCAAGAGTGACGAACATATCTTCCTGTGGGATCCTTATTGAACGAAAAGCCAAAACAAGGATATGGTAACTAGGTGCAAGCTATAGAAAGCTATAACAATGACACAGTGAGCAGAACATAACCTCCACAGTGTCCAGTACATAACCTTGAGTGGCTAATCACTCATCCCAAAGTACTGGTATGACACCTGAGTCCTGAGCCCCAGGCCCAAAATCAAAATTTCTTGCAAAGCAAAATGCTAATCCATGAGCCAACCCACAATGACATATGTAATGATGCTCTAAAGCTCCTCCTTCCTTTGTTTGTCACCAGAGGTTTTTTTTTTGGGGGGGGGTCTTTTCAGGGTTTTAGATTTTAGATTCAATGAATTATCTGGTTGTCATCACAGATTGTATCCCTATGTAAGTAACCCATATGATTAAATGGATTATATAATCATCCTGGGGCTCCATGCCTGTCTTTTCAGTATCATTTTGCCCCTTTGGTAGAGGGTGCATCTTCATTTAGGGGAGACTCCAAATTCCAGACTGAATACTTTCCAATCCCCCTTGCTTACTGACTGTCCACGTTTCCTAATTAGAATTTCATTATTATGGTTTAAGTCAGACAGTACTTTTATCTTTTGTGAAAAATGAAAATATCCCATAAAAGATGATATATTATGTCATTTATATTTTCATGTGTATTTATTGAATATTTTTCTAGAGAAGGCTTTAAATTGGGAAAATTCAGATAGAAATTGGGATAATAGTACATAGAATGAATATTAAAGAAATGTAGGACTTGGTCTGCATCATCATTTTGCTCTAGACTAGCTTAGGTTTCTCTTACAGAGAGGATTTCAAGCAATGTAGAAACATATTGGTATTCTGACATTGGCTCAGAAGGAATGGAGCCAGAATGGTGGAGCCAGGGTTAGGGTCAATGACTAATCCTGATGTCCTTTTGCAGAAAGGGGAAAAGACCTGAGAGATATTTTACAGAATCACACAAAGTTCAGAATGGAACAAAAAGACAGCTTAGTATTTTGCTGACTAAGATCATAGGATTTTGAATCTTAATATGACTTGTGTAGTTATTTGTATTTAGAATCTGCTTTTCATTGAATTATTGATTCAAAGCTGGAAGAGACCTAAAAAGTTGTTGAATTATTTTACAGATAAGGAGATTAAAGCTCAGAAAACTGAAATGATTTTCCCAGAATCATACAACTAGTAAGGTGAGATAAGAATCCAGGCCACTGAAAAGAACCCACATGTGCATGTTTGTAGTTTGTAGTAGTCCTTTTTATAATAGCAAGGAGCTGGGAACTGAGTGGATGCCTATCAGTTGGGGAATGGCTGAATAAGTTATGGTATATAAATATTATGGATTATTATTGTTCAATAAAAATTGGTCAACAGGATGATTTCAGAGAGCCTTGGAGAGTCTTACATGAATTGGTGCTAAGTGAAGTAAGGAGAACCAAGAGAACATTATACACAGCAACAAGAAGATTATGTGATGACCAACTATAATGGACTTAATTCTTTTAAATGAGGTGATTCAGGTCAATTCCAATAGTCTTGTGATGGAGAGAGCCACCTGCATCCAGAAAGAGAACTATAGGGACTTAAAGTGAATCATAACAAAATATTTTCAACTTTTTTGTTGTTTGCCTGCTCTTTTCTTTCTCATTTTTCTCCTTTTGATTTGATTTTTCTTGCATAGCATGATAAATGTAGAACTATGAATAAAAGAATTTCATGTTTAATTTATTTTGGATTATTTGCTGTCTAGGGAAGGAGAGTGGGGGAAGGTAGGGAGAAAAATTTGGAACACAAAGTTTTGCAAGGGTGAATATTGAAAACTATCTTAGCATGTATTTTGAAAATAAAAAGCTATCATTAAAAAAAGAAATTAGGCCTTCTTACCTATATATGTTTTCCCTCCATACACATAATCTTCTTGAAGACAGGGAGTGTTTATTTTTCCTTAATGCCTAGCATAATGCTTTATTTTAAAAAATGGTCTGGATTTATTATGTCTTTGGTTAAGAGGTCTGCAATTGAGGAAACTCCCTCTGTCAATGCAGATCAGCAACTGTTCTGCAATTTATATTTTTAGCGAGTTGCCTAGGGAATTGAGATAATTCACAATTTGCCCAGATTCACATAGCCTGTCTGACCAGAGGTGAGATTTGAACCCTAGGCCCTCCCACTTCCTCATCCATATTGGCTTTCATAATATAAGCATATACAAATATTTGGGTTGAATTGCCTTGAACTGAATATAGACCAATGCCCTCATTTTACAAAGAAGGGGCGTTTCCTATTAGGAGGCAGCAGCTTAATGTTGAGAGGACAGAGACCTGCATTCTAGGCAGAGTATGAATTAATGGAATCCATTGCTTCAGTTTATAGACAGGGTTGGCAGCATAGTGAGCGTCAGTCCTGTGCCCTAGTTCCCAACAAGTTACAACATGTTAGCTCTGCAGGAGCTGCATTAATGCCTCTCTCACCAATGTACCCAGCCTAATGCTCGTGTACTGCAAAATGGCCTTCCTGCTGGTTTGGCAGCAAGAGACTGCGTGCAAAACAAGCTACTGGGGTGGGGGTGGGGGATACATATCCAGGGCATGCTCTCTATGCACACATCCATGTGCCTTCCACGTAGTCAGGGCTCTGCAAACTAACAATATCTTTTTTTTTCTATCTGCTCTTATAGCTTTTCCTCCCATGTGAGGCTTCTTCACCTGTGTCTTTTTCCCTTTGTACTCCTTACTCCTACATTGTAGAGTCCCTTTTTTCCTTCAAAGCTCAGCTCAAATGCTTTCATAGGAAGTCTATCGGTTGTTAGAGCCTTATCTCCCAAATTGTATTTATTTTAAAATATTTGTTATTTGTATTTCTTTCTCCTTATAGAATGTAAACTCTTTGAAGGCAGGAGCTATTTTTTTTCCTCTCCTCTTCTTTCCTGTCCTCTCCTGCTTGTCTTGTCTTTTTCTGTCCTGTCCTCTTCTGTCCTGCCCTGTCCTGTCTCTTCTGTCTTTCCTGTCCTGTCCTGTCCTGTTCTGTCTCTTCTGTCTTTCCTGTTCTGTCCTGCCCTGTCCTGTCTCTTCTCTTTCCTGTCCTGTCCTGTCCTGTTCTGTCCTGCCCTGTCCTGTCTCTTCTGTCTTTCCTGGCTTGCCCTGTCCTGTCCTGTTTTGTCCTGTTCTGTCTTGTATTGTCCTGTCCTGTCCTCTGCTATATCTCCTCTTCTTTCTTCTCTCTTTTCCCTTTTTCTTTTCTGCCTTTGTATTCCTTAGTACAATTCCTGAAATATAATAGGCACTTAATCAGTGTTTCATGATTGATTGGTTGAGAGCTCCCATAGGAAGCAGGATATATGAAATTTACATAAATGGTAAGCTGATAAGAAAAGGAAAGACAGATATCTGCTTTTATATCTTGCATGCTTTTAAAGGGGTCCTAGTGGAAGGAGAATGATGGAACCAATGACCTCTTGAGGTCCTTAAGAGCCTATGACTCAAAGAACTTACCCATCCATTAGTCCTGTGTTTCATCAGGAATATATCTAAAATGTTTATTGCTTCTTACAGAGCAACTGCATCCCCTATCTCTTGTAAGCAAGATAGTTTATTTCTCAGTCCCATCGGGGCTGAGACATAGATAAGATTTCCAGTTATAATTTGGGTTGTTCAGAGTTTGCTGTTTTCTTCTCCTGTCCCCCTTAAAAAATTCCTCTGTATAAAGCTTACCTCAGAGCAAGCCAATCCTCTTAAGGGGACATGGCATAGTGCCTAAGTCAGTGATGAGTGAGGGAGCCAGCTTTTTGCACACACCATCTCTGCCATTCCCAGAGGCAGCAAAGACTTGGCAGAAACCTCCCAAGGTCTGAGCCAATCTTCTCCCCTGGTGCTTAAAACTGGGACTATAGCCCAGGCTCCTACAGAGCCCACCTCCAGGGATAGCTTGTCAATGGAGCTGATGCCCAGGGAAGAATTCAGAAATCAGCCCCATTTCAAGTGCTTGGCCTCAGACCCATAGGGGACACTGAACTGCTGGTGAGCTCACTGGTGCCATTCCTCTTTGGGAAGAGAGGGGGGAATTCATTTCCAACACTTTCACTTCTCTGACCCCAGAATACTTTAGACAGTCTTTCCCAGTATAGGAGTTTCCCAGAGAAACATTGAAATATATTGGATAGGGCAATAGACTTGGGGTCAGGAAGACATCAGACACTTAACAAATTATGTGACCCTAGGCAAATCATCTAACTTCTCTGTACCTCTGTATCATTTAAATGCTAAGTTGGGCTTAATGATATTTAAATTCCCTTCCCACTCCACATTCATGATTCTATGATGAATGAATAAATGCATGCATGCATGAATGAATGAATGAATGAAAAAGTATTTATTAAACCTATACTATACACCACATATAGGAGATATAAATAGAAAAACAAGACAGATTGCTCTGAAGGAGTTAGAAGTCTAATTGAAGAGATAAGACATAAAGGCCTCAGAAGTGGAATGTATGGCAAAGCCCAAGGCATCAGCTGGCTACTTGATGAGGGCTAATTCATCTTCTATTCTCCATCACATTAGATGGACTAAAATTGATCCCTCTGTACTAACTTAGGTGGCCATAGCCACATGTTGGGGAGAGAAGAGAAGGGAAGGTCCTGGATGCACCTGCCACAATCATTGGAAAGGGAGAAATGGCTTAGGATCTGATTGGAGCTGGGTCTCTGAGTTCTCTGCAATTGTAGAGATTGGGGGTGGGGGGTTCCTTATCCAACCAGAAGGAGGAGGAGAAAGGGATACTGAGAGTCTGAATAGAGTAAGATTCTTAGTTTCATTCCACAAGAATGGGGTTGGGAAGATCAGTGTCTAGCCAAAATAAGGAGAAAGGGGCATGGCAGGAGGAAGAACACTGCTCAAGACATGCTTCTCTTGGTTTTCTGGAACATAGATTACTTATGAATGCCTGGAGTTAGAGGAAGAAAATGTCTTTTTCTGCTCTTTGCATCATCCATTGTCTACCAAGCCTGGTCATCACTTGCAAAACTCATTCATGCTGTAATTTCTTTTCTAGAATGGGGCACAAAAAGATAATAATTGAATAAATCAGGTATTCTAGAGACCAAGAAAGTCTAGGGAGACCTTCGATGACTTTCTTTATTTTATTAATAGCTTTTTATTTACAAGTTATATGCATGGACAATTTTACAGCATTGACAATTGCGAAACCTTTTGTTCCAATTTTTCCCCTCCTTCCCCCCATCCTCTCCCCTAGATGGCAGGATGATCAATACATGTTAAATATGTTAAAATATAAATTAAATACAAAACAAGTATACATGTCCAAACAGTTATTTTGCTGTACAAAAAGAATCGGACTCTGAAATAGTGTACAATTAGCCTGTGAAGGAAATAAAAAATGTAGGCGGACAAAAATATAGGGATCGGGAATTCTATCTAATGGTTCTTAGTCATCTCCCAGAGTTCTTTCGCTGGGTGTAGCTGGTTCAGTTCATTACTGCTCTATTGGAACTGATTTGGTTCATCTCATTGCTGAAGATGGCCAGGTCCATCAGAACTGGTCATCATATAGTATTGTTGTTGAAGTATATAATGATCTCTTGGTCCTGCTCATTTCACTCAGCATCAATTCATGTCAGTCTCTCCAGGCCTTTCTGAATCATCCTATTGGTCATTTCTTACTGAACAATAATATTCCATAATATTCATATATCACAATTTATTCAGCCATTCTCCAACTGATTGGCATCCACTCAGTTTCCAGTTTTTGGCCACTACAAAAAGGGCTGCCACAAACATTCTTGCACACACAGGTCCCTTTCCCTTCTTTAAGATCTCTTTGGGATATAAGCCCAGTAGTAACACTGCTGGAACAAAGGGTATGCACAGTTTGATAACTTTTTGAGCATAGTTCCAAATTGCTCTCCAGAATGGTTGGATGTATTCACAATTCCACCAACAATGTATCAGTGTCCCTGTTTTCCCACATCCTCTCCAACATTCCACATTATCTTTCCCTGTCATTCTAGCCAATCTGACAGGTGTGTAGTGGTATCTCAGAGTTGTCTTAATTTGCATTTCTCTGATTAATAATGACTTGGAGCATCTTTTCATATGGCTAGAAATAGTTTCAATTTCTTCATCTGAGAATTGTCTGTTCATATATATCTTTTGACCATTTATCAATTGCACAATGGCTTGATTTCTTATAAATTAGAATCAATTCTCTATATATTTTGGAAATGAGGCCTTTATCAGAACCTTTGACTGTAAAATGTTTTCCCAGTTTATTGCTTCCCTTCTAATCTTGTCTGCATTAGTTTTGTTTGTATAAAAACTTTTCAATTTGACATAATCAAAATTTTCTATTTTGTGATCAGTAATGATCTCTAGTTCTTCTTTGGTCATAAATTCCTTCCTCTTCCACAGATACCTTCAATGACTTTCAGTGAGTGTACTCTATAAATTGTGTCATAAATTGGCATCCAAAATGGCCTCTAGTGGAGGTACCTTTTACCATTTTCTATGCCAGGTAATCTTCCATTGACATCTATTTAGGAATGTTTCTGACATGTTTATTGCTTTTCTAGAACATTTATATTTCCCTCTTCTGAAATTTAGATAGCTCATTCCACTGGGCCCTTGGGTCCAAAGTTTAACCCTGCCTTACAAGGTCCTCTTAAGTTCCAGTTATTCTTTCAGAGAACCAGCATAGCATTAGGGTGTGATCATGTGTGAGATTATTTGTATAGCTCTTAAAATACAATATCCAGAGCAGTGGGTAAAGTGATAAATCAAAGAGTAGTCATACAGAGGGGTGAATAGAGAGTCAGCCTTAAAATTATGAAGACCTGGATTCCAGTCCTATTTCAAACACAGGATGACTGATTTCAGGGTCTCCATGAACTCAAATGGGGGAAATTCCTTCCATCTTTATTTCAATACAATTGTTTTCCCTTGTGTTTTGTTTTATGCTTTTAAAATAATTATTCTGGGGAGGAGTCCATAGGCTTCACTAGACTGCCAAAGGAATCCATGACACAAAAAAGGCTAAGAGTCTCTAGGCTAAGGAGTGAAGAAAGCCCAGGACAGGTTTCACTGATGTCTTTGCATATTTCTTCTGCTTGATAATCTCTAAGTTCTTGATCATTCAACCTATTGATAAAAATAGAGTATGTACCCCATGTATAGCACAAATAATAAATACATTATAAAATGTATGCAAAATAAATAAAAATGGGTTAAATTAAAAATGAAACCATTCTAGAGGTGTTTATTTAGGGAAGCCTGGAGCTTTTTGAATAGAGGAGTGCCATAGTTAGACCAGACCTTTAGGAAAATCCCTTTGGCAGCTATGCAGAGGATATGAAGAGATTCTTGAAGAAGGGAGACCTATGAGGAAACTATTTCAATAGGCCAGGTGGAAGGTAATGAACATCTGAGCTATGGTAATGCTTTTTTGAGTGGATAGAAGCGAAATGGATGTACAGAAGATATTGTGAAGGCGATAATAAGAAGACTGATTGGACATGTGGGGTGAGGGAGAAAAAGGTATTGAGTATGGATGGCACTGAAGATGTGAACAGGGATCATTGAGAGGATAGTAGTGCCCTTAAAAGAATAATAAGACAGTTTGAAAAAGGGTGAGTTTGGAAGGAAAGATAATGAGATCTGATATGCAGTTCACATCCTAATCCTTGTCCATTCATCCTGTCAAACTCATTCTGTCCCACAAAAAATGAAAAGGAAGGTAGTATTCTTACTCACTAATCCTCATACTAGAAAGTGCAGAATATGTCAGTACCATAAAGATTTCATGAATGGGGGCAGTGTATTGGCATACAGGATATGGGCATACTGGTTAGGGGATTTTTCCAATGGTATCTGAGCAACTTTTGCTGTGGATGGGGTAAGTGTCAAGTTAAAACTGCCCTGAAAGGTCAACCCTACCTGCTCAGACAGGGAAAAAAAATTAAATTATGATTATCAGGTAAAGGCAGAGTTGGGGAAGAGATTAGGGTAGGTTGATTGTGTTGGAGACAAATCCCATGACTAACTATCTTGAAAAATTAAAAGAATTAATTTTTTTCACCCTATGATTGGTTGATCACACATACCTTGAGATTGGGTCATGTGGTCCATTTGTTAAATCATTGTGTTAGCTTTCCTTTGCTTACTTCCACGTCCCTTCTTTTCTGTATTCTTAAATTTCTGTATTTCTATACTTAAGTCCTTTCCTCTACCCCAAGATGCTAAATGCCTAGGGCATTATATGAAATTATGACAGATAGGTGCACATTTCCTAACTTCATTGTCCTTTCAGTATGAATATTAACATATCTAAAATTCAATTACATAACCATAATTTCAACTCTAGTTAGAAAAGAGAATTTTCAACTTGCATATGATTTTGGAGTGAAAGTTTCTTTTTTTAAATTGAAATCATACCTAGGTATGAAAAGCAGACATAAAGGAATTTCTGCAATAAGCATAAGCCTCAGACATTGGAAACCACTCCAGAAGTCATCCCAAGGACAGAAAAGAAAAATTATTGTTTGAGACTTGGGGAAAGTGTGTCAAATGTCTCACTGAGATTTCAGTCTCCTTACTTACTAAATCATTACCATTTTAGCTGAAACCTGTGAGCCAGCCCTCAGATATTTCCCACTGGATTAATTGTCCATAGAGATAAAGGGGTTTTATAAGTGGGATTGAAAAAGAAGTGGGAAATAAAGTGCTGTCTTATCAAGTACCAAACTTTATCTTCACAGCAGTCCTGTAAGTACAAGAGTTCTAGTTAGCCCAATTTAGCCATTAAGGAACCCAGTTTCATACATCTAGTGGCAGATGCTCGTTTGGAACTTGAATTCTAGGCTTCAAGTGTTGTCTTTGCATCAGGCCATGCTATCTCATTAGACAGCAGCTTGTCTTCTAGTGTCTGATGACCCAGATCCTTGAAACTAAGCCATTATTCTGGATGCCAGTGATATGCAACTTCAACCCTAAGGATTTTTAGCTGACCCCTCCAGGGACATGCACAATTCAATTCAGACCGTGGAATGACACCATGGAGAACTAGAATTTGATTCTTGAAACTAGTGTTAGGGCCCATGGAACAGGAAACCATATCTTCTTTAGTGATTTATTCCAGTCTTTCAAAAGCCCTAGGAATTAGGAATTTCTTTCCTCTAGTTTCTCCTTTAATATCTCCTCCACACTGATGACAGAGTAATCCTTCTTAAACACTATTTTCATATCAATCCTCTGCTCATAAAACTCTAATGGTTCTCTTCCAAGCCCAAATATTTTCGTCTAATATTTAAGCTTCTCCACAATATCAGTTTAACTTATATTACATTAACAATATTCTTAATACATTTTAATATATTCCTTCTCAAATCAGGGAGTTTATTCTCTATCTTCTGACTATATTCCAGAGAAAAAGTATATTTTTGCTTCTGTCTTTTTGTTTTTATTTTTCCTGCAACTTATTGTGTCTGCCATTCTTCTCTAATTAAATTCTACCCATTCTTCACAGACCATTTCCATGGCTTGTTTCCTCCATGATGTCTTCTTTGATTCCCTCAGCCCATAGTTATAATCTCTTTTCTTTCAATTCCCACAGTACTTACTACCTGCCTCTCTTGTCTTTCACTTAACAAAATCTTACAATGACATTCTACACTTTTCTTCTTATGATGTTATGGAGCTCAGAGAAGCAGTGTGGCACAATGGATGGAGTGCTGGGCTTCAAATTAGGAGCATAGGTTCTTATCTTGCCTTATTAGTTATGGCACCTTAGGCAAGTCATTTCATCCCTGTGTCTTAGTTTCCTCATCTACAAAATGGGGAGAGGTTGGACTTGATGATGCCTAAGGTTTTTCTAATTTTAAATTTATAATGTTTCACTGTTAGTAATGTTCATAGATTATAGACAGCGCTGAAAGGAACCTCAGAGGTTTTCTATTCCTATGCTTTCACTATAATGGTTTTTAAAGTAATTGTTATTGATTTTTTTATACGACCAGAATTTTTCCCAGCATCCTTTTCCAAATCACCTCCCCAAGGTCCATTCCATATATTAAATACTATTTTGAAAGGAGAAAAAAATAAAAAGAAGTGACCAAAAAATCAGCAAAGTGATCAATACATTGAAAAAATCTGAAGATATATGTAATTTTCCATACTTACAAAGGAGTGATATGAGAAAAAGAGATGTATAGGATGACAATCTACAAAAGTGTCATCCCATATTTCTTTGTCTGAACTATGATTATTTTTTGTATCATTTCAAAATTCACTTTTGATTGTAATGTGTTTGTACCTTTTGTTTACATTATTCTAATCATTGTGTATATTATTTTTTACTTTATTTTGCATTAGATAATATAAATTTTTCTGTTTTCCTATACTAATTATATTTGTCATTTCTTTCAGTAGGTTAGTATTTCATTATATCCATATATCACATTTTGCTTAGTCATTTCTAAATCAATGAGAATCTCATTTGTTTCTAATTCTTTGCTACCAAAAACGACTCCTATAAACATTTTGGTGCATATGGGATCTCTTTTCTTCTCAATGACTTTCTTATAAGCCTAGTTGTGTAGTCTCTGGATCAATGGATGTGGAAATCTTAGTTACTTTATTTGGTGATGCCAAATTCTTTCCAAAATGTTTTTTACTGATTCACAGCTCTAGCATAAATTGTATGTAACCTGTCTTCTCATAACCCCTCCAATAGCCACTACTCCTGTATTTTGCTATCTTTGCAAAATGTTCTTTGTGCTCCTATACTATTGAGGAAGGTGAGGCTCAAGGAAATAGAGTGATTTTGCAAAAGATCACACTGGTATGAAGAAGTAGAGATAGTATGGGAATGCAGGTCCTCTGATATGTGAGCCAGTATTCTTTACATGATACTGTGATGTCACTGCATGGGGACAGGCAGAGGTTCTTTTCTTTATGACTCCAAGATCATAAACAAAATGCTGGAACTAGGGGAGAAGTTTAAACTTGTTTGCTCTGAGAATAAGGAATTTGTGAGATGGAAGAACTCTAGTCCAACCGTTACTTTTCTTCCTTCCTTCCTCCCTTCTTTGGGGTGGAGGGGAAGGTCATTGGATATGATGATTTATTGCTGGTTCCCAGCATAAAACTCCATGCTTCTCCTCTCTATTACAGGAATTCTTTGAAATAAGGACTGTGAATAGGGCATAGGATCTCCAATATAGGGAAATAAGTTAGGGATGTGGACTTCCTGGTCATGAAATTCCTCTTTTGGTTGGGGAATGGAGATTCATAGTTTTCCACTTTACTCTCATTGGCCACACAGACCATGAGGTTCACTACAAGAAATAACCTGGTTCTCTACATAGAGAATCTATGTTCTCTATGTAGCCCAAGATTTCCTTCAAGAGTCACCACTTTCTTGATATCCTTATTTGACAAGTTTCTGCAAGAGTCAGGTCAGATTCATAATAGCTACATGGGGAGTAGGAAAATGGAAGGCTAGTCCTGGGGAGTTTTCCATTTAGCTCTGTATGAGAGTTGGTACATGACTTTTTGTTTACAGATGCAGTTGATGTAGCTTCTAAGGCTGAGATGCAACAAAGTATGGATTGATTCTCTGCTGCTTGTATTCATTTTGATGTGACAATTAACATGAAGGAAATAGAGATACTTCACCAGCAAGTACCACAAATCCATCCATGGAATCATCAGTTGCAGCAATAGGGAAGTTTTAAATGTTGTGGATAAGTTCACTTACCTTGACAACATACTTTCCAGAGATATACACATAAATGATTAGATTGATGAATGCATTGCCAGAACGCTCTCAGTGTTCAGGAAATTTCAAAGGAAAGTGTGGCACAAATTTAGAGTTATCTCTAAGAACTATTTGTGCCTGACCCGCTGTGGTAGAGCCTTCGCAACTTTTTTTGGTCTGGTCAGCCACAGTCAGACACACTGTACCTTGACCCCACATAGTGGTGTTATATTGGCCAATATAATTATACCACTAATCATATTTTAGAATAAAGGGCAACAGCCAACCAAGCAGAACAAGTGGAAGCAGAGAGGATGTTTTGAGCAATCCCACATCCATCATATCACAACTGGCCAGGCAGAGTGGACCTGAATGATCATCTAATCCAATTTCCCCCATTTATTCCTAAGGGGATAAGTGACTTGAACAAGGGCAAACAGATGGAAAGTAGCAGGAATGGCATGGATTGAAGTCATGAGTCCTTCCACAATGTTTTAGTACCTAGCATGATGTTGTGCACTCAGTAGGCACTTCAACATTTCTTGAATAAGAACATGAATGGACTTCAATGCTCAGTTATACTTGTAGATGAGTAAGGAACTGAAGCTGCAGTATGAGTATGAAGTCATAAGGAAGGTCCATGAGTGCAATGTTGAGGAGGTGACAGAAAGTTAGCTCCAGAGGCTGTGGCTAAAACAGCAATTGGATAACCCTTCCTGAACTATGCATTGGATTCTCTAGCTGAAGATAGTAAGTAAAAGTGTGTGTTGAGCTCTGGCTGATGTTTTCTGAGCTATTAGAGCTGCTTAGGGGCTCAATTTCTTTTATCATGGATAGATAATCCACCTTTATACTTGCTTGTTCATGAAATTCTTTCAAGAATATCACTTGGGGTGAGGGGAAGAAGACTATGGGAAATAAAGTTAGTATTATAGGAAAGACAGAATGGAATTGATATAGATTTAATGGAGCACAGGACTGTAAACCAAAAAGACTTGTGCCGAAATTCTACTTTAGACATTTAATAACTGCGTGATCCTCAATGTTATGTAAAAGGACTTTGGGCCTCAGTTTCCCCATTAGTAGAATGAGAGGGTTGGACTTAATACTCTCTCAGTACCTTCCAGTTCTAAATCTATGATCCTATGATGATTGTTGTCATGGCAACCCCTTTAGGTCATCTTTAGACTCCATATTTTCCTCAACTGCCTATTTCCTCATCAAAACTTGCCTATACTTTGTTTCAAAGAAATATGATATTTACAAGTTGGAAGAGATCTTGGTGTTATTTTAGAGCAATCATTTACAACCTCAGCAAACTATGACTGAGATAATAATTTGAGGAAGGTAGTGAAATCTAATTCTACAGGAGACTTCCATATCAAGAGCAGTGTTTTGCATATAGCAAGTGCTTAAGAAATAGTTTTTGAATAAACAAACAGTGATGACTCTACAATCTCTGCCCAGTTATATATATGAAATTTTAGGGGTTACTAAAAATTAGTCCTTAGACACTTACTATCTGTGTGACCCTGGGTAAATAACTTAATCCTGTTTGCTTCAGTTTCTTATCTGTAAAAAATAAACTGACGAAGGAAATGTCAAACCACCTTGACAAATGCCAAGAAAATCCCAAATGAGGTCATTAAGAGCTGGACACGAATGCATACCTGGACAACAACAACAAAATTAGTTACACTTTCTTCCTTATTAGCTTTTCATACTCATGTTAAACACTACTTAGGGATAGGGCACTGGCTATTGATGTATGCCTATATTAGATAGGAAAACACATTAGGCTACTCATTTGATTGTGACAAAAATAGCAGCAACAATAATAATGTATAATCATATAGCACTTCAGCTTTGCAAAGCATTCCCCTCACATTAATGACGTTATCAAATTATCTACCTTGTCACCTAGCATGCCCTTGAGGAAATCAAACTATCACTGGATAATCACTTTTCAGATATGTTCTAGTAGGGATTCATTTCATATACAGATTGAACTGGATGGCTACCAATGTCTCTTGTAAACCCCAGCTTCAATGATTGTATGAAAAATAGAATTAACAAGTATTGTTGGGGGCAGGGATTGTCAGGAAAAACATGGAGACTGCATGGCAGCATGAAAAGGCTCTAATGATACTATTTCACTATTTTTTCCATAGGTTTCTTTTCTCTGCCTTCATATCGACAGCTTGATTATCTCTGGGTAATTTCATGAAACCTCCTATAATCCTTTCAGGTACTAAAGTAGAAGAAACTCCAGGACCAAATATATACTCCTTGGTTTGGCTTTGAAAGTCTTCCCCAAGCTGGCTCAGCTTTTCTTCTAGGTTTATTTCATAACAATCTCCTTTCCATGTTCCCTTTGTTCCAGCCAACTTGGCTAGCCTGCTGAACCCTGTACATGACACTCCATTTCCTGCCTTCCTGACTTGGCAGAGGCTGTCCCCCATGTTTGGAATTCACTTCCACCTCATTGAATCCCAGGCTTCCTTTAAAGATTCAACTTAGGGGCTACTTCCTGTAAGTAGCCTATCCCTAGTTATTGGTGGCCCTTCCCTCAGACATTATTTCATGCATAATTTGGATTTACCCCTCTCTGTACATATAGTTTCCTGCCAATGAAACCTAATCTCATTGAGGGTAGGGATGATTTTATTATAAACTTTGCATCTTTCACATCTAACGTTCTACTAGACGTGTAATTGGTATTGAATAAAATGATTGTTGAATGAATGAAAGTGTAGTGGATCTGATATCTGAGAAGCTGGGCTTTATTCTCCCTTTTGCTACTTGTCATCTATTTGATCTTGGAAAGATCACTTTAGCTCTCATGTATAAAAGGAGGCAGTTGGATTAGATGATCATTTAGGGCCATTCTGGCCAGAGCACAGCTGGATTAATATGTTCGGTACTGAATACCATGTTTAGTAGGGACATTGCTAAGTTGAAGAGGATATTTTCCAGAGGAGAATAGTCAGCATGGTTGAAGCAGGTCATAGTCCCTTTAAGAAACTGATTTGTGATCCTTTCAATTGTGATCCTTTCAATCCTCTGATTGATTTGTGATTCAGATTACTCCCAACCCCTCCTAGCTGATGCATTATCAATTCAAGAAGCTTGGACCTTTGATTCACAAATCCTGGTCAAAAGCATCCCTTTGAATTCCAACAGGAGATCTGGGCTCTCCCAGCCCCCATTGGATCTAAGCCAACTTGGGACTCCACCCATGGACCCCTTTAGCTAAATCTCTCATTATAAAAAGAGACAAGCTGGAGTCTTCTCTTTGCACAGGTTCCAAACATGCCAGCTCTATGCTTGGCTTGGTACGCCAAGGGTCTCTGCCTGCTGAAATACTGTTTCCAGTGCCTATTTACTCTCACCTATTTCCTTAACTAGACTTTAACCTTACTTCCAATCCCCATAATACATTTCTTTTATCAATCTAGGTTTTTGGGTCTGTAAATTCCTTTACAGGGGACTCTTGTGCCATGAGAAAGGGAATCCTTAGTACTCTTTACCCTTGTGCCACCACTAGACTTCATTTAACTCCCTGACCATCAGAAACCCTAATTTCATTTGGGTTCCCCAAATATAAACCTCATCATGGTAAAGGGTTTTGAATCCTTACCAAATGAAGATAAATAATTGAAATAAATATAAATAAAAAAAGTAAATTTTTATTACATGTAAAGTGTAAAGAAAAGTAAAAAATATAAATGAAATAAAAATAATTGAAGATAGCTCAGTGAAGAAAAGATTTCAGTTGAGCATGATAGCTTTCTTCATCTTTGAAAGTCTGTCACATGGCAGAAAGATTAGACTTCTTGTTATTAACTCCAAAAGTCAGAACAATGGATAGACATTATAATGAAGTACATTTAGGCTCAATGTAAGGAAATACTTCCTAATGTTTTGAATTGTTTAACAGCTGAATGGACTATCTTGGGAAGTTCCCCTATATTGGAGGTCTTCAAGTGAAGGCTGTATAAGCACTCACATAATCAGTACGTAGTAGTAGGGTTTTTCTTTTTTTTGGCGGGGGGGAGTAATGTGGAGAAGATGGCTGCTGAGGTTGTTTGCAATTCTAATAGTCTGTGTTTCTGTCATCTTGTGAATTGTCTAGGGAAGAATAGTCCCAAGTCACATCCCTAAGCCTTTCTGCTAAAATAGTACATTAGAAGAAAATAAAAAACTCTTTTATTATAATAAAGGGCCCTTTCTCTAATGCAGTAACTTTGTTTTAAAGTTAAATTGAGAGTTGAAATGACTAGACAATAGCCTTTTAATGTAGTTGAGTGTAAATGCATTTTGAATGAGAAAGCATCTCAGAGATGGGTCATTTCTAATGTTCTTTAAAATTGTCAGTTTTGGAGGTTGAAAGGAAATGTGATTTTAAAGTCCAAAATAACAAATATCCCAAGACCAGTAAGAATTTGGACACCACAATGGTATAATTTAAACTGCCAAAGTTCTAGCATATTTGTGATACCAAATATACTTAATCAGTAATAATCCTGTCTCTCAAGAAGGTCCCTAATTTGTTTTATTGCCTTTTTATATTTGTCCCCTTTCATTTTCTGAAATATAATCATAGTTCAGCAACTCCATCTGCGAGTGATCCTGCGATGAATTCTGAGCTGTAATGATGTACAGTGAGTGAATAACAATTCCTTAATCACGCAGCTTCCTCCTATTGTCGCCTCATTTGAATTCATGGTTTTCACAGAATTCAATTATATTTGCAATTTCATCAAGAAATTACTCAGATAAATAACTGACAGAGTAAGAGTTCAGTCATTCGCTGAGAATTGAGGGAAGAATGAGTGTCAACAGTAAAAAGACAAATTTCATAAAATAAGGAAAAAGCACCATAAAGAAGAGACAAATCATCTGTGGTGAGTAGTAAAGAACATTGGCAGAGTTTTGTAGCAATAGATGCCAGTTACATGTGCATGGAGACATCTGACAGCAGCTTCCAAATTGGGCCTTACAAATCAGGTCAAATGCGATTTCCATCATTTCCAATCCAAGAGTCCTCATTGGCCTCTACCAGCATCACTCTGCTTCTGGGTATCCATACTGACTATAGCAATAAGGGAAGATATATGTGAGGACATTATAGAACCTGGTGGCCTCTTTTCTCATCTGAGCATGACATTAGATTTTTGGGATGGTTCCATGTGCCTTCTGCTGATAAGAGATGCTGTGTTAACTTTAATCTTGCCTATAGTCAAGAGCTTAAAAAAAAAAAGAAAAATGAATCATAGTTTATTTGGCAGCCATATCACCACTAGCATCCCTGGTAATCCCCAAATCAAGCCATTGTCTGAAAAAACTTAGTTGCTCCTCCTCCCCTCTCCTTATTTACTCAAAGATATCTTTCTAGTCTTTATATACACAGCATAACTATGTTTTTAAAAAATCTTAACAGTCCTGCTTCTCTCTGCCAGTCCCCAGTCCTCAGGAAGGTTAGAAGCCCCAGCACTCATTTTGTTAGTGTTACTGGGCATTTGAGGGAGGAAAGGCTTGTAGCTATTAGCCCATGAAACTTCTCTGGCCACAACTGCTTTTGGCACACCCAAAATCCATCAAAAGTTCTCTATGGGACAGATAATTAGTGAAGGTGGGTGTCATAATCCAACACTAATATTTTTTAAAGGAAATATCAGCAGATATTATTTTGAAATAGAAACAGTTCTCTGTAGATTTCTAGTGACAGAGAATTCAATTAAATAGAAATATAGACCAATAAAACAGGAAAGGGCTTTGGAGATGAATAAATTGTTCAAAAAGTATGAGTGATTTCATAAAAGTCCTATAAATAGTCATAGTGATTATCTCATGTTAATTTTATATATATTATGATTATACTTACATACACATTTTGTTTCTCTCATTGGAACATAAGCTTCTTGAGTAGTTTTTGTCTTTTCTTCTTGGTTCTATATCAACTAGTATGTTGCTTCACCAAGAATAAATGCTTACTAACTGATTTATTGATTGGATGCTTTGGAACTAGAACCCAATTCTTTCATCTCCTATTACTATATTCTTTCCACTAAACTATTGTATCTCTCAGTTCAATTAAAAAATAAAAAATATTCCCTCTACACATAAGCACTGCTCCTAGTATCATGGGGCACACCCAAAGAGTCTTTTGCTTCACAAAATCACCATCAAGACAAAATGAAACCAATGTTGATTTCTTTTTTAACCAGTTCAGGTGCCTTTGAGGACTGGGCTCTTTTCCATTTGGTGTGCTGGGTTAGATTAGTAAGAAACTCTCCATACGAATACTCATTAACTTAGGGCCTGATTCATAGGACTAAGGCAGCTTCACAAGAAGATTGCTTGGCTAAAACATAGGGAGAGGATGTGAAGCAGCTGCCCTTGTGGACCTTGAGGAGAATAAAACCTCTAAATGAAGGATCAGGTACACAGAACTTTCTATATAGAGAGAGGATAGACTCAGGGAAAAGAGAAAGTGGAATTGGCTTCTCTTTCTAGAATCCAATGGGATTTTGGATTCTACTAAGAACTTTTTGGGCTGAAGAGAGAGTATAGGAACATATATAAACATCATAAGAAAGTGGGCAGACAGAATTGTAAAGATTGTTCAGGAGAGGACTGGGAAATGAGTTTGGAGGCCATTGTGATGAAGAACTAGAATTTAAAGGGGATTGGTGGAAGAATCAACCAATCAATCATCAATCAATATATACTTATTCAACATTAGCTGTATGTTAAACTGGGGATACAGAAAAAGAAAGTCACACACTCAATGAGCTTACAATCTAATGGGAATTAAGCGAGCAAATTCAACAGCCACAGACTTTTTCCTTGTCATTTTAGGAATGAAGCAGGAGACACAAGGACCTTCCTAAACTGGGGCACCTGTTTATGATTTCTTCAAAGCAGGTTAATCAAAGAAAGAGCAGGGAAGGATACCACCAGAGAATTTACCAGAAAGTCCTAGGCATAATCTTTAGATCAATTAAGGAGAAGAGAGTCACAGCAGTTTCTTGTGAGGGCTGTCCCCAGGATTTGGCACATCATTACACTTCTCTATTGCCACTCCCCATATCTCCCCATGAATCCAGACAGCTCAAGAATACAAAATAGGACTGGAAAGGTAGAGGGAGGCGGGGTATTACTTAGGCTAGTCTGATTGGTTTCTCTCTCTGAGGTCATGGGCAGGAAAGGGCTAATCAGTGAGGGTGTATACAGATAGAAATGTCTGTGATGAAGCAGATTAAAGCACAGTGAGGGCAGGCTAAGAAAGAGAAGTAGATGAGAGGGAGAGGGAAAGGGAAAGGGAGAGGAAGAGGGAGAGGGAGAAAGAGAGAGGAAAAAAGAGAGGGAAAGGAAGAGGGAGAGGGAGGAAGGGAGCACAAGTTTTTAGAAAAACATCATCAAAGTAAAATTTTGTCCATACTATAATATTAGAAATATTGTAGTTTTTCCCAAGTCTTTAGTACCTGTCAGTAATCACCAGAATAATTACCTATATTAAGGAGGGAACAATTACAAATATCAAGGAAGCTCTAGGAGAACACGGACAATTTATAATGAAGAAAGTGAACTTCATTTTGGGCATGGCTTATGTGGGATTTGTTTTGTCAGATGTCATAGATATGTATTGAATGATATGTTTTTATTATTGCTTTTTTTAGTTTTTTCAATGGGGGAGGGTAGACAGATTAATTGAAAAACTTTTATTTAAAACAATAGCAAAGAGAGACAGAGAGAGAAGAGAAAGACAGAGAAGCAAAGAGAAAGCACATGGAACAATTATTTTATATTATGTTAGAGTTATAATAAAGCTTGGCAAATGAACACACTCTATTCATAGTCCTTAGTTTTTCTTTTCAGCAGAACACACTTAATTGACCTTCGATGCTTCTATGACAACAGTCATAGATTTTACAAAACAAAGATTTTAAACCTGGAGTTCATGAACTTTAAACAAAATTAATATTTTGATGACTGTTTCACTACAATTGGTTTCCTTTGCATTCCTATGTATTTTATTTTATACATGTAAAATGATGATTTTGAGAAGGGGACCTTAGGCTTTACCACACTGCTAGAGGGAGCCACAACACAAAAAAAAATGTTAAGAGCTCTTGTTTTAGAGAATCTTCCTTCTTTGTTTCAGGTAAGCAATCAGGTTTTTGGCTCTTCTTTCCCACTTTAGGCCTCCCCCACCACTTTTGCTCCATATTTGACTCCATATCATTAAATCTTAGATGGCAAAAAAGTTTAAAAGATAGTTCATCTGAATTGTAGCTGGGCAAGCAACCTGTTGATAGCTTACCCAACAAGTTATTGTCCAAATTTTGCTTGAAGATCATTTGTTTGAAGCCCACATTCTCTCAAAATACCCCATTGTATATGTGTATATCTCAAACTGTTAGAAATTTTTTCCTTGCTTTAATGCAGCCTCCACACATTCCTCTTAGAGTGGCTCTCAGGGACCAAATAAACCAAATGTTTTTTCATGGGACAGTCCTTCAAATGCTTAAAGTTATATCACTTAACCTCCCTGGGTCTCAATTTCTTCATCTATGAAATGAGGACAAATTTGGACTAGATAGCCTCCTGGGTCCCTTTCAGATCTAGATTTATGAGCTATGCCAGCGTAAACATTCTCTCCCATTTTCTTCATTAGATTATCGTTATGTCATGAATTCAAGCCTTTTGGTTATGGAGTTGGAGAGGATTTAAGAGGTCTTCTAATCCAACTTCCTCATTTTACAAAGGAGGTCCAGAGGGATTGACTTTACATGGTTATACAACTAGCAATTGCTAAAGATAAGATTTGAACTCAGTTCCTATGATTCTAAGTTTTTGCCCTTTTTACTGTACCATATTGTCTTTCCTGTTTGCTCTTTGGTTCTACATCTTATTAATGTCTTTCTTAAATTCTGGCTCCCAAATGTGCAACAGACTCAAGGCTTGTTATCCAACAAACACATCTGTAACACTCTTTGCTCCTCTGGATTCTAGAGTTCAGAAAGAGCAAATAGGGCCTAATCCAAGTTGCCCCATGAGTAATGTGCTAATTGTTTTTATTTCTATCATCCTTTCCACTTGACAGCTTTTAAAATGTCATCCTGTTCTCAGAATATCATTTAAATAAAGGACTTCAATTTTTTCTTGGTTTTCTTTGGTGGACAATGCGTCCTAGCACATTGCTCTCTGTCAGGTCATCACTATGACAACCCATGTTGAAAGAACATCTTCATTTGCCTCTGTTTTGTCCTTGAGAATGTAAATTCTCCTGAACTGGGGTGAAGGGAATGGAAAGAGGTGGTGCCCATCATTTTTAAGCAAGAAAGTATAAAGGAGAATTGTTTTTAAGTGGTAGTAAATAAGGGAAACTGTCTTCATGTTTGAGCGGTTCCAAGCTGCTGGGCTTGTCAGTGACTCAAGAATTTGCCCATTGGTGCTGTGATGTTCCAAGATTATAAGACAAATAAACGAAGAAACCCAAGATTCATTTTCATGTATAATAAAAAAAAAAACCTTCCCATCCTTCTTACCATCTGATTACTTCTTGGTAGGAAGTTTGAAAAACTCCAGGATGGATGACTCATTAACAGAATGCAAAACAGGAAGATTAATGTGATTGTTTTTCCTAGATGATGATAACAAATAGTTCTAGTGAAAAAGTTTTGTTTTGCATTGCATGATCTTTTGTTGGGTATCTAAGAGTCGACTTTGTCTTTCTGTTAGATAGATAGATAGATCATTTATTAAGCACTTACTATATTCCAGGCACTATGCTTAGCCTTAGGGATACAAATAAATTGGGCAAGACAGCTCACAGGGTTTACATTATAATGGTGGAGATGACACATAGAGACTAGCAGAAAAAAAGTAAGGAGGAGGTGAGCATGATCTATAAATAATTGGGATGTGATATGGAGGCTCTGTTCTGGGCAAGATAAGATGGTAACTCATTTATTAGAGTTTGGAATCCCAGGAGAAAAGTACAAAGTTCAGGTTGGGGATGAGAGACATGGAAAAATTGGGGATGGATGATGGCTGGAGTGGAGTAGAGATGACCAGGAAGTGTTATTTTTACATAAAAAAAGTGAAGGAAAGGCAGGCAGATTATAGACATTTGACATGACTGCCAATTTAATACTGAAATGTAGGATTATTGTAAAATAGTATTATTTGTCATACAGTGCCTTTTCTCTGCCACCACTATAAGAACTTTGATAAACAAAATAGCAGCTGTTTACGCAACTCATTTGGTAATTACTTGGTCTAAATAATCAATGAAACCAGATGGAATTAAAATTTGTTTTTTAAAATGCAAATGACCAAAGATTGGTCTTCATACAATGGGTTTTTTAATTTTTGATCACAAGTACCCTTGGAATCATATATTGGACAAGGGGATTACGATCAGTATCAGTAGGGTGAGTATCTCTACCAGTAAAAAGAAGATGTTTAGAAATAATGGAGTGATTATAAAGACAGGCTAAATATTTCAACCTATTAATAGCATAACAGTGGCAACCATGCATTCCTTCAAATTGAGTGGTGCAAGGTAATACATACCTGTTCCCTCATAGTCAGGATGAACTGGAGGCTTTTTAGCTTGGCATATGTGATGGAGAATTTTTCTAACATGATAATAATGTCCATGGGGACATGGCAACCTGAAAGGAAGGAAGTAGAAAAAGGACCTTTTCTCCACTCTTATTTGTTCATAGTAGAGAGGTGGTAGACTACAGAGATAGAATATTATAGTCACTATCAGATATAGTTAATAGTTTGTTTTCCCTAGCCATCTTTCTTACAAGGAAGGGCTCTTGTAAAGGTGATGGTGAGGGGATTGTAAAATGATAGAAGTAGAATATAAATTCCTTGAGATCAGGGATTATAAATACCTAGAGAAATATCTGGCAGAAAGTAGGAACTTAAATTCTTGCTGATTATTTATTGGATGAAATACTTTTTAAAAAGTAGAAAAAAGTTATTTTTGGATAGCTTCCACTTAAATGAGCCATATGGAGTTCTAAACAATAATAATAACAAATCTTAAGACAAGCACTAAGGATAAGATAGATTGATTAAGATTTATTAATTGCTTATTAGGTGCTGGATACTATGCAGGCACTGAAGATGCAGAGGAAAATATTTGTGATAGTATCTGCCATTGAATAGATTATAGTCTAGAGAAGAGAGACCTTCTATATAGATATTTAGAAATAGAGATAACAGATAGGATGAGAAATGGCTTTGGGACCTCACAAACTCTGTCGTGGATCACATAAGTCTCCTGGGAAGAAAATACAAGACCAGATACAAATGGTCTAGTGTGAGTTCAGTGATATGGGGAGAGATGGTGAGAAATATGTCCTTAAATAACTTTGATGGCAATAAGTAAATGAGGACTGGCTATAACTGTCAAGAATCTCCCTGAAACATATTATTTCAGCTAGAAACTTTCCCCAATCTATCAGAGAGGGGAAAAATTTCCCCAACTCTGCCCATCAGCAATGTTTTTTTTTTCCTCAGCACTGCCAATAACGATAATAAATGGCCCTCACACAGGCAAAAGGCTTGCCTGGGTTTACTGTTACAGTAGAGCTTTCATTTAGAACATGTTAAAGTGTAATAAAGAGAGAGGCTGAGGCTACTCAATATATTTTAAACTGTCAGTCTCTCTCTAGGTCACGCTGCATGGTTATGAAATATTGAATGGAACAGGCAGTGGGATTGCAATTTCCCGGTCTTGTCCCAAACTTTATACAGTCCACACAAATCAAGCATTTCCTGACTTTGCCCAGGGAAAAGGCTAATATCTGTGAATGAATAGCAAGAACGGAATTGAGAAATGAGGGATGTCTTTGACCAACATCTTTCTAGTTGAGCACTTTTTATCTCTCTCTTCAATCAGCATCATATCAGCCTCCTTGCTGTTCAGAACCATTGACCTTTGGGACAGATACAGCTTCTCTTCTTTTGAAATTGACTCCTTCTGTTTCTGTCACCCAGTCTGCATCTCTGTTGTAATCCTTTGCCAGCTCCTGGGTGTCATTCTTCCTATTTTTTCTAGCCTCATAGCCATATTCTCCACCACATTTCCCAGCCTTATACTTGGGGGCTTCAATGTACTTGTTAATTTTTGCTTCAACACAATGACCACCCCATTCATTGATCTCTTCGTATTCCATGATTTATCTTCATTTCACTTCAACTACCCAGATAGATATTTATACTTTCAATGGGGGCTTTAATTTTTTTTTTACTTCTGACCCCTTTTTGCCTGAGAAATTTTTATGTGATACCAGCTACAAAGTATACAAAATATATACAAATCAAACATTTACTGATAATAAATCATATTTTTGTGATCCCTACATTCAGTTATGCAACTCCATATGGAATTGTAAAGACCATTTAAGAAGCTTTGCTCTAGAAGATCTCTCCATTGCACTTAACTGTTCTACTTCCATGATAACTGAATTCTGAAATTGTCCTCTATTCATAACCTCCTGTCCTTCCATTTCTCCCTTTGCTTTACTCTCACTAAACTTATTCTTTGTCCACACTGTGATTGTCAATTATTGTTCTTCTTATCTATTCTTCTCCCAATTCATCACACTTACACTCTCTTCCTTTTACAGTCTTGGCCCCATATTCGATTAGTTCCTTTCCATCAGCTTTTTATTCCTATAGACCTGAATACTAGAAAACAAAAACTATTGAGAAAATGCCCTATTATGAATTCAAGTCATATAATCTTCAGAAGCACCTCACTACCTTAAGTATCCTATTCTTCCTTGATTGATCATTGTAGTGAATTCATATTTCTTGTAATGGATTTTCTAAACCTACTCTTTCTTCAAACTCCCTTTACCATTCTTGTCCTTTTCACTTCCTATAGATAGGGGGCAGCTAGGTGGCACAGTGGATAGAGCACCAGTCCTGAAGTCAGGAGTATCTGAGTTCAAATTTGACTTCCGACACTTAACACTTCCTAGCTGTGAAACACTGGGCAACTCACTTAACCACAATTGCCTCAGGAAAAAAAAATTGATGTCTTTTGTTCTTGCATCATTGTCATTTCTTGAAATATCCTCTATCTATACTCCTTAAAACAAACTCTCACGTTTAACAAAGAAAACAGTTAAGTGAAAACATCAGTATAGTGACATAATTCTTCCCAGTGGAATTCTTTATATAAATAATTGCTAATTATAAAAAATATTCAATTACATTCACATATTACCGTTATTCCCCCATTGATGGGTACCTACCTTTCTTCCAGTGCCTGTCTGTCTCTGTCTCTGACTCTGTCTCTCTGTCTCTGTCTTTGTCTCTCTGTCTCTGTCTGTCTTTCTGTCTGTCTCTTCCTCTCTCTCTCTCTCTCTCTCTCTCTCTCTCTCTCTCTCTCTCTCTCTCTTTCTCACACACACACACACACACACACACACACACACACACATACACCATGAAAGTCAGTAATATATCACAAGACTTCAAAGTGGGTTGGAGCCCAATTATTACTGGCTTTAAATGGAAGGAGTTTTTACTTTGTTATAGCCACAATAAGGAGTTACTGAACTTTAGGAGAATTAATATTTTCAGCTACATAAAGGAGAGATTAAAGAGTGGAGCTATGGAAGAAAGGAGAATAATTAGGTGGCTTTTGAGCTAGATTGGAAGAGATATGATGATACCTTGAACTAGGATGATGACTGCATGATTGGGGAAGAGATAGATTTAAAAAATGTTGTGGTAGAAGTGACTGGACTTCAGAAGTAATTGCAGATGTGGGCTAGAGGAAAATGAGTTAGTTTAAGATAACTATGGGGTTATAGACTTGGATAACTGGTGAAGTAGTATGATATTCTTGGCAGAAATAAGGAGGTTAGAAATGAGGGTGGATTAGTAGAGGAGGCAAGGGAAAGATGATAGATTCTTACTGAGATGTATATTGAATGTGAAATATTTATGGGACATCCAGATAGACATGGCTAGCAGAAAGCTGGTAACAAAATAATAGCTGCTTTAAAGATTGTGATAATCAGAAAAAGATAAAAATGTTAAAACACAGTAGTAAGGACTTGCAATCAGATAACATAATTTTGTAGTAGAATCCCTCAGTATGATTTCATGACTTTCTCTGGTAGTATTAGGAATGGAGAGAGAAGGCAGAGGGGATGGTTCAGGGTTTGTTCAAGAATGAATGCTTATAGGACAAGGAGTAGGGCATTTGAAAAGAGAGAATAGAATGAACAGATTAATTATAGGATCAAGATTTTGAAGGGAGGGAAGTGAGTTTTCAGCTGGGATGATTGATTAGAAAAACAGAGAAGGATACAGTGACTGAAGGTTGTAGTGACTAAGAAGAATAGGTTTAAAAGGGACGAGGCACAAAGAAATATGACAGGATAGGAGGCTATGGACAATTAAAGAAATATCAAAATTTTATATGGTGGAAGTAAAATATTTGTGAGAAAAGGCAAGATTAAGGATTTAGCCATCCTTGTGTGGGCTGAGATGAAGTTAGCATTGGAAGTCATGGAAAATGAGGTTAATAAGCTGGAAGACTAGTTTTTGTTTGAGAGAACACCAAAATACATATGGAAGCCTTCAGGTAAGGCTTCCCGTGGATGCTCATGTGATCTTTCCTCTGGGATAAGGATACAGTTCTTTGGATTATAACCCTTTCTTAATGTAGTAGTCTCTTGATATTCAAACTCTCACAAGAGTTTCCTCTCACAATTCCTCTCACAAGAGGAAAGTCATGGTCTAAAGTATCTGTCTCTTACAACAAATAAACATCTCCTTCATTTTGTGGGAATATTCTTTAGTTTGTTTCTACTTCTGGGTGACAGCCTACCTTTTCCCTTTTGTTTACCTTTTTCAATCCCGGACTTTCTATTTCATTGAACTATTAGAGGCAGCTAGGTGACTCAGTGCATAGATCTGGACACAGAATGATCTAAGTTCAAATTTTACATCCCACACTTGTTAGCTTTTTGATCCTGGGCAAGTAATTTAACCCCTTCCATCCTCGGTTTCTTTCTCTGTAAAATGGGGATATTAATAGTATCTATCTCCCAGTGTTTTGTGAGGATAAATTTAGATAATACTTATAAAGTGCTTTACAAACTTTGAAGTAATATAGAAATTCTAGGTAACAAATTATTATTGTTATTATGATATTCTTTTGCAGTCTTCACTCTTGTTAAGAGATTAGAAAAATTAGTAACTCTTAGCTGTTCCATTTTGGATTAGAGATGATAATGTTCTACATCTTTTTTTGTTTTTCTTACCTCCTTCAACTTCATTCTAGCATCTTCTTACTGCTTAATCCCTCCCACAAATACAATGCATATGTGTATATCTGTATGTGTGTATGTTTGCATATACATATATGTGTGTATGCATATATACACACATGCAAACACATACATAAATCATGTTTAGGGGATCATTGGATTTTAATCCATGGAGTATTAATTCAGTTTTTCTCCATTTTCCCAAATCTCTTTTTAAATTTATGGTACTTTATATTCTTTTTGTTCCTGGATGATTCCTCTTTGTTCTTTCCCCTCAGTTCAATTTCTTCCATTAAAAAAAATGAATAACATGTGATCATGAGATAATTGCTAATTATACTATTTGTCTTCTGTTTTTGTTGTTTGGTGTATTTGCCTCTTGGTATTCAAGCTCCCACTGGATTTGCAAGTCAAATATTTTGCTTACTTCTCTGGTGAAGTTTTTGCTTTCTTTCTTTTTTTCCCCTGAAGTGATGCTTCAAATGCTTCTCTTTTGTATAAGTTTCATCTTTTCTTCTTTGATAATTAGATCCAACTTTGCCTTATATATTATATTGGATTGTAGCTTAAGTTCCTTTTATTTGCTTTTTATGATATTGTATTTCATTCTCTTTTTCCATTTCTCATGACTATAGAATAATCCTGTGTTATTCAAATTATCTTCCCTTCATATTTGAATTTATGACTCCAGGTTGCTTGTAAATTCGTTATTTATTATTAAAATTACTAAATTAATTCACTACTAACTTCTGAGTTTCAAGCATGGAATTCTGTTCTGTTAGTAATCTATGAATTTGGTTCATCAATGATTTGTTGTTTATATTTAATAATTCTGGATAATTTTATTGTATTGCTTCTTTTAGTATAGTATTCAGGTTTTTATTTTTGATTTGTCATGGTCTTCTACACTTGTAATTATTTTTTAAAAATTAAAATATTTATTAATGACTTGTAGCTAGGTGGCTGTAAGAGTTTGGAAGTTTGTTCAGCTGAACTTATGTGAGCTAATGCTGACTGAAGTGAGCAAAAACAGGAGAACATTATACACAGTAATAACAACATTGTATGATCATCATCTTTGATAGACTTAGCTCTTCTCAGCAAAGCAGTGATGTAAGACAATTACAAAAGTCTCACAATAAAAAATGCTATCCACATTCAAAGAAAGAATTATGGAGTCTGAATGCATATCAAAGAATATTACTTTCATGGCAAGGAACTGGAGACTGAATGAATGCCCATCAGTTGGAGAATGGCTGCATAAATTATGTTATATGAATGTTATGGGATATTATAATTCCATAAGAAATGATCAGCAAGATAATTTCAGAGAAACCTGGAGAAACTTACATGAACTAAGTGAACAGGAGAACATTGTATATAGAATCAGCAAGATTTTATGATGATCAATTCTGATGGACATGGCTCTTTTCAACAATAAGGTAATTCAGGCCAGTTCCAATAGTCTTGTGATGAAGAGAACCATCTGCATCCAGAGACAGGACTGTGGGGACTAAGTGTGGATCACAACATAGTATAATCAGTTTTTATTGTTTATTTGTGTTTTGTTTTCTTTCTCAATTTTTCTTTTTTATCTGATTTTCTTGTGCAGTATGATAATTGCAGAAATATGTAATAGAAGAATAGCACAAGTTTAACACATATTGGCTTATTTGTTGTCTAGGGGAGGGAGGGAGAAGGGAGGGAGAAAAAATTTGAAACACAAGGTTTTGCAAGAGTGAATGTTGAAATTTATCTATGCATGTGTTTTGAAAATAAAAAACGCTTAAAAAAGAATACTACTTTCACTTTTCATGGTTTTTCCCTTCTGTTCTGATTCATCTTTCATCACATGATCAATGTACAAATATGTTTAATATATTTATATATGCAAAACCTATATATATATATATGTATATATATATATATACACATATATATGTATTTATATATGTATAAACCTATAAGGGAGAAGGTTAGGGAGGAAGGGAGGGAAAAAATGAAATTCAAAATCTTATAAATGTGAATTTTCAAAACTATCTTTACATGTAATTGAAAAAAATAAAATGCTATTAAGTGTAGAAAAAAGAAAGTGAAAAGTAGTCTGTTTTGGTCTTCATTCAAATAATATCAATTATTTTTGGGAGATAGACAGCATTTTTCAGCATGAATCCTTTGGGATTGCCTTGGACCTTTGCATTGCTGAGAATCGCTAAGAACTGTTATTCACAGTTGATCATAGTACAATATGGCTTTTCTGTGCGCAATGCTCTCCTAGGTCTGCTCGCTTCACTTTGCATCAATTCATGTAAGCTTTTCCAGCTTTTTTCTGAAATCATTTTGCTTGTCATTTCTTATAGCATAGTAATATTTTATCACAATCATATGCTACAATTTGTTCAGTCATTTCTCAATTGATGTATATTTTCTTGATTTCCATTTCTTAACCACCACAAAAAGGTTGCTCTAAATATTTTTTGAAATTTGTAATTCTTAAAATAACCTTGCACATTCTGTATTCAAGGTAAGTCATTTTGTCTTGTATAGAATTTATATATTAAATATTGTTGCGTTTTGCTTTGGAAATTTTCTTTAATTTTGGTATTTTTTGTTCCTATCTCATTATTCTCTCTCAGATTTATTATTTATCATGTTTTCTAAGTTCTGCATCTTATTGTTTATGTGTCTTATTTGAAATTTTAGAGGATATAAATTTCTGACAATGTAATTTTAATTTTTTTTTTCATTTTAGAAGTTTTTCTGGAGTTTCTTAGTATTGTCCTATGATCTCTGGGAGGTCTGCAGAATTCTTTTTTGATGAGAAATTTTATTTTATTTTTTGACAAAATATAATGAATGCTCATAATATTAGGATTTCTTAATTTTTTAAATCATTTTTCTTTCTGTCTTTATGAACTATTCTTTGAATTCATTTGCCTGTAAAAACAGATTTTATTCATACAATTCACTAAGCCAATTTGGTTTTTCAGTCTTTCTCTTGAATTCCTCATTGTTTGTTTCTGATTTCTAAACCCTTCCCATTCCACTGATGTATATACCTAATGCTGGCCATCTTATATGAATTGAGGATGTACAGAAGATAATACCATGTACAGATAAAATTCTTTTGGGATGTAGATTGGTTACAATTGATTTGCCATTTCCATTTCCCAATAGAAATCCCTTTCTTCTCAAGCTGGCTCAGTTCTTCTCTGTGCTGCCTGAACCTTTCTCTTTGCTTCCACTTGTTTCCTTTCCATCAAGATGCTGACCAAAGATAACATTTTTTTCCATTTCTCGTGGAGAAGGGAAGATTTAGATTGAGAAGAGGGAGCAAAGGAGGGATTTCCATTGCTACTCCTTGAAGCATAAACCTTTGAGGTTCTTTGCAGAATGTGTTGCTCAATGAAAACTATAAGGATCAAATGAAATGATATTTTTAAAGTGCATAGCACTATGCCTGGCACGCAGTAGGGGATTAATAAATGCCTTTTTCCTTGCCTTTCCCCAAATATTTAAGTTTTAGAACTTATATTTTGGTACTTTAAAAAAATCTTGTATGGTGTTTCTATTTTCTTATCTCACAGATACAGTTTTTAAATACTCTCTGTTGTATAAAGTCTCTTCTAAGGTTTTTCAATTTGAAGAAGTTTGAGGAAAACAATTACTCTGCTATCTTATCTATAACTTGAATCTATGAGGGCAGAAGTTTATCTAAATAGAAAAACTGGTAGCAAAATATTAAACTTTTGAGAAAGAAGAGAGAAGGCCCTAAGGACTAGTGGACATCTATTACCAAAATCTGAACAAGGTAATATGTAAAATGTATATATGTTTATACATATATACATATGCTTTAATGTATTCTCTAATTCAATCCCCATAACAACCCCATTGGGTAGGATTATTATATTATATATTATTATCATATATATAATATGCATCTTATATATATATGTATTATGTCATATCATATCATGTATTATATATTTATCTATATAATGTATATAATATGTAGATCTGCATATGATATATAGCAATAATATATATCATATGCAGATCTACATATTATATATAACATAGGAATAACATATACAAATATATTAACATAGGCATTTATAACATAGATATGTACAGATTATATAATACATGTATGATATATATGTATAGATATTCATAATATATAATAAGCATATGCGAAATGACTAACAAAACACAAATACAATGCAGCATAAAAATATAACATTGATTTTTGGTTTTCTAAGTCACTATGCATTCCACAAAGATCCCTTTCTTTTATAGTTTGACACAGTTTCCCAATTACATTTTAATCTAGTTTAAGTCTCACTCCAGAGTTTTACTGATGTTAGCTATGCCTACAAGTTTGACATCTCTGGGTTAAAAATTGGTTTTCACAGGATGTTTTACTTAGACTTCCAATAGTACTTGTCATCAGGAGCCAATGTAGACAAGGATTTCTGGACCTGAGATTCTCAGTCTCTTTAAAATCTGGGATTTTATGAAAAGTCATACTACATATAAGAAGTATGCACAATGTCTACTTACCGTACCTATACATAAAGAACATAGTTGACTTTGGGGTCCCCTACTAGTGTCATTGTTGATGTCCTCATTGATTTTTCCTGTGGCATATCCAAAGATTACAACTCTCTCAGCAGAATTATACCTCTATTACAACAACAACAATGGCAGCAACTAAATTTTAATAGTATTTTAAAGTTTCCAAAGTACTTTGCACATATTTCCTCCTTTGAGTATTACACCAAGCCTATGACTTGGGTATCAAAGAAATAATTAGAGCAGAGATTCCCTCTTCTTGTGCTTATCTACTCTATGTATATAATTCAATTACAGAGCAAGGTCTTTATTTATCCTCATCTCCTTACAGAATGATATTTGAAGCTCTCTATCTGCCCTTGTTTTTAAGCCCATAATATTGACAAACTGCAAATAAGTCAAATGAAAACTGATTCCAAAGCTAATCTTTTCCCAATTGCTCCCTAATATTCTCCACACTATGCTAGATACAAAGGCTATAACTCCTTTACCTATTTAACCTAGCAGCTACAGACTACACCTACCCACTAGGCTAAAAAGACAAATATCATAATATTTGCTTTCAAGGAACTTGTAGTTATTTTATAGAAGGAAAATGACCTGTGTACAGATAACTCCAGAATATAATTTTCAATTCAAGATGCTGATTCTTCTATGGGGATTACAGAGACAAATATTAAAGATGAACAGAGATCTTTTAAAAATCTATTATAAATGCCTCATTTTCCAAATGCAGTCAATTTCCCATGATCACATAACTAATAAGGGCCAGAACTAAAAAAATATAGTAGGCACATAATAAATGCCTGTTGAGTGAGTGAATCTGGCCTCAAAGATTAGTGTTCTTTTTATCACACCACATTGTTCTGTTTTAAATGATTTGCTCAGATAATATAAATGTGAGGATTCTGCCCAGGAAAAGCCCCCAAATAACTTTATATTTAGGTATGTGTAGCTGCTATCACTGAAGAAGTCAAATCTTTAGAAACTTTAATGGACAATGCAGAAACAATAAGCCCCTTTTGGGCCTCAACAATTTAATCAATCAATAAGTGTTTATTAAGTATATTATACACACACATGTTTCTTTAGACACAATTACAAAGTCTTTGGAAAAGGAGGAAGCATAAGTGTTCCTCAAATATCTCTCCATTCCCTGCCACTGTTTCTCCCCCCACCCCCCAATCCTCTCCAGGCTTTTTGTGAGCTTTGTTCTCCACTCACCAAAGTCAGCCCCTGATTATTGAGTCACAAAGCCTCTACAATGGGCTTTATGTTCCTGCCGTGCTCTCGTTCTGCAGATTTCACTGCAGACCTGTCAGAGCCATGGGAAGCCTCTAATACACCATAAATTAAACAAAAAGGGCTTTGTGTTTCAGCTCCTTGAAACCATGGCATATCCCATGAACAGAGGAGGGATGCTGCCAGCTGTGGGATGGCTATCTCTTCTTTGGGGACTTGAAATATTTCTCTTCCTCAGCACATCTGTGATTTCCCTCAGGGACAGCATCCTCCCTTCAGGCCATGCATTGCTCTAATGATGGGCATATTTCAGAGCAAACACCCAGCATGTGCCCTTTATTTCCCAGAAGACAGGACAAATATCTAAAATTATAAATAATATAAAGCAGTAAATGCTACATGAGAAATGAAAGATGATGAAAGAGAGGAGAGAGAAGAGAGGCAGGGATGGAGGATGAGAGAGAGGGAGGGAAGGAAGCAGAGAGAGAGGAGGAGAGAAAGAGACTGGGTGGCCTATGAGCTGATCTGGTTGAAAAATTCTTAGGCGAGGAGGTGGAACTTGAGTGGACCCAAGTCATAGAATCACAGATTTGGAACTGGAAAATATCTTAAAGGTCAACTCCCTTAGATTATAGAAGAGAAAACTGTCCAAATATATTAAATGATTTGCTCAAGGTAACAAAGGTAGTTACTTGAAAAATCAAGGCACAAATCTAGGTCTTCTGACTTCAGAGCATTCTCATTGTATCATACTTCTTCCAAGAAAAAGGTAGAATTTCAGTGAGCAGAGAGGAGAGAACAATATTCTGGACAGAGGCAACAGATTAAGCAAGGTACATAGCATATTTAAAAAGTCAAGAGAGAAGTTTGACTGGATGAAAGGTTTAGTGTTATATAGGGATCCCAAAATGGCAGCTTGAAGATGAATCTATAGCATTTGTTCAAGTCATATAAGCTTGAGCCATTTAAAAAGTTTTATTGTCTCCATGGACACCAGTTTTTATATCAACAGCCTTATTTTGGTCAACATTCAGCTCATATTTCTAAACAGTCCAAGGACTGGGTAATAGCCAGATTTCACAGGAATTCCCAGAGATCACAAGAGAGACTTATCTTATGAGGGAAGGATTCAGAGATGGCACAAATCAAAACTCTCCACCAGAAATTGTCTTAATTTTTCAAAAACAGGGAAACAAAGAGGAATGAAAAAGTATTTATTAAGCATTTGTTTTTTGTTAGGCATTATGTTAAATGTTGAGGATATAAATGCAAAAATTAAGATAGTCCTTGTCCTCAAAAAGCTAATAGAGAATGATGGCATATAATGAGGATGTTTGAGGAGAATTTCCAAGGAGAAGTGTTTTGCACTGAAAAAAATAAAAATGATGGTGAGTATAATCTTAAAGAAATTGAAATAGTAGAATTGATTTAATGATTTTATTCCTAGAAAAAGAGATAGAAAGGGAGAAAGTGGAAAGTGGAGGAGGAGTAAACATGTAGAGAAATATGGTAGGAATATGGCCAGAGTTGATTGTGGGATGTATGGAGGATTTCTCAATCCCGAGAAAAGGACCTGAGGGCAAAACTTGGAATGCCAAGTTGGAGGAAGAAGATAAAAGGAAGTAGTTATGGCAGAAAGATAACTGGAGTTCAAGAATTCTCCATATAATCCTAAATTTAAGGTCCCACTTCCTGTGCAATTTTTTTTTCAATTGGGGAGAGATCATATAATACAGACTGACATGGTGGTGGGGGGGGTTGTGCCTTTGTGAAGGAAGATAAGCCTCCAACTTTGGGAAGCACAAGTATAAGTAACTTTGATCAAAATGTTAAGTCCATAGGTTTTTAGGGTCAGATGGAGTTTTTGAGCTAATCTAACATTCTCATTTTACTATTAAGAAAACAGACTACTTATATAACTGAGGACAAGTCCCTTTACCTTACTGAGTCTGTTTTCTTAATAGTAAGGGTTTGAATGCAAGTCTTCTGACTCCAGCAACATTGAGTTACCCCTTTTTACCATACAACTCTCTTTGAAAAAAAAAAAAGGCTATCTCCTGGGAGGAGATAGTTAGGTAGACCCAGGCATGGTGGAAGAAAAAGGAAGTCATTGATTATAGTTGCATGTGTGAGCATCAAACTTCCTTGGGAGCCATCCATGGTGCTGACTTCTTACTTTTCAGTCTTTCTCAATGGAGAAAGTTTGTATACTGTTGGAGCCAGCTCAGTGAGCTACATACTCTTGTGTGTAATCTGCTCTATTTTACCCCAATCTGTCCCAAACTACATCTCTATGTCCACTCAAAATTCCAATACTGCTTGAATGATCCTATAATGCCAGTGTGGAGTCTAAGTCATTAAAAAAATTAGATTTATGGAGAAGGTAGGTGGTGCAGTAGATAGAGTACCAGCTCTGAAGTCAGGAGGACCTGAGTTCAAATGTGGCCTCAGCACTTACAGGTTCCTATCTTGTGACCCTGGGCAAGTCACTTAATCCCAATTGTCTCAGCAAAAAAAAAAATAGATTTATTACTCTTGACAATAGAATAACTCTAGACATTCTCTAGGTTCCTAAAGGGCTCATAAATCTAAAGAACCTGAGCCCCATCTTGATTTGTTGGTTGTGTTGTGTTTTTTGGGGGGTCTTTAACAAGATGCTATATCAAAACTCCTTAGCAAAATATGCCTATTATTTTGGAGTCTGATGACCAAAAAGACAAGCTCTGAACTCTATTATCTCTTTGTCCAGAAGTGACTGACAAAATAAACTACTACAATTTTTTCCAATGGTCCAGGGCAGAGTTTTATTTCTCAGAATTTTCTGTCTTCCATTGAACCACAGCAAGGAAAAGAATTCACTTTCAGCCTATTTTTGAAAACACCTGGGTCACTGATTGAGAAATTTTCATCTTCTGAATGATAGCCAAAACACAAGCCACCTACAAAAATATTGTGTGATATGATGAAAAGAACAATGGACATGGAATATTAATTCTACTCCCTTTAAACCTTTCTATAAGCAATCCTGTATGACAATGAATGAATGAAAATAAATATGAAATGCTTAGTACATCCTAAGCAGTATGTTAAACATTGTGGTTATAAATATAAAAATGACAATCCCTCCCTTCAAGGAACTTACCTTCTAGGGCAGAAAAGACATATAGAGAAGTGGTAATCAGGGAGAGCCATTTTGTTTTATCAGTGGAGACATAAAAGAGTAAGAAGACACAGTCTTTCTAGGAGAAGTGGCAACTGGTTTTATTATGAATGTGTGTGCTGGGATAGTAGCTGATGAAATGAATGGGAGTGAAGTGAATCAAAACTGGAGCTGGTGCTAGATGTAATGATCAACTGAGGCAACTACCAATACGCAATCACTCCCTGGGGGATAGAAATATTAAGAGATGCAACAGAAAGCATATTGGATTCAAAATTATAAACTTAGTCTTTCCACTAGCAAGTTGTCTTACCTTAATCCATCACTCTAACTTCTCTGTGACTCACTTTCTCAATTTGGAGGAATCATTATATGATTCTTACCATCTTTAAAAATGTGTGAGATCTATATCTCTCTTTGGCTTATTCCACTCCAGTTCTTCTACTATATTACTTATATTAAGTAGAAGATAATTAAATCACCAGAACTATTATCTGTATCTTTAGGGGAATCTAGTGGTGTATGAAGAAGATAAAAGAAGAAGTCTTCTTATTTATAAGCTTTCCCTTCAGCAGCCTAAGACTGAAGTATTAGAAAGTGCTGCTCAAAAATATCATTCATCCAGAAAAGAAACTGAGCTGAAGAAGCTCTATATCTCTGTCAATACAGCAGTCTGTGTCCATCAGTAGCTCAAACCAATGTGGCTCTAGGCTTCCCCTTGGAAAGATTTTCTTCTTATCCAAATATACATATAAATAAAGAGACAAAGAGGCAGACAGATGCCAGGTTCCCCTGCCTGTGTTTGCAATGGGCTCTCTCTCTCTCTCTCTCTCTCTCTCTCTCTCTCTCTCTCTCCCTCTCTCTCTCTTTTTCTCTTTCTCTCTCTCACCCACACCCACCTACCCACACACTCATACACATACACCACACACTTACACATATACTCCTCATGAGTCCTCAGGTTTCCCCTCACATTTGCTAGGAAGGAACAAGTGACAGGTAGTGAGTAAACTCCTTTTGGATCATTTCCCAGATCTCTGGTTCTTTTCAAATTTGTTCTTCACCTGAGCCTCCTGCTCAGGCTGCCAAGAATTCTAAATATTATAATCTGTCAAACTGAAATCCTCTTCTTAATTGTATGGGAGAGGGTCTTTGTTTCCCCTATATTGATTCAGTGATCACAAGAATACATATGCATGCCCAACAGATACTAGGGATAGATGCCAGGCCTGGATAACCCAGGTGACAAGACATAGTGGGTAGAGAGCCAAATGGCAGATTAAAGATAGCACTCAGCGGAATTCTCTCAGCATTCTCTCCAAGTTTAAAAAACCTACCTCAAATCAAATTTTCATATGACAGACCCTCCCCCAAAGGTCAGGGTCACCTTTTTCAGACAGAGAAAACAAGAGATTCAAAGAAAAGGTTAGTAAGCACCAAGGTAGGTGGAAGCTTGTCTGAAGCGCAAACTCACAGCAGCAGCAGCAGTTGCTGCTGCCATTGCTGCTTTAGGGTCTCTCAGCTCAGAGATGGTAAGGTATTTAGAAAGAGATTACAGAACAGACATTGCTGACACTAGCTATAGCTATTGTTAATTGGCAAGTCTATTGCCCTATACACAGCTCTAGGTCACAGTTCCAGAATGGAAAGGAGTGTTTTATGTCAGTTACAAGAGAGCATGGCCAAGAGGAATGTTGATGCTTGTAGCTGCAGGGGAGGAGGGGACTTTCCTAAGTAAAGAACAGAGAAAACACAGAAGGATAATGCCACCTTGGAAGAATTGAAAACTTGCAGATACTCAGAACTAGATCTGAAAGCAACAACTTGAAAAAGCCTGAAGCTTGGAATAGTTCTTCCACAACACAGACTCTAATTTTAACATAAAATTCAAAATCAAGAAATAGGTTGAGAATGAGGTATGATCAAACCATAAGTATAAACGAACATGACCATAAAAATTACTATGGTGGTAGGAAAGCCCAAGACTCAAATTCAGAAGAAGTCAATAATGAGCAAAGTGTTACAATCAAAACTTCAAAGAAATATATTAATTGGGCACAAGCCCAACAAGAATTTTAAAAAGACAAGAGTGGTAGAGGAAAAATTGAAAAAAGAAATGAGAACAATACAAGAAAATTATAAAAAGAGAATTAACAATTTGCTTAAACAGGCAAAAATATTAAAGAAAATAACACTTTCAAAACAGAATTGGTTCATGTTAAAAGAGGCACAAAAATCACTGAAGAAAAGCCCTCCTTAAAATCCAGAACTGGCTAAATCAAAAAAGAAGTACAAAAAATTACTGAAGAAAATTATTAATTAAAAATCAGAATTGATCATCTGGAAGTTAACAACACCATAAAACATCAAGAAACAATAAAACAATGTCAAAGCAATGAAAAACATCGAAGAAAATGTGAAATATTCCATTGGAAAAATAACTGGTCTGAAAATAGGTCTAGAAGAGATGATTTAAGAATTATTGGACTACCAGAAATCCATAATCCAAAAAATCAAAGCTTAGACATCATATTTCAAGATGTATTTGCAGGTATATATATGTATATGTATATGTATACACACACACACATATATATATAATATACACAAACATACACACATACATAAAGGAAACTTTTCTGATGTCTTAGATTCAGGGGATAAAAATAGAAATGGAAAAAAATATCTATAACCTTATGAAAGAGTCCCCAAGATATAACTCCTAGGAACATTATGGCCAAATTCTAGGGCTCCCAGGTCAAGGAAAAAATATTGCATGTAGCCAAAAAAAATCAGATATGATGAAGCCATAATTGGAATCACACAAGATTTAGCTACTTCCATTTAAAGGGATGGAGAGCTTAGAATATGATATTCTTTGGAAGTCAAATAATCTAGGATTACAACCAAAAAGAATGTATTAAAAAACTGAGTATAATTTTTAGGGGGGAAAATGGATATTTAATGAAAAAGAGGACTTTCAAGCATTTCTGATGATAAAATCAGAACTGAATACAAAATTTGACATTCAAACACAAAACTTAAAGAAGCACATAAAAAAGGTTAACATGAAAGGGAAATCATAAGGAATATAATAAATTTAAAATGTTTTATTCCTATTTGGGAAAGTGATTTATGTAACTTCTAAGAATTTTATCAGTATTAGGACAGGTAGTTTACATAAATTAGTAAAGGGAGTTTACATAGACTGAAGGAATGGAAATGAGTCAATTATGTTGGAGTGATATTCACCTAAAAAGCACAGGGAAAGTGGGGAAGAGAGAGGTAGTGAGAAAAATTGTCTCACATAAAAGAGGCACACAAGGCAGAATATTTACAAGTGGAGGGGGAAATGGGAGGTGGTGTGATGGACAATTCTTGAACCTTACTCTCAAGGAATTGGTTCAAAGAGAAAAGAATATAGGTACACATAGAATTGTTCTACAACATTCCCTAGACATAGTTGTTCATCAAGAATCACCTTTATCAAGAGTAGGATAGCATATGTTAACACTGATTTTTGGCACCAAGATTTATCATTACTTTTAAACTAATTATGAATGTTTCAGTTTGTTTCTATTTGCATGATATGCATTTCATATATTGTTATGCTGACTTTCTTTATTTGCACCACTGCCTATCAATTTTCCCACAAAGCTTGTTGGTACTGGTAATACAGTGCCAGAATTGGAGTCAGAATGATAAGGGAGTTCAAAACCAGACCAAGACACTTATTAATCATGCAGCTCTAGGCAAGCCATTTCATTCCCGAAAGATACACATGTAAGTTGTTCATTAAAATAAAGAAAAACATAATTCTTGAAATCAATGTATTACCTTTATCCCCAAAGGTAACAAATCAGTTAAATCTGTTATGTTTATTCCTATTGTTATTTAGTATATGTATACCCTTTGCACATCAAATAAGGTAAATGATTTAATCTTATCGTTAAAAATAAAAGTTTTGTTGTGACTATTTTGGTATGTGCATGAGATTTTTTTGTTTGTGACTTCCTTGGGGTTTATATATCTAGTGATCCCACAGACATTTGATTCCACAGACCATGTGATTCCAACTTGTTTTCCAAAATGTTTAGACCAATTCATAGTTCTACTATAAGTATTTTAAGGTTCCAGTCTTCTCATGGCTCAGCTAACATTGTTTGTTTCTATATGTGACAATTGTAACCTTATAACAAAAATGTTAAAATTTACCTTCTTGTACCGCTTTAACAAGTTATAAAGTTATGTTACTTTGTATTCTCCCAACAGCCCTGCTAATACTAGCAGATATATTATAATTTCTTTTTATAGATGAGGCAACTGAACCTCAGAAATTCAATGATTTGTTGAAGACCACCACAGCTAATAGCATAGATCTCAGACTTGAATCCAGATTGTTCAAATTCATGATTGGCGTTCTTTCTACTATGCCATAGTATATCCTTTACCAGTTTGCTGCAAATTCTAACCCAAGGTGAGTCTAATTGAATTTACTTAACATATTTGAAACAACTTTTCTAAGAGGTAACTTGGATACAGGAGAACTGTAATTCAAATCCAGTCTCAGACACTTACTATCTCTGTAACCTTAAACCTGATTGTTACTCTTTCTCTCCTTCCCTCCTTCCTTTCCTCCCTTCCCACTCTTTTTCTGTCTCTCTCTTTATATATATATATATATATATATATATATATATACACATATATGTTATATATGTATATATATTATATGTATATACACACACATACATACATAAACATATGTTGTTGTAGATAGAAATCTGTATTAGCCAATGGAGAAATAAGAGGGGAAGAAGATAAGAGAAAGTGAAGGGGATAATAAAAGGTAGAGAGGATTAAGGGAGGCAGTGGTTAGAAGCAAAATAATTTTTTGAGGAAAATCAGGGTAAAAAGAGAGTGAGAGAAGTAAACAGAAGAAAATTGGATAAAGTGAAATGCATGATTAGTAATCATAACTATGAATGTTAATGGATGAGCAGACCCATAAAATGGAAACAGGTAGTAGAATGAATTAGAGACCAGAATTCAACAATACTGTTTATGAGTCCCACCAGAAAGATTCACAGAGAATTAAAATAAAGTGAGGGAGCAGATTCTAATATACCTTAACTGAAGTAAAAAAAGGCAGGGGTAGCAATCTCCATCTCAGACAAAGCAAAAACAAAAATAGTTCTAATTAAAAGATATAATCAGGGAAACTACATTTTGTTAATAGGGACAATAGACAATGAAGTAATATAAAAAATTATAGCTAATTTCTCTGATAAAGTCCTCATTTCTTGAAAATACAGAAAACTTAGTCAAATGTATATAAAAAATAAGAGCCACCCCCCAATCAATGAACAATGAATTATATGAATAGGCAATTTTCAGAAGAAGAAATTTATAGTCACATAAAAATGCTCTAATTGATTGCATTGATTAGAGAATGTCAAATTAAAACATTTTTGAAGTTCCATCTAATGCCATCAGAAATAATGATGGAGATAATGAAAGAAAATAAGTATACTAATCAATTGTTGGTGGAGTAGTGAACTGATCCAACCATTCTGGAGAACAATTTAGAACTCTCCCTAAAGGGTTACAAAACTGTGTATACCCTACTGATCTGGAAATCCCCCTACTACATCTATATCCCAAAGAGGTAAAAGAAAAATGACATATATACCAAAAATATTTGTATCAGTTCTTTTTATGGCAGAAAAGAATTGAAAATTGAGGTGATATTTATCAATTGGGAAATGACTGAACAAATTGAGGGATATTTTTGTGATGGTATACTATCATGAAAATTGCAACAGAAAAACATGGCAAGATCTATGTAAACTGATGCAAAGTGAAATGAGAGGAACCAAGGTATTGTTATATTGAGTAACAGCAATGTTATAATAACAATCAATAGCAATTATAATAACAAGTAGAAGACTTGACTACTCTGATCAATGCAATTCCAATTCCAAGCCAATTCCAAAAGATCATGATGAAAAATTTCTATCCACCTCCCAAGAGAGAACTGATGAACCCTGAGTACAAATTGAAATATAATTTTTTCTCATTTTTTGTAATATGGCTGAAAATAAATTTGTTTTGCATGTTAGATGTATAATTAGTATCATATTGTTTGTATTTTCAATGGGTGAGAGGGGATGGAAACTCAATTTAAAAAGAAAAGAATGTTTAAAAATAAATAGATTTTTTTTTTTTAAAAAAGAAAAGGTCATTACCTCTGGAGTTAGGATCTCAGTTCAGATTAAAAATCTAGAGGAAATGAAGGAGAAGGAGGAGAGGAGGAGAAGTGATGATAATAATGAAGATGAAGAAGAAGATAATGATGATGAAGAAAATAAGAAGTAGAGGAAGAGAAAGAAGAAGAAGAATGATGTTGACTCATTCTCAAGGAAAGTTAGTAACTGCAAAAACTACACACACAGTCACACATACACATATTCCTTCTCCCCTGGTTCACATGTAGATTTGGGGCCAAATGTAACTAAAAAAGGATGTAAATTAAATTGAGTTATATTTGGTCTGTGCTCATGTTTTCTAAAACAAAAGAAAACCACTCAGATCAGGCTTGTAGAATGGCTGTATCCCTGAGACCAGAATGTGGCTTATGGCAAGATCCCCAGTGGTGAAAAGATCTGTGAATCTAGAATGTAAGGAGGGGAAGAAGACATGGTTTGCTTGTTTTTGTTTTTAAAGGAGAACAGATAGTTTGAAGGTACATCTAGGAAGGACTAATTTAGATTAAAGGGATTAAAAATGTAAACTAGAAAATAATTAAAGGTGGGAACAGATGGTTCATGGAATACAGTCATGAAAAGCTAGAGGCAGGCTCAATGCTCCAGAAAAAGAGAATTCAAGGAAATTTCTATGGTTGCCACTTTGAACAATAATGAATAGAGGTGGTTAGAAAGCTACCAGTCAGTGCTTTAGATTTAAAGCCAAACAAATTGGGGTCTTTTTATCTAGCATCATCAAATAGGATGAAATAAATTGATTATTCTCAAAATTGGAGTGACAATTAAGGGCAAATCAACCATTTGAGACATTGATACAGAAAGTCAGGCTTACTAGAAAAGCCAATCTCCTTGGGAGAAAAGGATTAATACTCTAAACCAAATCAATCTAACTGAGAAATGTGAGACTAGATTCCTTGTAACTTGTCTATTCTGTACTGGTGCTATACCTTGAGATTGCCTGACACTAGAGTAAAATTGCATGGACAACTTAAAGCATTGATTATTTTGCTATATGCAAAAAACAAATAGAATTGTTGGGTGACCTGTAGGAGAAAGAAAAAAAAAACTATGAATCTGACAACTTTCTGGGGAGAAATTCTTTTAGTAACAACAATGGGAAACTGCACACTAAGTGACAAAGGAAATTTTTTGTTTCATGTTGGAAGGGAGGGAAAGAGAGGAGAGCTCATATCCCAGAGATCTCCCATAAAAGATGATTAGAAAATCTAGAGTCCTGGATGTCAGCACTTTAGAATACCTACTTCTTTCTTCACAGTGCCACAAACCTACTTCCTTCTTTATCTTGCAACCAAGTGTTCCGGGGAAATCACTCTTGAAGATCATAAAAGAAGGAAAAGGAACCATATATGCAAAAATATTTGTAGTAGCCCTTTTTGTAGTGGCAAAGAACTGAAAATTTAGTGGACGCTCAGTTGGGGAATGGCTGAATAAATTATAGCATACGAATGTAATGGAATATTATTGTTCTGTAAGAAATGATAAGCAGGCTGATTTCAGAAATTACATAAACTGATGATGAGTAAAGTGAGCAGAACCAAGAGAACATTGTACACAAGAATATGTGATGATCAGCTATCATTTATTTGTCTCTTTTCAACAAGGTTATTAGAGGCAATTCCAATAAACTTGTGATGGAAAGTGCCATTCATGTTCAGAAAGAGAACTATGGAATCTGAATGTGGATCAAAGCATAGTATTTTCTTTTTATTTTTTGTGGTTGTTTGTTTGCTTAATTTTTTTCTTTCTCATGGTTTTTCCTCTTTTGATTTGACTTTTCTTCTGCAGCATGACAAGATAAACATATTTAGAAGAATCACACATGTTTAAATTATGTTGAATTGCTGCCATAGGGAAAAAGAAAAGGGGAGGGAGAGAGAAAAATTTGTAATACAATATTTTGCAAAGTTGAATGTTGCAAACTATTTGTGCATGTATTTGAAAAAATAAAATACTATTGAAGAAGAAAAAAAGAAAATGCTCTTGAAAATGTTTGACATGAACTAGATAGAGTAATGAGATTTGACACTGATCTTCTATACCAGTAGGAGCAAGATCTTTGCAAAACTTTCTGAGCAGTTCATCTCCATGATGCCAGATTTCTGGGCAATGAATCAAAGGTTTCAGGCTACCCCTATTCTCTCTTTTCCTTCTGGGTAAAACTGCAGACTGGGAAAATTCTTTTCAGTTCTTCAGGCACATGGTCTATTATTTTCTAGAGGAGTAATTCTTAAGACTAATGGAGGAAGCTACAGAATTTTGTGAGTAGTCAGTCAGCTGGGAAGAGAAAGAAGCCCCTTGTCTTTGTCTGGAAGAGAGCCAGACCAAAGAATCTCACTGCAAGAAGCCAGATGCATGTTTTAAAAAATTCTTTGTTAGGAGGGAAGGCTCACTGGATAGAGGAATGGGGAGGAAAGAAGGGTACATTCAGAAATGAAGGTGATGTAAAAACAAAAGATGCCATTTTAAAGTAAATTTAATCGAGAGAGAACATGAAGAACACAAAGAGTATGAGAATAACTGTGGATCATTCAATAACAATCTACAGAGAGATGTCTTTCAAGCTTCTAGCCCCATGTCCTCATACCATAAGATCTCAACTTAAGATAGTTCTTCAACTGTGTTGCAATGAAACTATCAAATCAATCACTTCTGAAAGAAGAGGATTTGAATTTTTTTAAGGGAGGGAGAAGTGTTTCTTTTGCCTTATTCTATCTTCCCAACTCTCAGTTCTGATTCTATCCCTTTTTGAATCTTCTATTACTCATTATTTTGGGGAAAATGCTATGGATGACAGTCCCAGAATGCTCAATATATATTTAGGAAGCCCTGAGCAGGCAGGGATGAACTGTGTCCAGTACATGGCCTGTGCTGCTCTCTGCTGGCCATATATGGTACTGGCTACAGACAAGTACGTTTTTTCCCCCCCCAAGAGTTTTGATTTCTCTAAGCATCAGAATGATTATTAGAAAGAAGATTTTCTTTATAATGAATTCCTTTGGAATAGGCTATACATCTCAGGAGGCCTTTCCTGTTAACCTTTTTTTTGTCAAAGTTAAAGTTTTTTTGTCAAAAAAAAAAAACCTAGCAGCATCACTCTGGAAACAAAAGAAGGTCTTTTTCAGAGTAAGCAAAGATAAGTTGGTAAAATGTGCAGAAAAGGTCCTTAGAAATGAGTAAGACCAATCTACTCTTTTTCTAGTTAGGGATGGTGAGGTCCAGAGTGAAGGAGTACACAACTAAGAAGCTCCAATTATCTTCAGCCTCCCTAGTACTGCCTTTCCCTGAAGATTCCTGTCAGAGGTGAAAAATTCTTCTTTCTATCCTCCTTAGTAGTAGTTTCAGGATTGTTTTCATTCTTTTGCAGTTTTTGAAAAAGACTTGGAGAGAAATTCTAGGTTGTTTCACAACCAATTATTACATTCCCTCAAATTCAAATTAAGTCAAACTCTATTACTCACTGTTCTTCAAATATACTTATCCTGTCTATCTGTGCAATTGCTTAAACTCTTCCTTCTTCCAATAATATCCTTTGCCCAATCTCACCTTCACTGCTATACAACAAGGATAATTATGTAGTAGATAAAGAGCTAACTTGGGATTCAAGAAATCGGGGTTCAAAATCCATCTCTAACATACATACACTGGCTGTATATATACGGTCCTATGAAAGTGACATAATCTTTAAGTATGAAGTCAATTCTCAAAAAATGTTTGTTAAGTAACTATAATAGGCTGGGCACTATGCTAGTTTCTGTAAATACAGAGGCAAAAATGTCTCTACTAAAAATGTCTTCCATAGGACATTCAATTTACACTGAAATAGGGAAAGCCACATATAAAAACAGATGTAGACATATAAATACAAACATAGCTTTAGATCTATAGGTGAGGATATAAAGACAGTTATAGAAATGTAGACATATAGATATAGATACATAGATATATCTAGATATAACTCTAGATGTATCTATTTCAATATATACATCATATATATATATGTATATATATTCTATAACTATACAAAAAACTATCCTCACCCCAGAAAAGATGCTATTTTATTCTTATTTCTCTATCTTCTTCCTCTTCATTGATACCCCTAATATAAAAGATCTTATTTTCCTTATTAAAACTTCACCAAGGTGTCCAGATAATTCTCTGAAGATATTAATTATCAGAGAGATCAGTTAGGAATCTACATACACACACAACCATTTATATACATAGATGTGTATATATATATGTATATATATATATATACATATATATATATATATACACACACACACACTCACAAAATCATATGTGTGTGTGAACAGGTTAACTATAAAGAGAATAACTACAATGATGTACAAAGAACTAAAATCTTAGGTAGTTAGGGAGGGAGGGCACTAAGTACTTGAAGGATCAGCTAAGGCCTTATGCAGAAGATGGTGCCTTGAGTTGCATTTTAAAGAAACAGAGTAGGTGACTCTAAGAAATGAAAATCAAAAAGAACTCTGCAGGCATGGGTTCTGCCAGTGTAGAGAGTAGATCAAATATGGAGTGTCATATGTGAGGAACAGACAGAAGACTCAGGTTATAAAAGGGTTTAAAAGCCAAACAGAAGACTTTATAATTTATATTATAGGAAGACAATAGGAAGTCACCTGACTTGATCAATTAGGGAGTGTTCACAAAATTAGCTGTACATTTAGGAAATATTCCTTTGACAGCAGTGTGAAGGATGGGCAAGAGACAGGAGGCAGGGAGGTCAATTAGAAGACTCTTGTTATAATCTAGATAAGAACTGAAGAGCTTTTGAGATAGGGTGCTAGCTATATGAAAAGTGAAAAGAGGTCTGATGAGAGAGATGTGAACCAGCAAGTCTTAGCAATTGCTTAGAGATTTGCAATAAAGGAGAGTGAAATGTGAGGATAATGCTGAAGTTAATGAATCTGGGAGACTAGAAGAATTATGGTAATTTCAACAAAAATAAGGAAATCTAGAAGATGAGAGGATTTAGAAGGAAAGATGAAAACGTTTTTCATATATTGAGTGTGAGATGTCTTTGAGACATCTATTTCAAAATGTCTAATAGGCAATTGATCAGAAATTCAAAACAGAGGCTAGGGTTCGAATTGTGGTTCTATGAGTCAAATGCATAGAGGTGAGAGTCCCAATGATAATTAATGAGGCTACTGAGAACATATGGGGTGTAAAGAACACAGTCTGGGAAAGAAACTTAAGAAAAATCACATGGTTATGGCTGCCCTTTTCATAGTGATAAGAAACTGGAAAATGAGTGGATGGCCATTAGTTGGAGAATGGTTGAATAAATTATGGTATATGAACATTATAGAATATTATTTTTCTATAAGAAACAATCAGCAAGATGATTTCAGAGAGGCCTAGAGAGACTTACATGAACTGACGCTGAGTGAAACAAGCAGAACCAGGGGAATCATTGTACACAACAACAAGATTATATGAAGATCAATTCTGATGGATGTGGCTCTTTTCAAGAATAGAATGATTCAGGCCAGTTCCAATGATCTTGTGATGAAGAGAGCCATCTACACCCAGAAAGAGGACTGTGGGAACTAAATATGGATCACAACATAGCATTTTCACTCCTTTTGTTGTTGTTTGCATTTTATTTTCTTTCTCATATTTTTTCCTTTTTGATCTGATTTTTCTTGTGCAGCAAGAGAATTGTATAAATATGTATGCATATATTGAGATTTAACCTTTTTTTTTTTTACCATGTTTAACATATATTAGATTACTTGCTTTCTAGAAGAGGGGGTGGGGAAAAGGGGGGAAATTGGAACACAAGCTTTTACAAGGGTTAATATGGAAAAATTATCCATGAATATGTTTTGAAAATAAAAAAGCTTTAATTAAAAAAAAAGAAAAATCACAGTACAGCCTGTGATATAATGAAATTGAGTAGTATGATGAAATATAAAACAAAGGAACCTGACAAAAATATTTAGATTGATCCTGAATCTTTTTTAATTGATCCAATTTAGAATTAATTGATTTTGTTCTATAACTGCTTTTGTCCTTTAATTGCTTAAGTTATAATTCATTGTCTCTGAACTTAGTTCAGGATTCAGTTAACTTGAAATGAGTTAATTTTAAAAATCCATCTCTCCTGTTAATCATGGATTTATTCTTATCTCAAGGAATTTAAGTGAGGTTAGTGATAAGTGTGAATACAAGGGACTTGGGCCTAATATCTTGATATCATCAAAATATATGTCGAGGATGTCTGCTTTACTACCTTGCACCTGGATTTGCACAATGAGCATTTTATAGACTCAGGAGAGAATAAAGAAGGTCATTGCTAGCCCTCATTGTCAAAATTCCAACCAATCATGTCGCTCCTTGTACCTCTGCTTTGTAACCAATAATGTTGTACTCATTGCCATGATGCCACCTATCCTGTTCTGTTTTTTCTTCTGTACCCTCTCAAACCTATAAGAGATGAAATGTCTTTTTGTTCACACTCTTTGGCATAAATGGAGGAAAAGTCATTTAGCCCTCTTATTGACAGGCAGCCTCTCTCACGAATAAATGCCTAGAGAATTGCCTCAGTTTACTCTTTTGTTAAATTTCACTTGTACCACCTGGAAGCAGCTTCAGACAAATAGGAGGTGAATCAGGAGAGATTACTGGTGGACAAACACAGAATGGAGAGAGTATTACAAAGAAAAAAGACATAAACATTATCAGATGCAGCAGATTGGAGAGATTTCTTAAAAAAAAAATATCGCAGATTTGGCAAGTAAGAAATCATTCAGCTTCACTTGAATGATGACTTTGAATCCATACTATAAAAGAATGAGGAAAGAGTGACCTTTCACAGGAAATAAAGGCATTTTCTTCCCAAAAAAACTTCATATACCAATGAAGTTATAGTTCAGATCAAAAAATAAAATAAAAAGGAAAAAAATAATACCACCACACAGTCTTACTCGGAAGATAGCATTCTATAAGCTACAAAGTATCCAATAAATCTATTCTGGAGGAAGTTGTATCTTACAATTTTTAATTATAATAATTCTTTCCCCCAATTCATCCACCCTTATAATAGAAAATGACTAACCAACACTGTGACCCAACTAATTATATAAACAATATTTCATACATGTAATCCCAACCCCTTGCTGCTGAGAAGAGAGAAACCTGTTTCATGCTATGCTCTCTGGGACTGAGTATAGTCACTAATAATTAATCAGAGTTTAATGATCTTTTAATTTTTAAAATTTACATTTTGATAGTCATCATATCTCTTGTCCGTCTGGTTCTCCTTTCTTGACTTTGCATCAGTTCCTACAAGTTTTCTCATGTTTCTTGGAATCTTTTATATTCTTTGCACAGCCCTCTCACTTAGAGAATCATAGAGCTAGGACTAGAAGAGACCTCAAAGTCTAGATGCTCTATTCCTCTGGTTTGCCCAAGGTCAAACAGGGAATAACCCAGATCGGCTGATTCTAGGGCCATTGTTTCCAAATTACTTTGTTGCAAAAAGTCAGCAAACCTCATTAGTTGCTTACTGTGTTCAAGACATTATTTTTGATGTTATGTAAATATAAGGCATTTGTGCTTTCAGAGACTCATAGGATCAAGTTTTCAGCTGGAAAAGGTTTCTTTACTTCAATATTTCACTTTACAGATAAAGAAACTGAGGCTCAGAGGTGTTAATTTTGTACAAATTCACAGGTAGTAAAAAAAGTAGCAGATCTGGATTTTAAACTATAATGGATATTAAATAGCAGATCTATTAAATTGATTCTGTTAAAGGTGGAGATGTTACAATAGGTAGAGAACTGAATGTGGAGTCAGACAGTTTGGAGTTGAAATGTGTCTCAGGTGCTGTCTCTCCCCTCTCTTGTAAATGATTAGCACTTTAACTGGGAGCCGTCACTGTAGGAGGTTCCTAAGGGGGGGAGTGCCCTGTTTCTCCTCACATTCCTTTCTTCTTTCAACAGTTTGGTCTGAGATCTTTAAAAAAAAAAAAAAAAACTTGATCAAGAGGGCAGAGGGATTTGTGGTCTTCTGATGTTTTGATTTGTTTTTTTGCATGTGCAGCTGGCCTCCACACTTCCTGGGAAAGCCCAGGGGTCCTGCCAGATGGGACCACGCCGATATCTTTGGGAGAACTCCCTTAAACCTGTTGTTGCCAACAGCCTCTCCCGCCTCTACCTCTCTCAGTTGGCAGCTTCCAGACGGGGCCCCTCTTCCTTTCTTCCTATCCCCATGTCATTTAGCAGGGGTTACTGCTGTTGGCCCCAAAGCTGTAGAATGAAGGGAGTCCGATAGGAAAGGTCCCTTAGGCTCAGAGCAGTCCAGGGCTGGACCTCCTGCTGATGACCCTTCTGGGAAAAGTAAGAGCCCAGGCAGTCACAAAAGAGAAAACAGAAACACAAAGTTTCAGATCTCAGGAGCACTTGAGGGAATTTGGTAGTTAGGGAAAAGGAAATTAGGTGAAAACTGCACTGGTCCTCTTCAGGTTTTTAGTGAAATAATTCCATTCCTTCCTCCCCAACTTCCTATCCTTATTTATCCTCTTAGGGTAGTGTCCTTTCTGATATCTGGACCTCAGTGGTTCTAACTAATGCTGTCAAAGCTTTAGATTCAAATTCTATATATAGAGAGATTATATTAGAGATATTTTTGGAAAGGAGATAGGTCTATGAAAAAGTTTGGAAATCTGTGAGAGAGTTTTATCTTTTTTTACTCAGAGACCTAAAAAAAGAGTTAATAAAGTTTTAGTCTTTACCCCATTCCCACCCCCTTTCAATCATGAGTTCTATCCCATGAGTAACTACAGTGGGTCAGGTGTCTAGTTGGGTTTCAGTTATTCTCAGTTTCCTGGGATGGAATGATCTCCATCTTTTTTAAATGGGATGGGAGGAGGGAGGGAGGCAGGGAACTAAATTCTTTTCTCCTCTATTTTCACCCCTCCCCTTGTGGAATATCATTGCCATCTTTGATTCAACTGACAGTATTTATGTTTCTGTATCTTGTTCCTGTCGTAGAAAACTACAGTGTAAGGGGAAATTCAGTCTTTGTCAAATTGGCATTATGATTTGGGGCCAATTAAATGTTTTGGAAAAAAAAAGAAATATGTCTCAGGTTATGTGAATCTAGGGAGTGGATAGAGCATTGGGCCTGGAATGGGGAAGATGTGACCTCATCTTGGTGAGTTCAAATATTGCCTCAAGTCACTTAACCCTGTTTGCCTCAGTTTCCCATCTATAAAATGAGCTAGAGAAGTAAACAGCAAACCATTTGAGTATCCTTGCCAAGAAAACCCCAAATGGGGTAGAAAATTTGAATGCAATTGAAAAATAACTGAACAAAGTCTCTAGAGAAGTTACTTGATCTCTCTCAGCCTCGCTTCCCTCATCTGTAAAATCAGAAGGGTGAACTCAAAGTAGTCTAAGGAAAATGTTTTTACATAAAAGAACCTGTCACTTCCAGCTTTTAATCGAGGATTCTATAACTTTTCATTGGCTTTATTCACTGTTATATAGTGTTTTGCATAGACAAGGGGCAAAATTCTTTTGGAGAATATTCTCTGAATCATCTCTTCTCAATTTTAGTTTGGTATTTAGAAATCTTTGCTCATCACTGACTCAATCCCCCTTGCTTTTTGTCCCAGATTCCCAAGCTTCTAAATCCTCTAGCAAGTAATTCTTTTCTTCACCTAACCTGAAACTTACTCACTCTTTTCCCTGTACCTAAGTTTCTCAGAGCCCTTCAAAGTTATGGGACAGTTACTGGAAAGAGCTAAAGTAGTGAAATTCTTTGGGTTTGTAGTGCAAATTAGAGTGATGTCTTATTTAAATGCAATGTGCTGGACACTCTGACATTCATTTCCAGAAGTGCCCCAAAGACAGGAACATTTCAAAGTGTTTGAGGATCAAGTTTGGAGCAGATGAGCTCCTTATAATTTGGGTGCTTAGCAACGGGGAAAGTTCCCTAGCAACAGAGTCTCTGCTACTTCCTGTAGGACTCCATCTTTGGTCTCAGGAAGATTTTTCAGATAATTAATACCAAATCTCTCTTTTTTTTATTTGAGCTCATTACTGCTAGGCTGTTCCTTTTCTAGTCTTTGCAACTTACTACCTATATGAAATCTCTATGACATGCTCATTTTTTTTTGAAATTAAGATAAGAGATAACTATTCATCTCTTTAAGTTTGCCAAGCACTTTATATATAATATCTTACTTGAGAGTGAAGCTCAGAAAGTTAAGAACCTTTCACAAGGTTATAGAGTTATTTAGCATTTGAGGAGGGATTGCTCATAAGAAGGTAACCTGAAATCTGGAAACATGTATTCTCAGATTTCCTCATGTTTGACCATTGCTAAAAAATGAATAAATGGACAAATAAATTAATTAATGGATGAATGGATGGATGGATGCATAAACAGATAAATAAATGGATGGATAGATGGCAGATGGGTAGATAAACAAACAAACAAATAAATAAATGAGCAGCTAGATCGACAGATAGGAAATAAAAAGTTACATATAGGTAGCTAGGACTTTGTTGTTGTTGTTGTTGTTCAATTATTCAGTTGTGTCCGATTCTTTTTGATTCCATGGACTACAGCACTCCAGGACCTTCTCATGTTCATTGCTTCCATGATACCATCTATTAACTTTATTTTAATTCTAAACATCTAAACCAAGCTGCCTCTTTGTCACCCCAAGGTCAAATAGAAGCTTGTCATAAACATGTTGCTTAGGAAGTATGGATACTAATTTATATAATAGTTAATGTTCAGAAAACACTTTTGCATACATGATATCATTTGAAATTTTCACAATCACTTTTTAACGTAGGCAGTGTGATGATTTATTCTCAACACAGAAGTAAAGAAACTGAGACCTGAGCAAGATTTTCTTACCTGGTCAAAGTCATATCTATATCTTCTAATTCATTATAGATTTCTCAAGGTTAATAATAGGAAGTCAGAGATCAATATAACTGAGATAAGGACAAGAATTCTGGTTGTCAAATTAGAGCATCTGAACCTATTTTGAATTAGAATAGTGGGTAAAAGAAACAGTGAAGTTAGAGTGCAGCCCTGTTATCAGGAAGACTATTCTTCTTGACTTCAAATCTGGTCTCATACTTCCCAGCTGCGTGATCTACAGCAAGACACTCAATCCTGTTAATTTCAGTTTTCTCCTCTATAAAATGAGCTGGAGAAGGAAATGACAAATCACTTTAGTATCTTTGCTAAATAAACTTGAAATAGGGTCACAAAGAGTCAGACATGACCAAAAAAAAAAACAAAAATTGGGTTAAAATACTGGCTTTGCTACTTGCCACCATTAATACACCAGTCTTGGTATATAGCAATCATAGCATTGGTTTTGGAATCCAATGACTTCCTAATTTCTGCCTTCTACCCATTCCAAGGTACTTAACCCCTCTAGCCTTCAAATTCCTCAACTATGCATAATAGTATTTCATCAGTCCTTGCAAGATTAATTGGATGAGACCCTCCATTTGACTTGATTAAATTACAGTATGTGGATCTTTTCCAGAAGGACACTTTCCATGGTGCCCTAGCACTTCACAGATGGGGTTCAGAGATTGGGGCTGTCTGTTGGTTACTGCTTATGGCCCACAAGAAGGGACCCTGGATGAAGAAAGTGTCCCTTTTGTAAGTAAACTATAGAGCTGCCCTCCTCTTTTACCCCATCTTTATTACCCCATTTCAGACTTTTAGACTAGAGTTCAACAGCAGGAATGGGGAAAGGGATTTATCTTTTCCCCTTCTAGAAGGATAAAATGACCAGTTAAGGAACTGGAAGTCTTTCTTTGGCTAGATGAGCCCAAGACTAGAATTTCTGGGCAGCATACTAAAAACCAAAGACATCATATTCTTGACAAAGGTTTTTATAATTTAAACTATGTTTTTTTCCTAGTAGCAATGTGTGGCTGTGACAGTTAGAGCTCAGAAAACTGAGCTCTGCAGAAAAGACATTTTTAAATTGTGGTGATTTTGAGAAATCTTTTCAGAGTTTATTGGATAACAAGGAGATCAAATCAGTCAATATTTATAGAAATTAATTCATACTATTCACTGGAAGGTCAAATGCTAAAACTGAAGCTTAAATACTTTGACCACAAAAAAAACCAAAACAAAACAAAACAAAAAACAAAACAAAACAGAAGAGCCTGATATACTGTGGTCCATGGAATCACAAAGAATTATATGCAACTGAATAATTGAATAACAATAACAAGGTCCTGACTATTTTCATCTGCCCTTGTATTCCCTATCCGTCTATTTATCTACCTATTTACTTATTAATCCAGCCATTTATTTATCTATTTATACATCCATCTATTTATTCATCCATTAATTAATTTATTCATTTATTGATTTTTAGCAAGAGTCAGAGATGAGGAAGTCTGAGTATACATGTTTTCAGGTTACCTTCTCATGAACAATCCTTGAATTTCATAGATCCTGAGTTCCTGAGTTTAAGCTTTAGGCAGTAGTCTCCTGGCATGAGAAGAAGAACAGTGCCAATCTCAGTGCAAGAATTGTTGAATCAAACTATAGCTAAAAGACTTAAGCTATTAGAGTCTGAACAATGCCCATTCTCCCTAATATTACTTTAATTTGCTTGAATAGTAAGTAAAGACTCAAAGTAAATGGGTAGTATGTGTTGACCCATTCCACAAAGTATCTTTACCTTCAACAGGGGAGGATAATGAGAAATGGCACAGTACAGAATAGAGAGTATTGACTGAAGTCAAATTCAGACAGAAGGATTTGAATCCTTCCTTCAACATTTGTTCTGTGATCTTGGAGAAAACACTTAACCTCTTTTGGTCTCTGTTCTTTCACCTGAAAAAATGAGGGGGTTGAGCTAAATAATTTCTAAGATTCCCAGATCTACTCCATATCTATCCCTGTTTTTACCCTGTGAGTATTTGTACCTTATACATGTTCCTTAGGAAAGGAAAAAAAAGCTGCCTTATGGACAATACACAATATGCACATCTTTTGGGGAAGAGACTTTGTTATTCATTTTTGAGTAAATCCAAGGCAGAAAACATATTTAAGTCTTGTATTGGAAATTTCCCAAGGGGTTTACTTTGGGATAAGAATAGTCAATGTGAGAATCTGATCCCTTTGAGGTCATTCATTTTGGATCAAATCTGATCTTTGTGAGCCCAGAATCCCTTGGTAATGGAGTTTAAGGAGAATAGAATTGAAGGGCCACAGATAGCAATATAAAATGGGAGAGTTGGATAAAATGATCTGTAGCATTTTTCTTGTTTCAGATCCCATGATCTTAGTTTACTCTCAGACCTCTAGGCAGGGTTGCTGCTGATGTTGTTTAGCAGACAAATCAGAGATAATATAAATCAAGCTGTATTTACTTTGCCAGATCTAGATAAATCTAACCACAAAATAAACAAGGAAGAAGTTGAGGTGAATAGAATTTTAGAAAAATTGGATACTATAGACTTCTGGAGAAAACTGAATGCAGGTAGAAAGGACCATGGAATCGCCACAAAAATTGATCATATATTGGACATAAAAACCTCATAACTAGATGCAGAAAGTCAGAAATAGTAAATGCATCCTTTATAAATCATGATATAATGAAAATTACGTGTAATGGTGTCATGGAAAAACTAAATAATCTAATCCTAAAACACGAGTAGGTCAAACAACTAATCATAGAAACAACCAATAATTTCATCAAAAAATAACAATAATGAGACAACATATCAAAACTTATGGGATGTGGACAAAGAAGTTCTTAGAGAAATTTTTTATCTCTAAATGCTTACATGAATAAAATAGAGAAGCAGGAGATTAATGAATTGGGCATGCAGCTAAAAAGTTAGAAAAAGAACAAATTAAAAATCTCCAATTAAATGTCAAATTAGAAATTCTGAAAATCAAAGAAGAGATTAGTAAAATTTAAAGTAATAAAACTATTGAACTAATAAATAAAATTAGAAATTGGCTTTATGAAAAAACAATAAAATAAACATTTGATCTATTTTATTTAAAAAATAAAGAAAAACCAAATTATCAGCATCAAAAATAAAAAGGATGAATTCACCCCCAATAAATAGAAGATTAAATCAACAATTAGGAACTATTTTGTCCAATGGTATGCCAATAAATCTGACAATCGAAGTGAAATGGATGAATATTAAGATTAAGAAAAGAGAAAATAAAATGCCTAAATAACCCCATTTTAGGGGAAAATATTTCACAAGTCATCAATGAACTCCCTAAGAGAAATTTTCCAGGACTAGAGGGATTTACAAGTGAAATCTACCAAACATTTAAAGAACAACCAATTCAAATAATATATAAATTATTTGGAAAAATAGATGGAAAAGGAAGACTGCCAAATTACTTTTATGACAAATACTGCTGTTATCCAAACCAGGGAGAACCAAAACAGAGAAAGAATAAGTATAGACCAGTTTCCCTAATGAATTTTGATGCAAAAATTTTAAATAAAATATCAAAAACAGATTACATCATTTTATCACAAGAATAATGCACTATACCAAGGGGGATTTATAATAGTAATTCAAGGCTGATTCATATTAGGAAAACTATCAGCATAGTTGATCATATCGATAGCAAAACCAATATTATTATTTCAATAAATACAAGAAAAAAACTTTTGACAAAATACAGCATCCATTCCTTTTTAAAAGACGTCAGAGCATAGGAATAAATGGAGTTTTTCTTAAAATGATTTGCAGCCTCTATCTAAATCCATCAGCAAGCATTGTACAGAATGAGGATGAACTAGAAACATGCCCTGTTACATAAGGGGTGAAACAAGGATGCCCATTATCATCATTATTATTCAATATAGTACTAGAAATATTAGCTTTAGCTAATCAAAAATATTTTGAAAAGAAAAAAGAAATTGTAGGAATTAGGGTAGGTAATGAGGAAATAAAAATATCCCCCTTTGCAGATATGATAGTATACTTAGAGAATCAAATAGAAAAACTATTTAAAATAATTAACGTTAGCAAAGTTGCATGATATAAAATAAATCCACATAAGTCATCAGAATTTCAATATATTACAAACAAAGCTCAGCAGCAAGAGGTAGAAAGAAAAATTCCATTTAAAATAATTGTGGCATATGTAAATTATTTGAAAATACACCTGTCAAGAAAACTCAGCAACTATATGGACACAATTACAAAATACTTTTCACGTGAAATATATCAGATCTAAACAATTGGGGAAATATCAATTCCCTAATATAGCTAATATAATAAAATGACAATTTACCTAAATTAATCTATTTATTCAGTGCCATACCAATCAAACTGCCAAATTTTATTTTATAGAGCTAGAAAAAATAAAAACAAAAATCATCTGGAAGAACAAAAGGTCAAGAATATCAAGGAAATTAATGAAAAATAATACAAGAAAAGTGGCCTAGCTATACCAGATCTAAAATGATATTACACAGTGGTAATTAGTACTGGCTAAGAAATAGAATGATGAATAAGTAAAGTAGATTAGGCACACAAGATGCATGAGTTAATGACTATTTTTGATAAATACAAAACTTCCAGTTTGTAGAATGAGAGCTCACTATTTGACAAAACAACAACAACAACAACAACTCATGGGAAAACTGGAAAATGCTATGGCAAAAATTAGGCATGGACCAAAATATCATACCCTATACTAAGATGAGTTCAAAATAGATAAACTATTTAGATATAAAGAGAGATATTATAATCAAATTAGGAGACCAAGAAATAGTTTACCTGTTAGATCTTTGGAGAAGGGAGGAATTTATGACCAAACAAGAAATAGAAAACATTATTAAGTGAAAATGCATAATTTTGACTACATAAAATTAAAAAGATTTTGCACAAACAGTGCCAATATAACCAACATTAGAAGGGAAGCAGCAAGTTGGGAAAAGTTTTTTAATAGGTAATATTTCTAACAAATATTTCATTTCTAAAATATGTAGAGAACTGAATCAAATTTTAAAAATACAAAGCCAGTCCACAACTGATAAATGGTCAAAGGATATGAATGGGGATTTTTCACATGAAGAAATTAAAGCTATCTATAGGCATGTGAAAAAATTCTCTAAATCATTATTGATTAGAGAAATGAAAATTAAAAAAAAAAACTCTGGGGTACATCTTCATACTTATCGTAAATGACAGATAAAGAAAATGATAAATGGTGGAGGGGATAGGGGAAAACTGGGATATTAATGCATTGTTGTTGAAGTTGTGAATTGATCCAACAATTCTGAAGAGCAATTCGGAATTATACCCAAAGGGCTATAAAATTTAAACTTTAATACAGCAATAACACTATAGGTATTAGGTCTATATCCCAAAGAGATCATTAAAAAAGAAACAAACAGAAAAGAATCCACATGTACAAAAATATTTATATCAGTTCTTTTTTAGCATGAAAAAGAATTGGAAATTGAAGGACTAACCATCAGTTAGCAAATGGCTGAACAAGCTGAGGCATATGAATGTAATAGAATACTATTGTTCTGTAAGAAATAATGAGTAGGCAAATTTCAGAAAAATCTGAAAAGACTTAACATGAACTGATTATAAGTGAAGTGAGCAGAACCAAGAGAACAGTGTACTCAGTAACAACATTGTGTGATGATCAACTATGATAGATTTAGCTTTTTTCAGCAACTCAGTGATCTAAAACAATTCCTAAAGACCTGTGATAGAAAATGTCATCCACATCCAGAAAAAGAAGTATGCAACCTAAATACAAATCAAAGCACACAATTTTTATTTTTTATAAATTTGTCTTTTATTTTTCTTTCTTTCTCATGATTTTTACCTTTTTGTTCTGATTCTTCTTTCATTACATGACTAATATGGAAATATGTTTAATATGATTGAATATGTATAGCCTATATCAGAATATATCAGATTGCATACTCTCTTGGAGAGGAGGAAGGAAAAGGAGAGAAAAAAATTTGGAACTGAAAATCTTACAAAAATGAATGTTAAAAACTATCATTACATGTACACTGAAAAATATTATTAAATGAAAAAAAATCACTTTTAATCTTAGCTTGGTTTCAATCTAAAGCAAGGAAATTTGAGTGGGTAAATGAGTGAATGAACATTTGTAAAGGAATCCTAGTGACCTGGTGAATTTGGGAGATCTAGTGACTGAATCGTGAGTAAAGTTGATAAAAGAGTTTATCTAAGCTCGCAGAAGCAACCATTGAAGTCCAGAAGTGACTGGTCATCAGCCCTGTAGTGGAAGTGTTCAGGCAGGGATCTTGTAAGATATAAAGGTTGTAGTGATGATCCTCAGTTTCATAGGAACCAGCAATATCTCCTACAGAAAGATGTGGAAAGAGAACACTGGCAGTTTGAGGAATTGCAACCCACATAATGGACAGAGACCGCATGGTAGAGGGAGATGTGCTGGCTATGGGCTCTAGAGAGTGCCAGGAAAGGGTTATGCCTAAGGGGATTTACTCAAGGAAGGAAGGAAGGGAAAAAAGACCTCAAAATGTTAGGACTTAAGAAGTCACATGAGCCCTCATGTGTTTTTCAACACATGTTTCTCAGTTTCTTTGTCATTTAAGATTTAGTCCTCTATTCCCAGGGACTTAGTCTGTGCAAAGGGATAGTGTGCTCTTAGTTTAGAGGATAGGTTTTTGTGCCAAATGTTCTAACGGTAGCATTTCAGGAAATCATTTTCTAAAAGCTAATGGAGTTTAATTTGTTGATTGTTAGTGAGGAGTACAATGATGTTGGCTCAGGAACTAGAAAAAGAAATAAAGCAAACATTTATTAAATGCCTATATGCTTGGTACTGTGTTATATACTTTAGAGACATTATTTCATTTGATGATTAAAATATTTGATATTACATTTGAGGAAACTGAGTCAGAAAGAGAGAAATCAGTATTTAGCTTACCCTTGGGGACTCTCTGCCAATTAGAGGAGGAGTTAGAAGAAATATCTACAGGATATGCTACATTATATGCTGTCCAAAAAGTCTTTGTGTAGCTTTAAGCTATTAAATCTTAAATTCAAGCTTTAATTTAATTTAGAAACCATTAAAGTTTCCACTGTTCAATTTTAAATGTTGCCTATGGCCTCCCTTTCCTCCACCATTAGAACGTAAGTGCTTAAAATTGCACTAAGATCTTTGGGACACCATGTATATAATTATTCCTTAGTAATCCCCTATCTTTCTTCTGAGATAAAGGAGGCTTGCTTTATTTTTTCTTTCCAGGACCATTACTAATTTTTCCATTGGTCAGAATTCAGTTTCCTTTTAGTAATCTTTTCATTTGTATTGTTGTAGTCATTATGCATAAGTAGCATATTTTATATGTATATATGTACATACAAATCTGTGTTTATGTTTAGTTTTGCTTATTTCCCCCTGTATCAGTTTATTCAAATCTTTCCTTTTCTTTGAATTTTCAATACATGATAATATTCCATTATACCTACATATCATGTTTTCCCTATGTGTTCCCAAACAATTTGTTTTATTTTGTTGTTGTTGTTGTTGCCGTTGTTACTGTTAGTCTTTTCAATCATGTCTCACTCTTTCTGACCTCATTTGAGTTTTTTGTTAGCAAAGATACTGGAATGTTTTGCCGTTTCCTTTTTCAGCCCATTTTACAGTGGAGAAAACTGACGTAGAGTTAAGTTACTCACAAGTAATTTTTTTACTACCACAAAAGTCTGAGAGGACTCTACAGCACAGCAGAATGAACCTTGGTTCTGGAGTTAGAGGACTTGGTTTCCAAACTCACTTCTGCTATTTACCACTTGTGTCACCTTGGATTTTTCACTGTATTTTTCGAATAACTTCGTTTGTTTATGTCTATAAAATGAAGTTGCAGGACTACATGAGCCCTGACAGCTTTTTTTTTTTTACTTCTCCATCTATGATACCATGTATTTTAAAGATTTTGTAATGTTTCTCCCATTGAATTCCTTGGCATTTCTTTGATTACAAAAAATAAAAAAATCTCCTCCAATGGATTGTTCTTGTCTTTATACCTGCAAGAGGAAAAAAAGTGAAGAAGAGGGGATAAAAGTTCACCAATTTACTCTTCCAAGTCCTTCTTTTATAGGTAGTCTATATGGAAACATTCTCTAGTAAAGCCCTATGGAGTCATACATTGATACCTGACATAAACCTTACCTACTTCTGCCTCTGCATATATGTGCAAGTGCTTGTGAAACTCCTCAAAGCCAACTACTGCTATTCACCTTCTTCAGGAGGCAGGAGACTTAGCCCAAGAAGGAACTTCAGAGTCAAGTCAATTTTTGTTGAGTTTTCAAAACAGTCAAAGCTCCCTGTAAACTTTTATGTTTGTTGAGATTCATGATCAAATTGACTGTACAACTTTCAATGCTTTGCCTCAAAGGAGAGAAGCTCCAAATCTGCTTTACCAGCAAGTCCTTAATGAATGCATAGATGAACTCCATGGAGCCAATGTGAACAAAAACAATGTCATGGAGGAGGCTCAGGCATCAGTCACCCCTGGCTAACAGACTGAAGCCTGGCTTCAGGAGTCCTTTTGTGATACTATTTTCTTCCTCCTGCCTCAGTATTTCCAATTATTTTTGTGAGGGGGAATGTAAGACAGACAAAAAACAAAGTTTAGAGAAGTAGAGGAAGTTATGCTTTCAATGACCACTCAGCAGCAGTTCTGGTGGACATTGGTGAAGGCAGGGATGGGACATTAAAGGTAGAGATGTGTTGAGAAATAGAATACCATCCAGGTTTGCAATGGCCTTCTTCCTGTCTCACATTGAATAGGAATGCTCAGACCACCTAGGAGAATGTCCCAAGAGAACAAATGAAAAATGCCTTTAAATGTCTAGTATTCCAGGAATAGATAGATTACTGTTCACTATACATTCTCTAAATGATCTTGGAAAAATATTTTCCCTTCTCTTGTGAAGTTTATGATAACTTTTTGATAAAATGGGAAAGGCATTTTGGGCCCTCTCCATGGGCATTTTGGAGGAAGAAAGAGAAGCCTTGACCCCTCATAACAATGTTTTCATCCAAATAGGAAATATCTATGCATTCTTTAAGAACTGGTCAAGGTGACCTAGGATACATATTTCCTAAAGATCTTTCTAGCTATAAAATTCTATTTTAAAAATAGGAAAAAACATCATTTTATGTTCCAAAGACTTGTCTTTTTGATGTCATCCTTAATTGTATTTCTTTAAGCAGGGGTAAGAGTAATGTTGTCAGGTGTCATGACTATTTATAACACCAGAAATTCATCCCCATTTTTTGCCAGGCATCTGGGAGGTCTCCAAGAACTTAAACTAATTTGCTGATCCCTTAGACTGCTCTGTTCAGGGGTCTTAGTAGCCATTTTTTCCTTAAGACCTTTTCTTCCTCTCCTCAATCCTCTAAACCTTTGTATCTCAGGCTAATCTTGTCCAAGGCAGATCAAAAATCAGAACTTTGAGTTGGAAGGGACCATAAAAACTATCCAGTCCAGTCTATACCTGCCTATTAAATCTCTTCAATCTATCTGAGAAATGATCATCCATGCTTTGCTTGAAGACTTCCAAGAAGGGGGAACCCCCCATCTTTTGAGGCAGCCAAATCCACTCTGGGATGGCTATAATTGTTAGGAACTTTTTCTTGCTTGAACCTCTACCTTTGCATCTACTCTCCAATGCTTCTAGTTTGGCTCTCTGGGATCCAAAAAGAGCAAACCTTTGTTCTCCCTTCCACTTGACAGCCCTTCAAATACTGAATGACAGTTGTCATGTCCCTCATAAATCTTTGCTTCTGCAAGCTAAATATCTCCAGTTATTGCAACTGATCCTCATTCAAAATATTCCTTTATATCCCCCTAGCTCTCATGAATATTAGATTATTTTGTTAGCTGCTGTAAGATATGGAGTTGTTTATTAGTTTTCTGTTGTGTTTATTTATACATTTTGTTCAAATGTGTCTGTTCTCCTATTAAACTGGAGATCCCTGAGGGTGGGGGGATGAGTTTTCCCAATTTGACAAGTACCCCAAGGCTGCAAGTGTTACTTGTGCTTCTACTTTCCTTTGTATAAACATTCCCTTCCCTCTCCTTCACATCATTTGCTGACTTCTTTGCTCCCACCCAGAAGATCCTAGCCACATTTGTAGCACAGGGAGAAATAAATCTGTACTATTGCCTCCTCTGAGAGACAAGGTGATAAGAGGTGTTGTACTCCAGGGGATGATTCTTCTAGAATTGTAGGAGATCCCAGAAGCTCTTTAGTCCTCATTTTACAGATGGGGAAACTAAGGCCCAAGGAGATTGGAATGACTTGCCCAAGATGACAGAGTCAGTGGCAGAGTAGGTCTTTGGACTCTGGTTCTGTGAATCCAAGCTTACTGCTTTTCCCTCTGTGCAATGCATACCTCAGTGAATAGCTAGTTGTCATAGTGGACAGAGTATTAGACTGGGAAGCAGAAAGACCTGAGTTCAAATCATGCTTCATACATTTAATAGTTGTGTGATTCTGGGCAAGTCACTTAACTTCTCAGTCTCCCCATCTATAAAAGGGGTATAATATAGCACCTATCTCCCAGAGTTATTTTGAGGATCAAAATGAGATAACATATGACAAGTACGAATGTAAAGTATTTTGCAAAACTTAACTTCTGTATAAATGTTAGTCATGATGATGATGAATGTTACTTCTCAAATTTCCTAAACACTAAACACATTAAATTTAACTCAAATTCCATTTGACTTCCCCTTGGGAGAGAGTACTTTCCTATTGTATAATTTGGCACTGAAACACTGGAATTGCTGATGATCTGGAAAAGAAAGAAGATGGAGAGAGAGGATTTTCACATTTGCAGAGGTTAAATAATAGGGCATGACTAATGAAGCTAGAGACTGCTAAGAGCAAACTTCCCACATAAGCAATGACAGCTATATTCTTACTTTGCACAAGCTGCTTTGCAGAGAGGTTCCTTCAGGGTGCTGCTTATCAGGAATAATAGGGGGATGCATATAGATTGTATTAGTTGTCTGATGAGTAGTTCTATTTGTGGCTTCACTGCTGCATGGAAGGTAATGAATGTATACATCAGCATAAACTGAAATGCTTATGTTTTCTTCTTCGTAAAGAGGCAAGTGAGGATCACAAAATCATGAAATTTGAGAACTTAAATGGGAGGCTTTAGGCTGGGCTTAGGGCAGATGGAGGCAGGAAGGCAAAGGATTCTAGGTTCAGATTGAACTCATTTCCATGCAGTTCCTATTAATAGGAGAGGGTTAAAAACCTTCCTTTGGGGTACTCTGGGACAGTTTTTCAGATGGGCTTCTCAGAATATCAGGGATTAGGAAGCAGGGCTGACCAAAAGGTCAAATTTTGACAAGATTATATTAGACTGTAATCTCTTTGAGGGCAATAGTTGCATCATTTTCCCCCTGTAAATCTGACAAATAGTGGATAGAGTGTTGAATTTGGAGTCAGAAAAGACTGAGTTTGAATCCTTTCTTAGATATTTGCTATGTGATCCTGGAAAAATCTCTTCACTTATCTAAAGCTTAGTTTCCTTATCTGTTAAGTGAGCATAACAACAGCACTTAATTTACAGGGTTGTTATAAGAATCAACTAAAATAATACGTGTAAAATACTTTGCAAACCTTAAAGCACCATAAAATGTTAGCTATTTTTATTAATATATTATCATGTAATATATAATTATTAATATATTATATCATTAACACATTAGCATGTTATTACCATATCATTAATTATCATCTATTATTAATAATACTCATTAATAATAATAGCTATTTCCTGTGCCAAGATGGCTAAGTGAAGAGGTAACCCTCTGAAGCCCTTTCAAATTCCCCTCTAAACAAGTAGAAAACTGCCTCAAAATTGATATAGGAACAGAGAAATGAAAGGTCTGTCTCATTAGGATGGCAAAGGGATGAGAAGGGTAGTTGTAGCATTCTCACAGCAGGGGGCCTGCAGCAAGATTCTGAGCTTCAGGTAATCTATCAGTAAGATACCCTCCTGCCAGACAGCAGCACCCTAAGCAAGTAAGCAGTTTGTGCAGCACAGCAAGGTCTCATCCCAGTAATCCCACCTTCAGCACAAACCACTTGACCCTTTTGCTGAAGTAGTGAAACCCTGTCCAGGACTTGCTAACAGTGAGAACCCACCCCTGGGGTTTACCAGCAGGAAGATCTTGTTTCCACAGTAACCTAACAGCAGAGCCCTAACCCTCAGGCAGAAAGCTATGAGATCTATTTTCTAGGACTAGTCACCAGAAAGACCGTTATCATAGAAACTCAGCAGCAAAACTCCACCCTTGGAGAGCTGACCAGCAGCTAAATCCTACCTCCTGGGGAGGCTACCAGGGAGGTTCCACTCCTCAGTATAAACCACAAAAAGCCTACACTCCAAAGAAAGTAAGCAGCCAAGTCTGAAGCCAACAGTAAGAAACATAGTCCTAGAACAAAAAGATTGGTACAGTGCAGGACCCACAATCTAACTCTCAGATAAAAACAGCAAGTCACAAAAAAGGCAGAAAAATGAGCAAAAAACAATAAAGGAGCTTGACTATAAAAGTTATTATGGTGATAGGGAAGAGCAAAGCATAAACTTAGAAGAGGACAATAGTGTCAAAATAGCTACATATGAAGCCTCAAATATAATGTGGGCTCAGGCCCCAGAAGAATTCCTAGAAAAACTTAACAAGGACTTAAAAAAGCAAATTAGAAAAATAGAAGAAAATTTGGGAAAAGAAATGAGAACAATGTGAGAGAATCATGAAAAAAAGAGTCTATAGCATGAAAAAAGATATAAAAAATTTAATGAGGAAAATAACTCCTTAAAAAAAATAAAATCGATCAAATGGGAAAGGAAGTACAAAAGCTAATTGAAGAAAATAATTCCTTAAAAATTAGAATTGAAAGTGGAAACTAATCACTCTATGAGACATCAAGATATGATAAAATAAAAGTTTTAAAAGTTTAAAAAAGAATAAAATTTGAAATTTCTCATTTGAAAAAAATAACTGACTTAGAAAATAGATGCAGGATAGATAATATAAGAATCATTGAACTACCTGAAATCTGTGATCAAAGAGAGTCTAGACATCTTTCAAGAAATTATCAAAGAAAACTTCCCTGATATATTGGAACCAAAAGGAAAAATAGAAATTGAAAGAATCAATCGAGCACTGCCTAAAAGAGATTCCAAAATGAAAATTTCCAGGAACATCAGAGTCAAATTCCAGGGTTCATAGATTAAGGAGAAAATATTGCAAACCGCCAAAAAGAAACAATTCAAATATCATGAAGTTACAGTCAGATTTACATAGTATTTGGCAGTTTCATCATTATAAACCTGGAGGGCATAGATTATGATATACTGGAAGGCAAAGGAGTTCAGATTACAACTTAGACTCACCTACTCAGCAAAATTAAATAAAAGCTTTCAAAGAAAAAATAGAAATTTAACAAGGAATTTCAAGCATTTCCAAAAAAAAAACTAGAGAAATATAAAAACAAAATTGACCTCCAAAAAACATTCAAAGGAAACATAGAAAAAGAAAAAAAAGAAAGAGAAAATAGGAAATTCAATACAGCTAAACTATTTATATATCTATATGGCAACTTGTAACTCTTAACAACTTTATTACTGTAAGAGCAATTGGAAGAAGTATATGGAGACAGAGCGAGTGCATAGAAGATGACTTTGATAGAATCATTTCCTGAAAATAAAATAAAGAGGTAAGAAAATTGAACTGAAAGAAGGGGGATTTTGAATGGTATAAATTATCCCACATGAAAGAGGCACGAAAAAAGCTATTGTACTAGAAGGGAAGATAGGGGATGGGCAAAGCTGAAACCTTACTCTCATTAAAATTGGCTTGAAGAAAAACGTGCATACTAAAATATAAACAGAAATCTTTTACTATATAAGGAAAAAAAAAGAGATGGCAATAATAGAAGGAGAATGGGGGATCTGATAAAAGAGAGGGTTTATTGGGGAAGGCGGTGATCAAAAGTAAAAAACTTGTGAGGAGGAAAAGATGGGGTAAGAGAAAGGGGAGGATAAACAAGCAAAAAATAGTGTAGGGGGAAAGACACAGTTGGTTATTATGACCATAAAAGTGAATGGAATGAATTCACCCATAAAATGGAAGTGGATAGCAGAATGGATTAAAAAACCAGAATCCTATGATATGTTGTTTGTAAAAAATACATTTGAAACACAGAGATATACAGGATAAAGATACTGAAATGGAGTAGAATTATGCTTCAGTTGAAGCAAAGAAAGCAGGAGTAGCAATCATGATCTCAGAGAAAGACAAAGCAAAAATAGATCTATTTAAAAGAGATAAAGAAGAAACTATACCTTGATGAAAGGTACCACAGATTATGAAAATATATTAATACTGAAACATATATTTGCCAAATGGTATAGCATCTAAAATTTTGAGGGAGAAGTTAAATGAGTGACAGGAGGAAATAGATAATAAAACTATAATAGTGGAGGACTTCAACTTTTACCTTTTAGGACTAGATAAAACTAACCAAAAAATAAGCAAAAAAAAAAGTTAGGGAAGTGAACAAAATTCTGGAAAAGTTAGATGTGACCTCTGAAAAGAAAAATTGAATGGGAATAGAAAGAATATACCTTTTGCTCAGCAGTACATGGTACTTAAATAAAAATTGACCATGTGTTGGGACATAAATCCTCAGGATTAAATGCAGAAAATCAGGAATGCATTCTTTTCAGATAATAATGCAATAAAAATTTCATTCAATAATGTACAATGGAAAAATAACTTAAAATTTAATTTGAAATTTAAAAATATAATCCTAAAATACAAGTAGGTAAAGAATAAATCATAAAAACAATTGATAATTTTGGTTAAAGAAAATGACAGCAATGAGACAACACACCAAAATTTATGAGATGCAGCTCAAGTGGTACTTAGGAAAAATTTCATATCACTAATTGTTAACATCAACAAAATGAAGAAAAAGCAAATCAATGAACTGTGCATGCAACTTAAAAAAAAAAAAAAACTTGAAAAAGAACAAATTAAAAATTCCTAATTAATCACCACGTTAGAAATATTGAAAAAGGAAGGAGAAATTAATAAAATTAAAAGAAAACCATTGAATTAATAAGTAAAACTAGAAGCTTGTTTTATGACAGTCAATAAAATAAGCAATTGATTAATTAGTTGTTAAAAAAGGAAAGGGGAAAACCAAATTGCCAGAATCTAAAATAACAGTGGGATATTCATCACCATTGAAGTGGAAATTAAGATAATTGTTGGGAGCTATTATGCCCAATTATATGCTAATATACATTTGACAATCTAAATAAAATGGATAGATATACAATTACAAAATACAAAAATCTAAATAACTCAGATTAAGAGAAGAAGAAATTATAAGGAAAGCAGAAAACTGAGGGAAAAAATTGCAACAAGTGTCTCTGATAAAGATCTCATTTCTCAAATTCATAGAAAACAATCAAATTTATAAAAATACAAATCATTTTGTAATTGATAGATTGGTCAAAGGAATAAGCAGGAAGTTTAAAACTATTTATGGTCATATAAAAGTGCTCTAAATCACTATTGATCAGAAAAATTCAAATAAAAACAACTTGAGGATTCTGGGAAGATGGCAGAGTGGGTTGGTAAATTTCAAGCTCTCCAGATTTCCCCCACAAATAGAAAAAATTTGTGCCTCAAGGTGACCATAGAGTGGTGAATAAGAATTGAGGTAGAACTCGGTTCTCTTGGTACAACTCAAGAAGATCTGAAAAAAAAGACCACCTCCCCTACTCTCCCTCCCCTGCTTTGTACCCCCCCCCCAATTAACCCAAGTTGCAATGGACCAGAACTCTGAAACTAGGATTCATACAAGGTGTTAACTCAGTGGAATTGATAGGACAATGGTTATCTAGTTTAGCATGGTTATTAATAGTTCTCTAGTTCAGTACATATACTTTGTACTTAATATAGTTCTACAAGATTCACACTTGTGATGATGTAATTAGAGTATATAAACTGGGACAAACTCATGGAGAAACTTTTATTAGATCTCCCACTTTTGTGGTGGCTGGAGGCTGGAGGACCCATGTAGGTCTCTGTCTGAACTAGAGAACTAGAGTATGTATATGTATATGTCTACATTTGCAAACATAAATATTTTCTTTCTTAACTATAGCCTACTTGGGAGTGGAAGAGGGATTAAAGGGGGGGGGGAGAATGAAGTGAAAAAAAGTGCTCAGCAGAGAATAAAAGAACAATTCACAATGAAATAAAAATAGACACTCATGAATGTATTTTCTTCTACCAATATTATATATATATATTTTTTTTCTTGAACTAGTAATTTGTTGCTATATATTTTGAATCCTCTCTTATATTCTGTTGGGCACATAACAATGTCCTCCTTTGTTTTGCTTTATTTTGTTTTGTATTCCTTTTCTACTGTTCTTTTTTTCTTATTCTGTTTTTTAAAACACAATATACATAAAAAAACAACAACAAATTAAAACAACTATGAGGTATGACCTCCCATCTATCAGACTGGCTAATATTCCAAAAAGGGAAAATGTTGAATGTTTGAAAGAATGTGGAAAACTGGGACACTAATGCATTGTTGGTGGAATTGTAAACTGATCCAGCCATTCTGAAGAGCAATTTGGAATTATGCCCAATGAACTATCAAACTGTGTATAGTCTTTGATACAGCAATACTACTGCTGTCTTCACAAAGACATCCATAGAAAGGAAAAAAAAAGACTATTTGTATAACACATTTATAGCAGGTCTTTTTTATGTGGCTAAAATTAGAAACTAAAGGGATTAATTGGGAAATGGCTAAACAAGCTATGTTATATTATTGTAATGGAATATTATTGGGCTATAGGAAATGACAAGTGTGATGATTTCAGAATAAACATGGAAAGACTTATATGAACTGATGCATGATGAAGTAAACAGAAGGAAAACTGTGTACACAGTAACAGCAATATTGTTCCATGAAGAACTTTGAATGGTTTAAGCTATTCTCAACAATGATCCAAGACAATGCCAAAGGACTAATGATGAAGCACAGTATCCAACTACAGGGAAAGAACTGATATTGCCTGAATTCAGACTAAAGAATGCTATTTTTCACTTTCTTTCTTTCTTTTCCCCCTTTCATTCTAATCTTCTTGTAAAAGAAAACTAAAATGGAAATGTTTTACATAATTGAATAATTAATTACATAATTGTATCTGATTTCTTATCATCTCAGGGAAGGGGAGGGGAAGGAGGAAGAGAGAAACAAATTTTGGAACTCAAAACTTTAATTAAAATGTTTAAAAATTAAAAAAAATACCTAATATTTATATTATGCTTAATATAGGCCATGCACTGTGCTAAGTGCTTTACAATTATCTCTTTTGATGTTCCCAACAACCTAGTGAAATAAGTGTTACTATTATGTCCATTTGACAATTGAGTAAAGTGAGGTAAACAGAGGTTAAGTGATTTGCATAATGTCATAGAGATGGTAAATATATGAGGCTGGATTTGATTTCAGGTCTTCCTGATTCCAGGTTCAGCACTGTATGCATACTACACCACCTAGCTGCTCTCCTCTTTATATTCTCAGCACCTAACAGTACATTGTACACAGTGTTATAAAAGAAATGAAAAGAAACCTGCAGTCTAATTTGTACCTGAAAGATCTTTACAATCTCTCTTGTGAATGACAGCCCCTCTATCCTAGGAACAAGTAAGCAGATTAAAAAAAAAAATACCACTTTTGGTGTTTAGTAATCGAGCAATTTAGCTGTTCAGTTGCTTTCCACATCTTAATAAGAACTGACATTTTAAAATGCTTCAAATTCATTGGATCCTAACAGAAGTCCTATGGGTACTGGTTGTTGCTATAGTGACCTGCCCATGGTCACACGCTTAGTGAGGATTGGAGGCAAAATTCAAAGATAGGGTTCCCCTAACCCCCAAACATTGCACTCTTTTTTTGTTTGGTTTTTCTCAGTTAACCAATAAACATTTATTTTTTTAATAATAGCTTTTTATTTTCAAAGTATATGCAAAAATAGTTTTCAGCATTTACCCTTACAAAACCTTGTGTTGGAATTTTTTCTGAATCCCTTCCTCCACCCCCTCTGGTAGACAGCAAGTAATCCAACATAGGTTAAACATGTAATTCTTCTATACATATTTCCACATTTATCACAAAAAAATTAGATCAAAATGGGAAAAATATTCAAAAGAAAACAAAAAGCAGCAAACAACAACAAAAAGGTGAAAATACTATGTTGTAATCCACATTCAAACCCCACAACCCTCTTTCTGGATGCAGATGGTTCTTTCCGTTAGAAATCTATTGGGATTGTCCTGAGTCACCTCACTGTTGAAAAGAGCCATGTCCATTAGAGTTGATCATGGTATAATCTTGTTATTGCTGCAAATACTGTACTCTTTACATCATTATGTCACCTCTCTAGATCACGGCTTTCTTTCTGGAAGCACCATAGGATGGTGCCCATTTGAATGAATGGCCAACTATGCCAATGACCCCAACTGCTTCTCCTAGAGTAGAACTGAAATGACAGACTTCATCATGGTGGTAAACATAAATCTTCTGTCTCAAGTGGAGGTTGGCTAGGATATTGGCTTACGTACATTTAAGTACTTAGGTGATAAGTGGTTTGCAAGAAAGTAGAGATATTATAGGAATAATAAATTATTATTGTAATTACATTATAATTATATATTTACTATTACAATGATTTGCAAAGAAGCAGAAATATTGCAGATTTGTATGTAGATATTTACTGTATGGGTTTCATGGATAATGTTGGTGTGATATACCTTTGACAAAGGAAAAACAAATTTGTTCTTTTAAGAGGCTATTTCAGTCTTTTATGACAAAGCTCTTTCCACCCAGGAGAATTCATTGGCAATATTTTGAACTTGAGTGGTAACCTCCCATTCAGTGACACAGACCTCCTTACTATTCTTTCCACAAGATAGCCATCTCCCAATTTCAACTATTTCCACTGACTATTCTCCATGTCTCTCCTTATTTCTGACTCCTCAGTCCTCCAACCCCAACAAATACCCAACATTCAACAAAAAGCTTTTCCTGAGAAGCAATAAATTAAGGGAAAAAATTACCTCTAAGGGTTCTAATAAAGGTCTCCTTTCTAAAACACATAGAGAATTGACTCAGATTTATAAATTGACCATTCATCAATTAAAAAAATAAGAATTCAAGTCATTTTTCAATTGATAAATGGTCAAACAATAGGAACAATTTTCAGACGAAGAAATTAAAACCATTTGTAGTCATATAAAAATGCTCTAAATCATTATTGATCATAGAAATGCAAATCAAGGCAACTCTGAGATACCACCACACAACTCTCAGATTGGCTAAGATAACAAGAAAGGATAATGATGAATATTAGAGGGGATGTGGGAAAACCAGGACAGTAATACATTATTGGTGGAGTTGTGAATTGATCCAACCATTCTGGAGAGCAATTTGGAACTATGCTCAAAGGGCTATCAAACTGTATATACCCTCTGATCCAGCAGTGCCTCTACTGGACCTATATTTCATAGAGATCATAAAAAGGGAAAAGTACCTATGTGTGGAAAAATAATTGGAGCAGTCCTTTTTGTAGTGGCAAGAAACTAGAAACTAAGTGGATGCCTATCAGTTGGAGAATGGCTGAATAATTTATGGTATATGAATGTTATGGAATTTTATTGTTCTATAAGAAACAATTCACAGGATGATTTCAGAGAGGCATGGAGAGATTTACATGAACTGATGCTAAGTGAAGTGAGAAGAATCAGGAGAACATTGTACACAGCAACAAGAAGATTATGTGATGGTCAATTCTGACAGAAGTAGTTCTTTTCAACAACAAGCTGATTCAGGACAGTTCCACTGGTTTGTGATGAAGAGAGCCATCTGTACCAGACAGGACTGTCAGGACTAAGTGTGGATTAAAACATAGTATTTTCATCTTTTTTGTTGTTGTTTGCTTGTATTTTGTTTCCTTTCTCTTCCCCCCCACCTTTTTTTACCTGATTTTTCTTGTGAAGCATGGTAATTATGGAAATTTGTGTAGAAGAATTGCACATGTTTAACATATTGAATTACTTGCCATCTGGGGGGGGGGGTGGAGGGAAGGAAGGGGAAAAATTTGGAATACAGGGTTTTGCAGGGGTAAATGTTGAAAATTATCTATGCATATGTTCCGAAAATAAAAAAAGCTTTAATCAAAAAAATAAATAAAAGAAAGCAGGGGTAAGCCTGTTTTTATTTGTATTTGTATCCCCCCCAGGAATAGAATAGTTGTTTGCATATAAGTATTTAATAAAAGCTTTTAAAATTTCAACAACAAAAAAAAAAGCTTTTCCTGATCTTCCCTTAATACCAGTGCTTTCTTTCTGTGATGAACTTCAGTTTATCTTGTCTTTATCTCTGTGCTGGTTATTTTCTTTCTTCAATAGACTGTGAACTTTTGGGGGGCAGAGTCCATTTGTTTGTTTGTTTTTTAAACTCTTTGTATCCTCAGTGCTTTGCACAATGCCCTAGTATGTAGTAGGCACTACATAAATGCTTCTTGACTTCACATGGAGCAGATCAGTCTTGCAGAGCTGATGGGCATAAGTGCTACAGGCCCTTGCCTTTGATGTCCAACTCAGTTTTATTCATATTACTCCTAAGATATTCTCTATGTTTCTGTTACATGATTTCTCATTGTCACTCCTCCTTTCTGACCAAGAGAGGAAAAGAAAAACAAATTGGGCAATCCCACATACCATGAAAATTGAAGTTTTCTTTGGTAGGAAAAATAAGTTTGGGGAATTTAAGGTAGGAAAATGCTATACAAACACAGAGAGGTGGACAAGATGGAGTTGACTTGGCTAGTTTAGATAATCCCTAATTCTTTGATTTTCTCCAAGTCTGTAGGATTTTGAAGTTGTCCTTGCCTGGCCTTCTGCCTTCCTGTATATGATGAAAGATTTCTTACATTTCTTTGGGTCTCTGAGGCAAAGCAAATGATGCTGCATGGATGATGTTAACCATCCCAAATCCCCTTACCCCCTCATGCTTACTCCTGAGGGGATGTGGGTGTGAAGCTTCCCATAATCTCTGAGAAGTCCGCTGGTAATAAAAATGTCAGTGGAAGAAGGAAAGAGGGAGAGTGTTGCTATGACGGCCGTAATGGTAATAAATGATTTATGTCCACCGTAATGGTTACATAAGCAGCTGTTACATTTTAAAAGCATCATGCAAACAATATGAAACATTTATTTAAGTGGTTCTACACTATAGGGAATTTGATTTAATCAGACTTTATTTCTGTTCTCATTAGAATGAAGTCTGGCAGCTCTGGTAGGCAGCTCTCCCATACTCCACACTGCTTCTAACTACTGAAAGCAAATATTTTTACTGTGTGACAATTAAACATTTATAGGGTGCTGAACTCCCCATCTGTCCTGCCAAGGGAAGGGGAGTACAATGAAATCAAGCCACAGAATTGTCTTTCTTGAAAACTTCCATGGAGGGGTAAAAGATAAATCTCCCTGACCCCCAAACTACCAAGAAGACGTTATCAGAGAATAAGAATGTCTATGGATTATAACATTTTTGTTAATATAGTAGAAACCAGGAGTGGACAATCTATGATTTAACCAAATAGATCTATTCATTGCTATTTCATGTTAAATAATAACAATAATGATAATAATAACTGCCAATTATATAACACATTAAGATTTGCAAAGCATTTTACATACATTAGCTCATTTGAAGATGGTAAGGTCTTCATGATGCTCTTATTTGCAGCTGGCATTATACTGATTGCATTAAGCCCTGGAGCTTCCTACATAAGATTTATAATCATGCAAAAGAGTTTGCAGAATAGTGTAGTAGATAGATGGCCAGACTTGTGAGGAAGATGTCGATTTAAATTCTTCTTCAGACACTTCTTAGCTAGGGGACAATGAGCCAGAATTTTCCCTTCAGTTTCCCCATATGTAAAAAGAGGTTAGACTGGCCCTTGAGGACACTTTCAGCTCTAGATTTCAGATTCTATGATCTTTTGATTTAAAAGGAAAAAACTGATGGATGAAAAATACTTATTATCTAGTTCTATAACTAGAGGAATGATCTATAGAATCTGTCCATCTATATGCACATCATGAAAGGATACTCCAAGTGGACAATGGATAATTTAGGCCCAGAAAGGAATAGGAAAAGAAGAGATTGGACTGGTTTTAAAAAATTGCATATTTTAATAATTCCAAGCTCCTTTATTAAACAAAAGTCCATCTAAAATAATATTTTATGATGATATTATATGGTTATGAGAATTGAAAACTCAAGTGTCTAAAAAATTAAAATCAAGGATTGCTCAGAAAACAAAGGAAAAGCTCCTAGTGGGCCTGACAACCTGGGCACACACACACACTCACACATATTCAAAACAAGGCTTATGGAGGTATAGCCAAGATGGTAGAGGGGTAGGAAGCAGAACAACCAAACTCCCCTTCACAAAACTCCTCCAAGCAGATCTAGAAAAGGCACCAGACTAAATTCTGATGCAAAAATCCAGAAAAAGTCAGTGAGTCATCTGTCCAGTCCAACTTGTCACAGGGTACCAGACAAAGAGGTCTTCAGATACTGGGAATAGATTTAGGCTAGGTCACACTGTTAAGTACTCAGTCAGGTATACAAGGAGAGACTGTGCTCCAGAGGAATAGGAAGACCCAGACCCACACTGGGGTCCCCAGACTCCTAGAAGAGTGCTGCTATTGAGATTGGTAAAGACAGGTAGCTTTGCCAGTCACTACCCAGTTTCTAGTCAGAAACCCAGCAGACAAAAGGAACTGTGGAAAATAAGGAGGCCCAGAGCAGTTTACTAATAAAGGAGGATTTCAAAAGCCAGAAGAATCAGCAGTAAGATTCACTTCAGTAGCTAAACTGAATCTTATTTCTAGCATCTATCCCAGCTTGCAAATTTGTTTTTATTTGTTATTGTTGTTATTTTGCAAAGGTATTGGAGCTGTTTGCTATTTCTTACTCCAGCTCATTTCACAGATGAGGAAATTAAGGCAAATAGCTTTAAGTGACTTGCCCAAGATCACACAGCTAGTAAGTACCTGAGGCCAATTTGAATTCAGGAAGATGAGTCTTCTGGCATTCTATCTACTGGCCCTTCAAGAGTTAAAAAATAAATTTTAATTCTTCATGGCATCCTAGACCAGAGGTATCAAACATTCAAACATTCTGGGACTTATAGCAGCTATAATATTATTGAATGTTGTAACCTGAACCAGATTGAAATGTAACTGAGAAATATTTTTTAAAACAAATAAAAATTCAATAGAACATAAGTAATGTGAAAATATTTTTCTAAGTCAATATGCAACTTTAGGGATCCTCATGTATGTCTGGTGGCTCAGATTTCTATTAGAGTTTGATGCTACTGACTTAGACCAGCCTGTGTCTAGGCAAGACCAAGTCTCCTAAAAGAGTCAAAAAAGAAAACAATCCAGTATAGCTTTATGGCTCTTATGGCTTTTCATGACTTCAGATTTTCCTTTATAGCTCACCTCAAGTTCTTCTGCTAGAATTAACCCATTTGCTTTTTTTTTTTTTCCCAGTGAGAAAGAACAATAGACCAACCACTAGGCTTTCTATAAGGACACTTCAGAGACTTGAAAATTCCATTTCCAGTCTTTCCACAAATGGTTCTGAAACGAAATGAGAATCAGAATCCTTACTTTCCTGCAGGTTTGCTTTCAAGTACTACATTTTTGTTGTCATTCAATCATTTCTGGCTCTTTGTGAAATTCTGGTTTTTTTGGCAAAAATACTGGACTGGTTTGCCATTTCCTTGGTTAGGTCATTTTACAGATGAGGAAACTGAGGCGAACAAGATGTAGTGACTTGCTGAGGATCACATAGTTCATGTCAGAGGCATCTTTTTTTGACTTCAGACCCAGTATTCTACCCACTGTACCACCCTAGTTGCTACTTCTTACTAAAGAGCTTTCTTGATGCCCTCCCTTATTGATATTCTCTTTCCTGAACTTTTACTTTGATTTTGCTTTATATTTATTCATTCATTTACAGATGTAATCCCCTACTAGAATGTGAGCTTCATAAAATCTCCAAATCTTTGGTATTTCTCTCTATAATCCCATTCCCTTGCTCAATGCCCTAGCTAGATTTTTAGAATTCAAGCCCCTTGAACATAAGGATTGCTTCATTGAATGAAGCAATTGTTGTCCTACCCCCAGGGCCTAGCACAGTGCCTGGCACATAGTAGGTCCTTTAAAATATTGATTTAATAAATTGCTGCACTCAATTGAAAAGGATCAGTCCTTATTACTATACATAGAATCTGTAGCATAAAGTTAAACAAGCAAAAATAATGTCACATTTATATGAGGTTGAAAGGTTTGCAAAACATCTTCCTCACATCAAGTCTGACTTAAGTAGAATAATTTTTTATCCTTCTTTTATAGATTTGGAAATTGAGGCTCTGAGAGGCCCTGTATCTTATATCTTATGACACAACTAGTATACGAAAAGGAGATTTTAACCTAGATCTCCTTTCTTCAAATTCATTTTTAAAAAATTGAAAAAAAAAAAGCAATCCATGCTACTCCTTGCTTAATAAACTATATAGTGTATCTCAAAAGTCTTAGTGCAGTTTAAAGTTTTTATAGCTCAAAACTGCACTAAAACTTTTGGGAAATTGTATATAGTGCTTTATATTAATAATTTGCTAACATTTCATGTCTTGGCTCCCCAACTAAACTATAAGCTCAGAGTGGCTAGATTGTGCAGTGGATAGAGCACCAGCCCTAGAGGCAGGAGGATCTGAGTTCAAATGTAGCCTCAGCCACTTAATACTTACCAGCTGTGTGACTCTGAGCAAGTCACTTAACCCCGATTGCCTCCCTCTCTCTCTCCCCCCCAAAATAAAATAAACTATCAATCCCTGGCCTTTTGCCTCCTAATATATCTCACAATGCACAGCCCTAAGCTATGGATTAATAAGAGCTCACATTCCAATAGTACTTACTATGTATGTAGTAGGCATGGTGTCAAACAGTTTACAATCATTATCTCATTTGATCCTCACAACCACCCTGGGAAATAGTTTCTACTATTATCTCCATTTTACAGATGAAGTAAACCGAGGCAGACTCAGGTTAAGTGACTTGCCCAGTGTTATACAGTTAGTAATTTGTCTGAGGTTGGATTTGAACTCAGGTTTTCCTAATTCTAGTGCCACAAAGTAGGTGCTGCTTACTACTTCATCAGTCTAATCAGTAAATGTCCTTTCAGCTTTTCCCTTTCCAAACCCCAGGTCTCACTTTTAAAGCTCTCACTGATTAGAGTTTTATTTGCATAATTTTTATTGTATCCTTTATTTTTAGCTCACCTAAGATGTGGGAAAAATTAAGAAATGCATGTTTATGTCAATCCTGATTTAGAATAATTAAGAAATTAGATTCATTTAAAAACCTTAGTTAATGCCAAACTCAAATAGAAGCTGCCAATGAGAAAGATACAAATTATAATGACTTTTTTAATATAAAAATAGCTCTCATTTCCATTGTACCTAAAAGCTTTCAAAACATTTCCTTATACTAGTCCCCTAAGGTGACATGACTATTTCCCTTTATTCAGATGAAAGGCAGAATTGAGTAACTCAAAGAGGGATTAATCTTAGCATCAGACCATGTCTTGGATTCAAGTCTGTCTCTGGCATATTTTTGACTGTGACTCTGGATAATTCACTTTTCCTCTCAGTGCCTCTATTCTAAGTTTATAAATTATAAAATAATTGCTAATATGCACTAATAGAGGGAGTTTCCTTTTTGGGAGTACCATATACTGAAAAAAGTCTAGAGGCCTCCAAAAAATTGCAGAAAAGGAAACTGATACTTGAAGATGTTAAGAGACATGGTTAGTGAGTGTCAGTATTCAAGTCCAGCATATCTAATTCCAGGTTCAAAGTTCTTTCTACCATGCTATACATCTTGTCAATGCAAAGGACAGAAAAAAGTAAGCTTATCACTGATGGGAGAGCGCGCTTCTCATCTCTTGGCCAGAGAAGTGATGGACCAGAGTTGCAGAATGAGGAGCTTTCAACATAGCCCATGTGGGAATTCGTTTTGCTTGGCAATACTGAATTATTACAAGAGAGGATTTTATTTTTGTCAAGCTGGGTGTGGGAGAAGTGGGAGGGTAAGGGGATTGGAGTGTAGTTTTAGTGATGCCAAAAAAAGGAAAGACAAAAAAATTAATAAAACATAAAAGAAACTACTCCAGAGAGAGCAGAAAGAAATTCTGGAAGGCACAAAGTCAAGCAGGACAGCCCTGTTACTATTGTGTTAAATGTACATAAAAACAAAACTTTACATAATGCAGTTCACAATTATATATACAATTCAATTTTTTTTTCTATTACAGTAGTCACATATGTTGATATTTTTCACATTCAAAATAAACAGAATTTTTCTTTTTTAGACAAATAAGCTCCCTCAGGGATTTTTGTTATAGAATCCTTTACCTACACATTGACCATGTATATCACCTTTCCTTGAGAGAGATAGGAGGCACAGTGGCTAGCTTATTGGACATAGGAAGTCTTGATTTTAAACCCTACCTCAGACATTTGCTTATTTGTGTGACTCTAGGCAAGTAATTTAATCCTTTTCAGCCTCATCAATAAAATAGGAATAATAACATCTCCCAGATTTTGTAAGAATCAAAGAAATGAACATGTATAAAGTGCTTTGTAAACCTTAATTCCATATATAAATCTTGCTATTATCATTAAACTCTGCGAAATCCTCAATTGTCAAAGAGCTACCAAATCAGATTTGTAATGCTAAGGAAAGGACCATAGGCTGATGCATTTTTTAGAGATCAACAACATTTATAAATACACAAATAATTTGGTTTCTGCATTGCTGTCAACATTAAATTATAAGAAATTGATTAGAATCCTTTCTCCCCTCCAGGATTACGGTTGCTTACAATTTTATTTTGTGTGTTTCCTTTCTATACTCTGTGGAGGAGGCTTGGTAGCTAGAGGATAGGGACTCTGCAGAGTTTTCTCTTTGTACAGCGTTCATCCTTTTCCCATCTCTGGTATTCTCCCTTTGGGAAACTTGTATAGAAATGATTGATTTTGTTGGGAAAAGCTGCCACAAGATGGCAGTGCTTCGGATCACAGAAGCTCTCTTCTTAAATGCAAGGAAATTCTGGATAGCCAAGTGTAACTGAGTTGCAAGGGAGGATCAGCATTTCAGAGCTTGAAGGTCCTTAAAAAATTAATACCCTCGTATTACCTGGATATAAATGTGACCTTTTAAAGACCAGGGATATTATTTCATTGCAGCAGCTAGCACTTAATAGTCATTCAGGATATATTTTAAATGCAATTTAATAAATATTTGTTAAGCACCTATTATATATAAGACTTTGAACTAGATGGTAGGGAGATCAAGATAGATATGATCACCATTCTGGTGCAGGCCCTCATTAATTCATGGTTGGATACCACTCAATGAATTCTAGTGACTCCCAATTATTTGCACTTCAAATATGATTATTCTGTTTGACATTGAAAGCCCTTCAAAACTTTGGCTACATCCTACCTTTCCATATTACTCCTTCCTAAATACTTTTTGATCCAATGACATTTATCTACTAGCTGTTCCAAGAACAAGACACTTCATCTCTTATCAATTGGCATTTTCTCTAGTTGTCTTCCCATAATGCTCTCCCTCCTTTTCTCCTCTTACTGACTTCCCCAGCTTCCTTTAAGTCCCAACTAGAATCTCAACTTCTACAAGAATCCTTATCCTTAATTTGAACTCCATTCATTCTTTGAATTATCTCCTATTTATCTCATCTCTATCTCCTTTGTACATGTTTGCTTAGTTATCTCCCTCATTAGATTATTACTTCCTTAAGGACAATGCCTGTCATGTCTCTGTTTCTCTGTCTCTGTCTCTGTCTCTGTCTCTGTCTCTGTCTCTCTCTTTCTGTTTCTCTGTCTCTGTCTCTCTTTTTTCCCCCTCTCTGTCTGTCTCTCTGTCTGCTCTCTCTGTCTTTCTCTCTTCTCTCTGTGCCTCTCTCTCTCTCTCTCTCTCTCTCTCTCTTTCTTCTCTTCTCTCTCTGTTTCTCTCTCTCTCTCTCTCTCTCTTCTCTCTCTGTTTCTCTCTTCTTCTCTCTCTCTCTCTCTCTTTCTTCTCTCTGTTTCTCTCTCTCTTCTCTCTCTCTCTGTCTCTCTGTCTCTCTCTCTCTCTCTCTCTCTCTCTCTCTCTTTCCTCTCTCTCTTTCTTCTCTCTGTTTCTCTCTCTCTTCTCTCTCTCTGTCTCTCTGTCTCTCTCTCTCTCTCTCTCTCTCCCCCTTTTGGTAGCTTCAATGTCTGACACATAGTAGGTGGTTAATAAATGTTTATTGACTGACTGATATGATTGACCCAAAGTCACACAACTAGTAAGGAAGAGTCAGAGGTAGTCTGACCCAGGTCATCCTGACCCCAAAAGTAGTAACCCAACAACCTATCCACATGTACACTAATGGTTATGATATAGAAAGAGTGACATCAGAGACAAAATCCAATGAGAAATATGAGGCGAGATCATTTTCAGTTTAGGTAGGATGGAGTAAGGCACCTTGAAGAAAGGAAAGACATTCACAGGAAAATGGGAAAAGTGTGCAGATTCAGATACAAAGGATGACTGTCAGCCATTCTCTTTTTCTTCTAACCACCAAAGAATTCTAAAATGCCTACATCTAACCAGTTTTCAGATTTTGTAACTTCTGATACCATCTTTCAAATTCATTCCTTTCTTTTTCCATTCTATTCCACAGATGGAATTTAGGCACTCATCATTTTTTCTTTACATTATTGAAATAGCTTAGAATTTAAAACTCAAAACTTAAAAATGTTTAAAATATTGTTTTTACATGTAATTGGAGAAAAAATAAAATATATTACATTTAAAGAATTAAAAAATTAAATAGCCTTCAAAATGGTCTCTTGCTTCGAAGACATTTAGTTCAAAGCTTCTTAAACTATGGGTGGCTACTCCATATGGGACCACATAATTGAATGTGGGGGTCATGAAATTATATTTTATTGTCAATAAAAGTTTGATTTGTATGCCTATTTTGTATATTTACATACCTGGGATGCCATAAAAATTTCTTGGGTAAAAAGAAGTCACAGTGGAAAAATTTTAATTAGCCCTGATCTAGCTAATATTACTCTCCACTGCCTAATTCAGGTCCAACCTTTTTTTGTCCTTGTACTTCCTTGATTTTCAGCAAAATTTCCCATACCATCTATTCAATAAAATAGGAAATAGATTTTAGAAGTTTATTCTGCAGATGTTATAAGCAATAAAATAAAAACTACTTAGTACATAACAACCAACCCTACTATTTTTGGAATATTTCTATAGGTTAATGTAGTTATTTATCAAATAATCCCTGTACCTCCTTGACAAATTTCTTATGTACCCTGGAGATATTTGTAGTTTAGTTGGGAATGCCTGCTGTAATCTATCACACACACTGATCTGATTAGTCTCATTCTCCTGTCCAAAAACTCCCCTTCCATGGGTATCCATTGCTTATAGTGTAATAAGATGTAATGTGTGTGTGTGTGTGTGTGTGTGTGTGTGCAAGAGAGAAATCAATCCTGTTTTGACTTGTTTGCTGCCTCTCTGTGAGCATTCAGAGTACATAGAAGCTGCATTTGAAAGAAGAAATAACTACAGGATGGATGATAACATACTGCCACAAGTAGAAAAGATTTTTGATGACAAATTGGGAGATAAAATTAAGATGAATGGAGAAAATGAGGCAAAAGGAAAATTTTCCTATTTTCTTTGCATCTCTAGTGATTTTATGTTTTAAAACATTTTTACATTCATATTATTTTGGAAAGAACAGATGTTCTCAAGGGCAATGGGAAACTGGCATAGCTGAAAGCCCTGTGTTTAAGTGATGTCCTAACTCTGATTAACTTAAAGACTGTGGGGAAATTCTTTAATTTCTTGGTTTCCTCATCTGTAAAATATAAATTATAATGATTGTCTTATCTCTCAAACAAGTTTATTGTAAAGAGAAAATAAAATACTGTACAGAATTAGAAAAGAATAAAATAAAAAGAGTATTATTTTGTAATTGCTCTTATTATTATTTTTATTCTCACCACAGCCTTCTAAGTTTAGAAAAGCTGGTATTACTATTTTTCTGACTTTGAATGCAGTTATTTTGTAAGTAGAGAAACTGAGTCCTCCGGTGAAAGGATTTTCCTCATGTCATGCATCTAGATAACCATGGAACTGATTCTCCATATGGGCAAGTCAGCCAGCCAGGGCAAAGCATCAGGGAGCCTGGTGACAGAAACAGGAAGCTAAGATCAGGAACATCATTTTCCCCTTAGACTACATTATAGGCAACCCAGGACTCCTTAATCAAGAAGCAGCGAACTCAGAGCACTAGCTTTGACTCTATCCCTGCTTCTGACACTGTCCAAGGAAATAACCACAGGGATAAATATGGCCTGATAAATGCCTCTGCTCTCACTGAAGTGCTTACCTCCTTAGCAGTCATGATGACTAAAGACCTAGGAAAAGTGTTATCATCATAATCCTTATTTCTATGAAATAGTTCAATGTCAGAAATGCATATGATTCTGTCAACAAAAATGACATTAAAGATATATTGGCTTATAAGCCTTATTTCCTTTCCACACATCAAAATTGGATATATTTTCCATCCAACACACTGGGCTATACCACCTCTCCTGCTGAATCTGTCTTCTGAATTTTAAACTTTTTGGAGGCACTGGTTTAGCTTTTCTATTTGTACCCCTGCTCTTAGCATAGTGCTTAACACATAAATGTTTAATAAATACTTGTTCATTCATTCATTCAATTCTGAATTTAGGTATTTTCCAGTGGAATACACTGCCTATTTTTTCTCTTTTAAGTTCCCTGATGTGCTCATAAGGGATGGTATATAAATGAATGAATAGACAAATGAAGGAAAAAAAGTAAGCATTTATTAAGTACTCATTATATTCCAGGTATTATGTTAAGTTTTGGGAACAAAAATACAAAAAGCAAGATGTTCCTATCCTCAAAAACTGATATGTATATGTATATGTATGTGTAAATGGTTGCAAACAATGAATATTTTAGACTGGGAAATCAAAGGGATGGTGAATGGATTTATAGATTAGTTGATTGACCTGCCCTTTCCAGGAAAGATAGTGTGAAGTTGATTATGGTTCCCAGAATTGCAAATGAAAAGTAGAAAGAGGGATTGGATGGGGTGGGGTACTCAGTACATAGTTGGTGTTTAATACCCTCATTTATTTTTATAGAATGGAGAAGAAAAAGCATTGATTTACAATTCAGTTTTTTTTCTTCCTACCACTACTCTTCTCCACCTATTGAGAATGCAAGAAACACCATACCCATTATAGATATGAAGTTCATGAGAAATATGTATCAATGTTTTGAGAGATATCATAGGGGAGAAGATGTAGATTTGGAGTGGAGTCAGACATATATCTGAATTTTAAATCTTCACTTACTAACTTTTGAATCTGGAACACTTAAATTTTCTGAGATTTGTTTTCCTAAGCTTTAAAATGGGGATAATCATTCTTATACTGATACCTCAAAGAATGTAATGAAGAAAATGTTTTGTAAGTTTTTTTTCCAAAGGCACCAAAATGGGAGTTACTAATTGGGGAAATATCAAAATCAAACAGTCAAATAGTACAAGGCTGCCCCCAGTCATGTGCCAAAAAAAAAATATATATATATATATATATATATATATATATATATTCGAAATAGATTTTTTGAGGAAGGGGTTCTACTGGAGAGGTCAAAAAAGGCTCAGAAAAAGAAAAAGATGTGGGATTTAAACTGAAGGTCCAAGAATCAAAAAATCCTCAGGTTGGAAGGAATCTCACATATAATCCAATTCACCTCTCTGGAAAACAATCCTTTCTATGTCCTATCTGGAAAGAGGTCATTTTCTAGATTTCAGACTTCAACACTGCCAACAAAGAGGATTTTTTGGGTTGTCTTTTGATGTGAACCATTGTACTTTAGGGTTGATTTCTTTGCTTTCCCTCATATTAAGCCTAAATTTGCTTTTGTGATTAAGCAGAAATGCACTAATTTCTCTTCCATAAAGGTGATAAGTCATAGAGTGACTAGATCATTGGGTTTGGAGTTAAGAAAACCTGGGTTCAAATGTGACTTACCAGCTCTGAAACTCTGGGCAAATCACTTATGTCCACCTGACTCAGTTTTCTCATTTGTAAAATGAGGATAATAATAGCACCTACTTCCCAGAGTTGATATGAAATGAAATATTGGCAAAGTACTTAGAACAATACTCAATACATAATAGGTGCTTGGTTCTTTTGTAACGTGTGACAAACTTTCAAATACTTATTTATCTTCTAGTTCTTTTTTTTTGTTAGTTCATACATCTCTAATTCTTTCAACCAATCTACAGCTAGAATTAACCGAAAGTCCTTCTTCATCATGGTTGCCCTTGACACTTTTCTACTTTTATTACTTCTAAATTCTTGGTTATTATAGTTTTCTCAATTTTGCCCAATATTGTATTAGCCTTCTTGACTAAAATATCACACTTTTTGACTCAGAAAATTGTATGAAAAGTCCACTAAAAACCTCATGTCTTTTTCCAACAAACTGCTAACTACTCATATCTCCTATTCCTTGTATGAGCATAATTGTTTGGGGTAACCAGTGGGGATGAGAGAAGGCATCCAAGTGAAGGGAACAGCATGAACCAAATACACCCGACACATGGAAAGGAAAATGCACACACTGGCTGGAGTAGAAATGTGTGTGTGAATTCTAAAAGTGTAGAAATGTAGGGTGGAGAGAGATGATAGAAATATTATATTTTAATACATTATAGATTTGCTCTCATCGTTATGGACAATTACTTTACTGAAAGAGATTGCTATATCATCTTCATGAGGTGTTATGGGGCTCAAATCCATCCTTCTACAGCTGCTGCATTGATGAGTCTGTTTCAACTAAACTAGTTTGATAGTTGGACAACTATCATACAGGCTATCACAGGGATTATGCCTGAATCCTTACTAGCTTTTAAGATCTTTTTAGAACTTGTATTCCACTACTATCATATAGATCTTGTTACAGAGATCACTCTATATACCCACAATTATTTTCATAATAATTTTTCATAATAAGGTACCTATAAGCCCTGTAGATGCTATTGTTATCTCATTTTGCAGATAAGAAAACCGAGACTGAAGACTAAACTGTTAAATCAGAGTCACAGAGCTATTAATTAATTCAAGTAAAGTAAGTAGTAAATAAGTAATTTAGGTAAGGGTAAGATTCAAAGCCAATTCCTGATTTTCAAGTCCATGATTTTCTTCACTACTGACAGAAAAAATTCATGAGGAGGAAGAACTTTAATTTCTTTTTGTCAGTTTGTCAAAAAAAAAAAAAGATTTGCATCTTTTATTCTTTTATGGTGCCTTGAAGAAAGTAAGTAACCAACAAATGTTTATAAAAAGAAAAAAATACCTCTGATCTCTTGTTTGAAAGATACTAGGTCTATAGGCTGAGGTCTTTGAATTGAAGAGAAAGGGGTTTTTCTTCCTTCCAGTCTTGGTATTTGAATTGCACATGGCTATTTTTTGAAACTATTCATTAGAAAGGAGAAAAAAGAAATGACCCAGCTGAGCCTTGAAGCCAGTCATGATTAATATAAGAGTATTTACTGGTCCCTGCCCTTAGCAGCTGGTGCCTAACATGTTAATGACAGGGGTCACAGTAGAGAAGTAAGCAATCTTCATAATGTCTGAACCATTCTTATATTCGGGTGGATGCTTAAACCCCTGAATCAAACTACTCATTTCTGAATCCGACACATAGTGGCTGTGTAACCCTGGGCAAGGACTTGACCTCTCAGGCTTTAGGGCAACTCTCTAAGAACATTAAATTTCTGTTCTTTGTAGAAGGAATATATATATACCAGGAATTCCCTACATCACTGAAATTATAGATTCTAAGCCCTTCAAAAATTATTACTACTAAGAGTAATCTTCCTAGGACAGTAATGTGAAAATGTCATAGGAATGTTCAGAAATTTCAAAACGTCATACTACTTGATCTAGCCTTGAAAGCCCTATACTATTTGTCCCAAAGTGCTTTTTCAACTTTTTCTCCTATCACATTTTTAGATAAACTTTCCACTCTAGTCAGACTGTTCTCCTTAGGACTCCCAACCACATATACATTCCCATTATTACATTTTAGCTTAAATCAGCTCATATCCTCCCTTAAACTTCTCTGCCCACACAAATCCTTAGTAATTTCTCTCTTTACAGAACTTAATTATAATAAAAATAGCTGATTTATTTATAGCATTTTAAAGTCTGCAATGCAATTTACTTATATAGTTTAATACAAGGTATGAGGAAGAATAGTATTATTAGCCCTGATTAGGGGTTAGATGAGAAAATTGAGGCAGACAAATTGAGGAGCAGGTTAATGGCTTTCCCTGGGGTAATATAGCTAGCATGCATGAAAGCAGGATTCAAACTCATTTATTGTTGATTATTCACTATACCATAGTGGACTCTTTATCACTTCTGCACAAATAGATGGGGAACAGATATAGAGAGGAAAAGTAAGTTGGTCACAGTCTTGCAGTTTGTGAATATTAAAGGCAGGATTTGAACTTAGATCTTCTACTCTCCAAATCCAGTGCTTTATTCACTATACCCTAGCTTTTTAAACTGTGAATCTTGGCCTTATATGGGGTCTAATAACTGAATGTGGGGGTTGCAAAATTATGATTTATTATTACTAAATAATTTGTATACCTATTTTATATACCCACATGCCCAAGGTCATATAAAATTTGGCGGGGTGAAAAGGAGTCACAAGTAGAAAAAGTTTGAGATGCCCTGCAGTATATCACATAGCTCATTTATAATCAATAGTGTACTTCCTTGTATTAGTAGTTGACTTTCTATATATAAATGGGAGAATTGGAACTGCTGCTATTGGTTGACTCCAATTCATCCATAATGGAGGAAGCATAGAAATTTGTTTGCATTCAGTAAAAGAAGGAGAAGGAGGAGGAGGAGGAGGAGGAGGAGGAGGAGGAGGAGGAGGAGGAGGAGGAGGAGGGGGAGGAGTGGGATTACAAGGAAAAATAAACTGGAAATTAGGAGAATGCCTATCATATTGAGGAATGGTTGAATAAATTGAGTTATATAAATGGGATAGAACACTATTGTGCTGGAAGAAATGAGGAAATATATGGTTTCAAATGACATGGAAAGACTTGTATGAACTAATCAGAGTTAACTGAGTAGAACCAGAAGAATTTATCAATCCACAGATATTTACTAATTGTCTACTATGTTTCAGGCATTGTGATTAGCTCTAGGAATACAAGAAGAGACAAAACCCAATCCCTGTCTTCAAGAAATTTATAATCTAATGAGGGAGACAACATGTAAATAAATATATACAAAGTAAGCAATATACAGGATAACTAGGAAGGGGTTGGAGTTGTATGTTTGTCCTTCTTTTTCGAAGTGGATCATGACATCAGGACGCAAATGAATTGGAATTCAGTGAGGGAGACTGTGCCAGGTCACCTGCCTCTTTCCCTTCCAGAGCCATCTGGGTCCAGGGACAATATACAGATCAGGACAACTGGAGATGCCTTGGATGCAATGGGAGACCTTGGTCTTTTTAAGCTACTCTCCAAGGTATCAGTTTGACTGAGGCTGCATCCATTTGGTGATCAAGGCTAGGTGGCAATTGAGGCAAAAAAAAAAAAATCTCCTCTTTCACCTAATCTCCTAAAATATAAATAAATAAATAAATCTGGGAGGGGAAGACCCTCAGGCTTTCTGGCCGAAGCAGAAATGACTGCTGTTTACATTCAATCTGAGTCAATCAGGGCCCAAACAATGACCAAAAGGCCTGGGACCTCTTGGGGGTTGGGGAAAGTTCCAGTAAAAGAAGGGATTTTAGTGGGTACTTAGAAAGATGACTGAGTAGAGCAGGGAAGATATTCCAAACATGTGGGACAGTCAGAGAGAATTTTCAGACTGAGATATGGAGTATCTTATTAGAGGAACAGCCAGGAAACCAAGTCACTTGAGCAAAGAATACATGTTGGGGAGTAAGATCTAAGAAGATTGGAAAGTAGGAGGGGGCTGGGTTATGAAGGGCTTTGAATGCCAAACAAAGCATTTTGTATTTTCTCCTGGAGGCAATAGGGAGCCACTGAAGTTTATTCAGTACAGACCTGTACTTTGGGAAAATCACTTTTAGAGGCTTAATGAAAGATGAATTGCAATGGAGAGAGACCTGAGGCAGGCTGATCTATCAACAGTAGCCCAGACATATCACAGGGCCTGCATCAGAGTAGGGGTATTGTCAGAGGAGAGAAGGGGATATTATTTCAGAGATATTACAAAGGTAAAATTGACAAGCCTAGGGGGTAAGGGAGTGTGAATCTCTCTCTCTTTCTCCCTTTCTCTCTCCTTCTCCCTCCCTCCCTCTCTCTTTCTGTCTCTCTCTCTCTCTGTCTGCCTCTCTCTCTCTCTCTCTCTCTCTCTCTCTCTCTCTCTCTCTCACACACACACACACACACACACACGCACACACACACACACGGAGGGAATTTGTTTTGTTTAATAATATAAATACAAACATATATACATACATATGCACACAGCCATAGAGGGGCTTTTATTTTTTTAACAGTGTATATTTGTTATAGGAAATCTATTTTTCTTTTCTTTTTTTTTTTTCCTAATGAGGAGGCAGACAAAATAGGTTTCTGTTAATTTCTTTTAAGTAGAGAAGCAGGGGAGGTGCCACAGATGTGATATGTGCATGCTCGTTTACATGAGGTCATTATTATTAATTTGACTTAACCATTTTATTTTGTTAGAAGAGACCTCTCAGGCAGTGGGGATGATTTGTAAATGTTTGTAATACAAAAACAAAACATATTTACAAAGCTTAAAAAAAAAGGATCTTCAGGCTTTAGTGGGCTGCAAGGTCAACATGAATCATGCAGGAAAAACACACAAGAAGCTAATGTTTCTTTTCCTAGACCTCATTAAGGGAGGCACAGAGGTGGTTAGATTCTGTTGTTCATTTATTTTCCTACATGAGCTACTTTGGTGCTCTGTCTGAATGAAAAGCCTTGGTTTTTTTGTGGCTCTTATATGGTTTGTGAATAGAAAAGATTGTAATAATGGTGGCTCAAGCTGTGGTTTGGACAACTGATTGCCAAATGTGTCACATGAACTTGAGAGAAGAGCAAACGGATTTCCAGAGTCAGAACTTTTAGGGAGACTCTGTGCCTTATGTGTCTTATCACCCTGCTAGAAAGTGAGTCCCATAAGGTCAGGGATCCCTACTTTTTATGTCCCCCTTATTGGCTAAGTCATTGGTTGGAGGATATAGGCATCCAAGATTATAAAATAATAAAGGATAAGACTTTTAAACTAACTTCTTTCTTAAGAAAAAAACTGAATAGGCAAGTGGTTCATTTCTTTCAAACCAGCAGTTCTTCAGGGAATAAATTGTGGTCTTTAAAAGGCTGTCAATGGGCCTCCATAAGAATAATAAAGCATAAATCAAGGAATCCAATATTCATTGCTATCTTAGGATGATTTTTAAAAGTCACCTTTTTCTCTGTTATTCCATTTATTGGACAATGTAAAGAAATTTTAATATTAATGTGAAAATTTCAATCCAAATCTGTTAATTATTAAGCATTTACTTGAATGGTTGAATGTATATTTTCCCATTATAATTTAATTTTCTACTTTTCAAACAGGAGTGTTTCTTCCCCAGAAATATGGGTCATTTTTTGCACTTAGAGATTTCTTATTAATCTTGACCTGACCTCTGTGCTCAATTCTCTGTGTGCTGAAGATACTCTTGTTTCCTTTTCACAGGACCTATTAAAATGCCCTTATTTTAATTGGTCCCAAACAGGAGAAGAGCTAAAAAAATATTGCCCTTCAAATCCCATTTAAAGTTGTAATAAAAGAACACACATCTATTCTGTGCAACCTTATCCCAAATCAGGAATAGCTCAAAAGTAGTGATTCAAGGTTACCACATGGGGTGATTGAACTTGCATTTGCCTCCCAGGAGCTCATCTTGAAATCCCTTTCTGAATCAATTGGTGAATAGCAGAGAGTGCTCTGCTGGAAGATCTGAATTCAATTCCTGTGCTGAAGCTTAATAACTTAATGGCAAGTCACTCAACTGTTCTGCCCCTTAGTTTTCTCATCTAGAAAAGAGATGTTATAATAACATTGACCTCATAGGATTTTTATGAGGAAGGATAAAATGAGATAATGTATATAAAGCACTTTATAAGCTCAAAGGTATTTTGCAACTGTGAGTTATTGTTATTAGAGCACAAAATGTGATGATGGAGTCAGAGGGTTTTAGAATGAGGGTTGTAGTCTTTTGGAACTAGAATGCATCTTAGATGTCACTCAATCCACATCTAATCTTTAGTAAAGTTATCAAGGCTGTGGGATGGTGTGAGTGGGAGGCTATACTTTAAAGGCTTCACTGATAGTGAAGTAAAGTCAGTGATTATGACTAAGGAGGAAGAAAATGAAAAAGAGAATGACAGGTTGGAGGATATAGGCATCCAAGATTATAAAATAATAAAGGATAAGACTCAGTTTTATTTTCTGTTGCTTCTTATTGTAGGCAATATAGATCAAGTGTCTAAAATAAGCTGGGTATGAAATTCAGAAAAATGGTTTTATTTGAAGCTACAACTTTAAGATTCCTAGGATTTTAACTAAGGAAACCTGCTCCAAAGAAAATGACTTTCTCTAGGCTGCCTCAATGAAATTTGATACCACTTGAAAATTCTTCCTTTTTCTCAATAGGTTGCTTTCAGTCTAATATTTCTTCCCATCCACCATCATGGGTCTCTTTTGCTTCACAATTGCTACAAGTCTAGGTAATGCAGGAAAGAGAAGAAAAGAAAAGAAAAATGCAAGGGAAGATAGGAAGAAGCAAAAAAAAAAAGAAAGGAAAGAAGAAAGGAAGGGAGGATTCACTTATCCTTTTCATGGGAATGGACAGTAGTCTTGTTTTGATTATGGTTCCCAGAATTAAATTTGGAAAGGAAAGGATAATAAAACACAGGAAAAGAACTGTTCCATTTCATTAGAATGTAATAAAAACATTCAGAGGGCACTGTGTTGGAAAAGATATCTTTGGTACCTAGTGTAATTTTCTAATAATCACAAAGTGGGTATGGATTTATTCAATCTATCCTGACCATGAAAATCCTAAAGAGTTTACTCAAATGAGATTTTTACTCAGAATAGATATTTATAAATTACTCTATCAAACAGTAATTCCAAAATTTAATAACCTCAACTCTTAATAAATCCAATGATCCTACACCATCTAATATCCCTCTTCCATCAAACAAATTTCCCTCTTATTCAATAATTTTTCATCATTAAATAACATACTTCCATCTAGTAGTTTCTTCCATCTTAATAGTTTTCTGTACCAATTACTACTTACTCTTTGCTAGTTCTTCTTCATCAACAATGGATAGCAAACTATAGCATAATTGAGGGCTATCAATTAATAACAGATTATAATTCTCTATGGGTTTGAAGGCAATTATGATTAGCTCACTTTGGGTAATATGGCTTATTCTTAACATCCTACAAGACAAGTATTGGAAGCACAACTTTTTTAATGGCCAAAAGGAACAGTGTGATTGGTTGTTCAGTAACTATGTAAGTAAGCTAAATTTCTATTCATGATCTTGATGTTAGTATTTGATGCGTGGAGAAAACAATTTATACTGTGAATTGACAGTAGCCTTCAGGAAATGTATTTCTTAATCCTCAATGGTGAAATATCATTAATCTTCTCTAAATAGTATATCAGAAATAGTCTAATTGATTTTTATTAGTTTTAATTACTGGTTTAGTATTTATTTCACTTTTTTGATGCATCTCTTTGGGTCTGATATATAACAGAATGCATCTCTTTCTTTATGACTTGTTTGATTCTTGTCCATTTTTTAAAACTATATTTGCTTCATAGAAGCTCTATTCTTTCCTCCAATTCTTTTAGTATCTTGTTGATGCAACATTATGTATTTTCTATCATTTATCAGGAGCAGTACATCTTATTTTCCTACCTAAATTTCTCTGATGTATGTACTAAGACCAATATAATTAATGAATATTAAAGTGAAAATATTGAATGAAATATTAACTAAGATCATTCACTTCCAATAGGCTGAATTTATACCTGAATTTTAGTTTCAAAATAAAAAATGGTATAAGAATAACAAACTAAATCAATTAAAAAATTAAAAAATTGATTATTAAAATAGCTACAAAATATCTGACAAGATAACAGCACTAATTTATGTTGCAAACATTAAAAGAATAGGAATAAATGAACCTTTCCTTGATATGACAAGTAGTATGTTTTTAAACCAAAGGCTTGCATTTATTTTTTTTTATTTTTTAAAATTTATTATAGCTTTTTATTTACAAATTATATGCATGAGTAATTTTACAGCATTGACAATTGTCTTTTTTTGTGGGGCTTTAAGGAGATAATGCTTTTTTATTTTTTTATTTAATAGCCTTTTATTTACAGGTTATATGTATGGGTAACTTTACAGCATTAACAATTGCCAAACTTCTTGTTCCAATTTTTCACCTCTTACCCCCTCCCCCCTCCCCCAGATGGCAGGATGACCAGTAGATGTTAAATATATTAAAATATAAATTAGATACACAATAAGTATACATGACCAAACTGTTATTTGGCTTGCATTTATTTTTAATGGATAAATTTTAGAAGTTTTTCCAATAATCTTAGGATTAAGTAAAGATGTTTATTGCCCTGGATACTATTTCATGTACTAATAGAAATGCTAGTTATAAGAAACAAAAATATAGGAAATAAGTAGAGGGAAAAAGAAGTAGCAAAATTACCTCCTTGTAGAAATGAAATGATAATTTTCTTAGAGAATCTTAAAGATTCAACAAAAAATAAATTGAAATAATTGATAATTTCAGTAGAGTAACAGGGTATAAAACAAATTCATGTAATTATCCCTGTATATTATTAATAAATAGGAGATGGATTTTTTTTTAAAGAAATAACTGCAAAAGGTATAAAATATCTGGGAGCCAACCTTGTAAGAGGCATTTAGGGCATCATCATCATCATCATCATCCCATCTCAGCATTTAATTGTGCTTTATATATGTAAAATATTTACAAAATATTAAATAAATATTATCTCATTTTATTCCCTCCACAACTCTTGAAAGGTACAGGTAAAGAACCCAGTGGTAAAAAGATTAAATGAGTCACACAGTCACACAGATGAAAAGGGTTTGAAACTGGGTTCAAACTCATGTCTCATGTCTGATTTCAACTCTAACATAATATCCACATAACTATCACAAAGCTCTTTTATATGAATATAATCTCAAAATGGTAAATAAACAAATAAAGGAGAATGGGGCTATTTATGGAAATGTGGTCCAGTTTTTTGGAAAAATATTTGGATTTATGTGGAGAAAAAGTGACTAAAACTTCAATGCCTTTTGACCTAAATATTCACTGTGCTAGGCAAATGCTAAACATTCCAGGGTGGACAAAGACAAAAATAAAGTGCATACCAAAATAGTCATAGTAGTACATTTTATGGTAGTAAAAAAAACTAGAAATAAAATAAACATCAACTAGGGAATGGTTAAACAAATTGGAGCCCATGAATGTGAAAAAATATTCTTGAACTACAAGAGAAAATGAATAGAAAAAATTCAAATTAGCATGGAAAGAAATTATGGATAGTAAAGTAAGTGGAAACAGAAAATCAATATGTATAGTAATGAGGGCAATGGAAATGGGAATAATAAAACAAAACTAAAATCCATTTAATTACAATAACCAAATTTGGCTCTAAAGATGGTTGAGAAAATGAACTTACCTCTCTTCATTGCAGAGTGTGTCTGTGGGGAAATAGAGAGGGGATATTGCATATATAAAAGAGATGGTTAAAATATTTGATGATTTTCTTGAACTTTTTTTTTAAGTTTCTTTTTTACCTTTGTTCTAGGTCATAGCTTGTTGAGTAGTGAGAGGGAAAAGGATAAATTCAGAAATGAATGTGCTGTAGAAACAAAGAACATCAATAAAAAGAGATGTAAAAAGGCAAATAATAGGAAAGAAATCCATTACCAATGTATAAACTACCTTAATATAATACAAAAATGACAGTACTGCTATCTAAATTAATTCTTAACTATAATGCCATACCAATCAAACTACTCAGGCATTACTATATGGAACTAGACAAAATATTAAATTTATTTTGAGGAGCAAAAGGATAATAATTTTGAGGAAAGTAATGAAAAAAATAAGGTTAAGGGGGCCTACTATTATCAAATAAAATAAATAATCATCAAAAATTATTTGGTACTGTAACAAAAAATAGAAAAAATGGATCAGAAGAAAAGACTAGGTAAGCAAGACCTAGAACAATAAATCATAGTAACCTAGTACTTAATAATTCAAAAAACCTTAACTATGGGCTAAGGATTCTTCTGAAAGCTCAAGAAAGCAATTGCTGAGAGTGGGGTAGGGATATGCCCCCCCAAGGAATTTTAGATCAACAGGTGTTTTATATATGTTCTTGAATTCCTAGGGCTTGTCATATTGAAGGCAATCAAAAAAATGATTATTGTTTGATTGATTTAGTGGTATATCAAATCACAAGATGTAAAAAACAAAAAGGTCACACCATAAATTAGAAGCAAAAATGTGGCACAGCTATGGTTGAATGGGAACATTTAATTTATATTATAATTCTAATGTATATTACATTCTTGATTATTTTTCCTTTCTCTTGTATTTCATACAAATCTTGCCATTTTTGTCAATTCCTTATATTTATTATTTCTTACTTCTCAATAATGTTCTTTTTTGTTCATATACTATAGGTTTTTCAGACATTCTTATTCTGCCTCTTAATAGTCACTTTGTTTCCATTTCTATACTAGTACTGTTATGAATAATGAGGTATTAAGAAGTTGATTTCTGTCTTTTACAGTTTGGGGGCATATACTCAACAGAGAGACCTATAGGTCAAAATTATACATTGTTTTGTTACTTTAATTGGATAATTTAATGTTGAAATTCAGAATGATTCAATCACTTGATAAATCATTGTTACTCATCATTGTTAGACCTGTTTCCCTACAGCTACTACAATATTGAATGTCCCTATCTTTTGTTATCTTTGCTAGTTTGTCTGGTATTATTAGATAAAACATCAGAATTATTTTAATTTTAATTTATTTTTACTATTAGTGATTTGAAGCATTTTTTTATGCTGGTATTTATGGTTTCAGTTCTTCATTGAAAAACTATATCCTTTAACCATCTATTTATAAAGGAATGCCAATTGATGTTACATATTTGTATATAATTCTTGTATATTTTGGATTTTAGATTTTGTTTTGAGTATACGCAATGTAAACATTTTCTCCTACTCTATTTTTTCTTAAATTCTGTTTTCAATGATTTTTTTTGGTACAAAAGCTTTTTAGTTTCATAAAGTCAAAAGTACGCATAGGTCTATTTATAGGAAAATGATGGAGGAAAAGAAAAAGAGAATGAGATTTTGCTGATTTGAGAAAACAGGGAACAGTCATAACCAAGGTGAACCAAATGGAGCTTTGTCTCAGGGTGCCAAATTAAGAGAGTACTAAAAGCACTTTCAGTCTTATAAGCAGAGAAAAAAAATAAAACAAAACTTAGTACCTCATGAGTAAGCAGAAATGGTAAAGGCAGGAAATTATCAATTGACCCATTTTCTTCACACACCCCCCCCCCCACACACAGTAGGATCCTCTTAAGGCTGAGAGTGGGGATACTAAGAGTCCACATTCAAGAACTAGGGTCCTCATTCAGGAAGTAGGATCTTACTTTACTCTCTGATACTGTCATTCCTGCAACATCCTACTTTCAAGAATTGATATGAATGATTCCCGTTTTCTTTGATGTAATTCATGCTTACCTGTATATGAAATATTACTAGCTTTAGTTCTGGTGGGGAATTATTGATTATCTAGTCAGAGAAAGAAATTGAAATTTCAAGTTAGGCCGAAAAATCAAAAAACAAAGAAAAGAACTCCAGATAATCACATGCTGTATCAGAAAATGAATAGTCAATAATTTCTGCTTTTCCTTCAGTATTTCTTCATTTATCGCCAATAAATAGCTGGGAGAAACCATTGATGAGGGAGGCAATTGGATCAAGGACCATATTCCCTATTAGGTTTCTGTCTCTCATCTACTATCCAATGTGAGAGTGTGTGGCAGAGTAGACAGAAGTAGTATCACAACTAGGAAGAACTAGGGTCCCTAATATGGACAAGTCTCTTAATCTCTAGGCAACACTCTAAACTATTAAGATACAAAGTACAAAAGTACTGCTAGAAAGAATTTCCATAACTAGGAATTGCTTCTAACAATGAAATTATAAATATAGTCCCTATCCTTTATATATACAATTTTTACTTGTTTGTTGTTGTTTGAGATTTGATTAATTTAGTAGTCTAATCTTGGGGACTTGCATCTCCCTTATAGGGCAGGTGTTCTCATCCTTTATTATGTCCATTAGATTATAAATTTCTTGAAGGCAGGGATTGTCATTTGCCTCTTTTTCTATCACCAGTGCTTCTCATAGTCCTTGGCATATGGTAGGCATTGAATAAATGTTTATTGATTAATGAACTTCTCTGACAATCTGGTGAAATTTAAGAGCCTCTTCTCAGAAGGATAATTTTAAATAGTTAAAAGAAGCACTAAATTTTAGCTAAAGATTAATGAAAATTAAGATACATTTTTTTGTCCGTCCAAGTTTATAGATTCCCTGTAATCTATCCATGGAACTCTTGGGTAGCCATAGATCCCAAGAGAAGAATCCCTATTATAGATAATAGATATGCCCATTGATGTATTGTTGGGAAGGCAGAAGAAATCTCCTTATCAAGACTTAGTAATGGGGTTGCCATCGCATTAAATAAATTGGTTTGGAGACACTTATTGGAAGCTTCTGAAAGATTGCTTCCATTCTTTCTTCAAGATGTATTAGGTCTTTGGAGAAGATGAACTCTTCTTAGGATACTGACTTCTTTTGACTAGTCTGTAAAGGAGTTTTCCTAGAAAATTCAGAGCCTTTTTCAACTATTCTCTTCAACTTTTCTTCCAGAGAAATCTCAAGAATTCAATAAGTTTTGTGTGTTGGAGAGTGGGGAGCAAGTGTTCCCTTGTCCTGCCACCAGAAGCTGATCATTCTGATCTTTTAGCAGAAGTGTATGGCAATACATGTATTTTCATGTTTCCAGGAAGATTCAGAGTATCTCTAACCTCAGGGGTTGCATTGCTTATTTAAATCCCCAGTGATCTAGCCTTCTAGCTAGAGATGTAAAATGATTTATCGATTAACTTCCATCCCAATTCATCAAATACTTATTAAGGCCTACTAGGTATCATGTACTGTGCTGAATAATAGGGATATAAAAATAAAAATTAGAGTCGTTGCCCTTGAAGAGTTTACATTCTTTTGGGAGGAAATGACAACATATGTATAGAAAATTAAATAAAAAATATATAAAGCAATGGATGAAGGAAGGTACAAATCTAATTTGAAGAGAAGCAATTTATTTCTATATTTGTCCAAGTCCAATAATAATAATAATTAAGTGACTGGTAAATGTAATTGAATAATGATGGGTAGGACCAGAATACTTCTCCAAAATAGATTGGATATAGGCTTTTTGCTCTTCAACAAAATTTATACAGATTCCAACACTTCTGTTTTATCCTTCCATTGGTCTGTTGCAAGCATGTACATGACTAATCCTAGTAAGACTAATCTTCTAGTTGAGACTTATATAACATGACATGAAGAAAAATAATTCTCCTGCTTCCATCTATTTTCTCTACCCAGAGTTATTCTTTTGGAGAAATAAGTAGAGGATAGAGCTGGCTAAATAATGGAGACATGTAGAATCCTCCCAGATTTCCTAAGACCAGACTGGAAGTTGGAAAGATTGCTACCCAGAGAAACTTAACCAGACCTTTAATTAGCATAGGGTGAATAGCGCTTTGTCTCCCAGGGCCAAATTTACAGGGTGCTAACATCACTTTTTTAGATATACAGAAACAATACAAATTAGCATATAGTTAGTAATTAATATAGGAAACTACTATATAGGCTCTCCCCCACATTTCTTTGTTTTTTTTCCTGTAGAACTGGCTCCCCAAAGTGATTTTGCTGTAGTATCTTGGAGTCTCCCTCACCTTGATAAAGTCAATGTTCCCTGTCCTATTTGAAGATATGCTCCACGTTTTAGTAATGGTTTGTAGTACTTACCCCTGGTGCAATAATCCATAATTTTGTCTCAAATTTCAACTCATGTAATTACAATCCAACTCTTGCCATGCATCCCTTTACAAGAAAAGAAAACCTCTTCTCTCTCCATCATTGTCAAGCATCTTTTCTTCTTATGTCCTAATAGGGAAGGTCCTTATACTGCTTTACTGGGAGAATGCCTCACTGTGGGTGATTAATCCTCTCCATGGTGAAGGCAGAGTTCAAAGCAATCTTGTTAACTCCCAGAGAAGTAGCTAGTGAAGCAAATAATGGAGTTTTATCCTAAAAGTCAATTTAGACCTCCTAGCGATGTAAAATTAATCTTATTATTTATGGATGCCAAACATACATTTTCATTAATGTGTAACAGAAGAAATTAAAAAGCTTCTTTCTGCTGTTGTGTATCTTCTTAAATTCCTTACAGAATGTAACTTCTGAGGATATCCTGAGGGAAATAGAGAAGCCAGTTTGGTAGAACAATGAACATCTCTATTTGGGATCGTTCCAGGGTCTTGGCTTCTAGAGAAATAAGATGTCCTGTGAGCTTAAATGTATCAAGTGCAAGTGAATCTGCTAGGGAAAATAAACATTCAAACATAGATGTGTTGAAGTAGAAAGAGCATTGTTCAGAGGGCTTGGATTCTAGTTTTAGTCCTGCCAATAGTTCTATGTTGCAAAATGAATGAGTTGGGATTATCAGATGCATGCAGTCCCTTTTAGCTCTGATGTTTTATATCCTACACTCTTCATAACTGTTTCTCTATATGGATACATAAAAATGCATACAGACAAAACAGATAAATATGTATACATATGAACACATTTATACATGGATACAGAGCTGAGTTTGAAACCAAGACTATCTATCAGATCTCATCTCTGGCATGACCTGGCATTGTGACCCAAGACAAGTGACTGAATTTCTCAGTGCTCTGAGCAACTCCAAGACTGTTAATTGCAGAGAAAGTGAAGATGTGTATTAGTAAAAGGAAATTCCTCTCCTGGGACTTCCTTTTTCCAATGGATCCCTGATCCAGTGGCCATCCTTCTAATGATCCTACGTGATCCTAGATCACTAAAGATGCTTCCCACCCCCAAAGCATCTAATCTTATGTATTATAATTATGTAGTAGACAATACAAAAGAATTGGTCTATTAGTGGGGCTGCTTTGGACAGACAATAAACATGGGTGAGATGAACCAGAAATAAAGAGAATATAAGGCTGGATTAACTTCAGGAAATTATATAGTGTTTTGATGCCCATCCTGAAAGTATGGCATCCTAATGGAGGAAACAATATATCTTGAATTCCCAGTACTTAGCATCCTATCTAGTGCCTACCAAATATTTGTTGACTAATTAAGTCTCCGAGATTCCTTATCATTTTAAAGGGTTTGTGTTTTGTTTACTCATTTGTTTTATTTTTGTTGCTGTAGCCGTAACTGGTCAGGAATATGGCAGGAAGATGACTACGACTGTGTCTGAATCTGAGAAATAAATAAATGTATCTCTGAACATATAGAGTGATATAAAAGAATATCATAAAATAGAGTCTGGGCCAGTCTTATTAAGAAGGATTAATCCCAACTGTACCACAGGACATCTTTCACTGGCTGATATTTCCCTGAAAAGATTGGAAGATATCATGATTGTGAAGCTATCTTCAAAGTCTTCCACACAAACTGAATTCCAGAAAAAGGTAAGAGAATGACATTCTAGACATATCTCCCTCCTTCTTCCCTCCTCCCACTGTACACACACACACACACACACACACACACACACACATCTCATTCCCAAACAGCTGACCAGACAACCTTGGTGAGTCCACTATTTCTTGTACTTTTTCAGTAGGTTCTCATGTAGCAGATCTTTTCCAGGTCTATGACATCTTTACTAAAGTTCAGATACCAGATCAGCAAGCAGCAATCCCAATGTGTGCAGCTGGTTGACAAACTAATTGCAACAGCCAAGGATGGATTGAAAACAGCTTTGCCGTTTAACTATGATGTCCAAAAACAGACAATTTGGTCTCCTATTAATATGTTTCAATTAAGAAAGAGTGGGGGCAGGAACAAATCATTGTAGAGAGTGTCAGGGAAACCTTAACAACTGCTCTCATTTCACAGCTCACTTACTCTGGGGAGGGCTGGAGGAATAAGGTTGACTCATTAAGTCAAGATGCCACGTGGTCTCTGCCTACCTGCTGGACTATCTCAGTAGGCTGAAGAAAAAAAAAATCCTAGGATCTCTGGGATTTCTGATAACAGTGTTTAGTAAAAGAAACTAATGGGATCACTTTGACCAACCTTCTGAGAAAGTCAATAATCACGTACTAAGGGATAACTATGTAAACCTGGGAAAAGGCAAATTGATGCTTAGTAGCAAAATCCAGAAAGTGAAGCCTGAAGTGAAGTGAAATCATGAAATAATTTGAATCACAGTCCTTGAAATACTCAAACATAATTGTTATGTCCCCCTTCTCTTATCCAGATTTTCAATATCTTTAATCACTAACATACCTGAACTTAAGACCTCTATCATGTTGGTTGACCTCTTCTAAATGTCCTTCAACGTCTTTCCTATAGGATGGCTTGAACTGAAATACTACTTTAAAAATACTATTCTTGAACTGAAGTAAATTCAACACTCTATCTGAAGTCTGACTAAAGCATATGGCAATGGACTCTCACCTTTCTCTCTAGCCTATGACCCATCTCTTGATACTTCCAAATTGTGATGGATTATATTAACAGGATAGGGATTCTCTCTAGTAATGCAGATTGCAGTCCATCCAACTTATCCTTTTTGTACAATTTTTGTCTAAGTTATCCTTTAAATCCTTTCATTGGTAGTCCACCCAACCTCCGAGAAAACTCTCCTCTTTGGTTTCTTCTTAATGCATGAAAACCAATGGAGTACATCTATTAGTTATTTGTCTCATTATATAAGTCCCATCTTTTTTTCTTAATCCTACTGTCTTTTGGTGACATCCTCTTCACTTTTCCTTGTCTATTGTGCTACATAGCCTCCTCAGATCCTTTATGTGTCTGTTTTTGTTGCCTTTTGGATGGATTCAAAGAGAAAGAAACTTCAGAGACTGTGGACTCCATGACTCAGCCATACAGTACTGCCAGAGTATTGACCCTATTTATTTATTCATTCATTTTAAAGTGAGTTTTTTATTGACATATTCTGTTTCTTGTATCATAAAAGTTATTTCAAATATTCCTTTCCTCTCCTTCTTACCACAGAACTCTCTCATAAAACAAATAGCACTTTTTTTTTCAGAGAGGAGAAAGAACTGACAGTGAAAAAATTAGAAAAATATGCCTTGTTTGTGAGGGGACCTGGGGACCTCCTATATTGTTTCTTTGATTCCTGTTTGATCTTTATAATTTTGTTTCATTTACTTTAAAATTTTTGATGTGTCGTTTTTCTTTCCATTTCCATTGTTATTGTTACGATTTTTGTTTTGACTGCTTATTTCACTCTGCATCAATTTATATAGATCAATCCATCCTTCTCTATATTCATTACACACATCATGTCTTACAGCACAGTAATCCAATATATTCATGTACCACAATTTGTTTAGACTCTCCCCAGGATATTGTTGTTCAAAGGAAGGTCTTTGTTTCAGGAAGGTGCAGCTTCTTTTCCTCTTTCTATTTAATTTTGTGCTGAACTGATTATTCATTTACAGTAAATGATGCAGAATCTCCCAACTTTTTGACCTCATCACAAATGCCCTTGCCAACCTGCTCTTGGGATCTACATGTCCTTACTGGTGACTGCTTCTTTCACATCACTATTTCACCCTGCTTGCAACTTATTCCTTCCCTACTCACTGGAATTCTAGAACCATTAATTATGATCAAATCAATTTTGCCATCGATCCCGGATGAACTGTGTCAATCTAAGGCCCCAGTCACCATACCTGTTATTTGTATTTTTTTTTACCCCAGGGCTCAGCACAATCTTTGGCATATAGTAAGTACTTAATAAATCCTTTTAAATTCATTTATTCTGTCCAAGACATATGTAGTAATGGTCAAGCTTTTTAAGTTGTCTAACTGTTTATCATTTTGGACTCATAATTAGCTTTCTGACTTTCCAATCCACTAATCCTTTCCATCATTCTTTTTCAGAAGAAATGCTGCTACCCTCCTTGTGAGGCTTATTGTTTGAACCCAAATGTAAGACTTTACATTTATCTTTATAACATTTCATTGTATTTTATTGTATCTATGTTCTATAGAAAATTAACAGTAGACATTCTTCATAAGAATGATTATGGGTAAAATTTAAGAGTATTTGAGTAATTATAGTGGAATTAATGCAGTAGTGCATATGGAAAAAATTAATTATCTATAAGACATTTCTCTTTGATTTCATCTCTGTTCTGAATATCCTCCAATAATTGTGGCAAACAATTCAGGGATCATTGTATAAAGTTTCTTCTGTTACATCTTTTAGGAAATCTCATGATATTTTACAACTGACATTTTTGTAGTCAAATAACTGACCAAAAATGAAGAGAATGCAAGACCCTAAGTTTCTGCTAATTGTAGGTAGGGTATAACTATATCATTATCAATATCTATATCTACATCCACATTGCTGCCTATATAATTGTGTGTCTTCAGTAACTTGAGTGATGCCTGACCCTTTGTGATCTCATTTGGAGTTTTCTTGGCAAGGATACTGAAATGGTTTGTCACTTTCTCTAGCTCATTTTACACATAAGGAAACTAGGGCAAACAGGGTTAAGTGACTTGCCCAAGGTCATATACAGCTAGTAATTATCTGAGGCTGGATTTGACCTCAAGACTTCTTGATTCCAGGCCTTATACACTATTCATTGTGCCAACTATTTGCCTATATCTATTTTCTTCTTCCCCTTCATCTTCTTCATTTTCTTCTTCATCATCATTTTCTTCTTTCTTTTTCTTCTTCCTCTTTTTTCTTAATTCTAGTTAATTAATTTTGCTATGTATTTTATTTTATTCATTTAAAATATTATTAAATGGTCTGCATACTTCTGTAATCAATCATTACTAAAAAAAAGATTAAGAATCCCTGCTCTAGATGCATGCATGAGTTATTTTCATTCTTTTCCTTATATTGGTCATTATGACTCAGAGTAACTTGTTTGCCACAAGTATTTTCATGGTCCTATCATTCTATTGACTCCTACTGAGCTTACTGTCTCCTCCTCCTTTACCAGATAAAATCTGGCTAACCTCACCTTTCCCATCATTTACTTCTGAAAATGAATTTTTGAACCCAAATGCAAGACTTTACATTCATCTTACTACATTCTCTCTAATGTTCTATCTTGGACTCCCTTTTCGTCCTTTATCTATCATCTAACATGTCAACCAACTCCTTCATTACAGAGCTTTAAAGGCTACATATTCCTCATGACAATTTTGTGAGGTATATAATTCAAATATTATTAATGATTAAATATATGTTATTGAATATTATTAATTATAACATCTCTATATACATTTTTAAAGCTAATGAAACTTGAGGGGTTGCCCAAGTTTCCTGACTACAATTACAATATTTTTCTACTATACTACACTTTTACTGGTCAGTCTTCCCTCTTCATGAATTAAAATGTACTTTTATAGCTTCTGAGATACATTTAAATAGGAATTGTTTTATTCTTTTTATTTATATCCATTGTGCCTAGTACAGTGTGGCACATAGTAGGTGGAATACTTGTTGATTAGTTGTAACTAGTTATAGCTATCCCTCAACCTCCAGGGGGTATTGGAGGCTTTCTGCTTCCAGTGATTTTTTTTGTAACCCAGATAGTATTTGGAAGGGCAGGGAGCATCCCTGCAGGCAGATATCCTCCACCCCCAACTCCAGGTTGCTAGGACAGTGCCTCCAAGAAACTCCCAAGTACTCGATTCTGTTCTGGATTTTTACTCTGGATTACTGCTCATCTTGTCCCAGAGAGAAATGAAGAAGAGGATGTATTTCAAAATGAACTATGCACTCTTATTCCCTCTTCTTTCGTCTAAAGGATTCTAACAGCACAGCTTCATTTCTTCCCCCTCCCCCAACCTTAAAAAAATTAGTTTGGATTTCCCCCCTAGACTTTAGAAAAATTTTTAAAAATACCCACAATCATTAGTTGATCTCTATTCTGTGGGTACCTGCTCTTCTGAAGTCCATGTCCCTGGGGGATGCTGGGTCTCATACCTTACCATGTATGGGCACAGAGACTGCTTGAGGGTTGGGGAGCACAGGGCGAACCACAGCTGGAGGAGCCCTGTAAAAAAAGCTTCCTGCTGTAGCTCAGGCTGCTTCCTTGGGGCAGGCGTGGGGGTGGGGGAATGGAAAACTTCCTGGCTCCATCGGGCCTTCAGAAAAGAAGTTGTTCTCAAAGGTGAAGACAAATTCAGGAGCCAGTAGAGACTGTGAGTACCTTTCGGAGAGCACTTTCTAAAGCCTGTCTCAAAAAATTGTTTCTTCAAGGATAATTAGGGGATTTTGAGGGGGTAGGAGGCAGAAGCTTTGGAACTGTATAGCAGAGTATTGATTGGGTAGAAGGCATCAGATGTGGATGGGTAGGGAGGTCAGAGTTAAAAAAAAAAGCCAAATAAATTTCCTCTCTGAGCCATATATCCAGAGGCAGTGATAGCTGTGTTACTTAGGTCCCATCACAACCTTATTTATCATCAGGATATTGGGGATGATATAGAATTTAGAAGGAGGATGTCTCACTTGGAATACTCAGTGCCCTATCCCTCAGAATGGGGGCTCAGGGTCCCCAGAAGTTCAGAGAGGATGTCTAAGAGAAAAAGAGAGGGATAAAAAGAGACCCCATACTAATAAGAGTGAAAATTAATAATGAGTATCAGGTAGATATTAATATGAGAAGTCAGAGGTTTTCCCCTTAGCATTTTTTTTCTTTGCACAACACCTTCCTCCTACCTCCACCTCCAGAAAGGGATTCTATGCCCAAGGGAGTCACAGTGAAGGGCATCCATCCTAGAGCTGATGTGCAGTCTTGCTATTTATGTCTCTGGCTATGAACAAATTTATACCATCCTTAACCCATACAGTGAAGGAAGTCTAGAAAAGAAACTTATCCCATCTTTCAAATTACACCTCCTCCAAAAAGGCTTCATTGATGCCTGCCATTCCACTAAGAAATGATCTTTCTCTCTGACCTCATATGCCTTTTGTACTTATTATTATTATGTAGTCTATGCTAGTTATTGTGAACTTTTATATAGTACTGAATATTTGTTACATATATCATTTCATCTCCATTAGATTATAAATGCCATGACTTAATTTTCATTGTATCTCTTCCATTGCCTACCATAGTGCTTCACAGATTTAGAGTGGGAAATAAGGTAATTTAGTCCAATCACTTCACTTGACAGGTGAGGAAACTGAAGCCCAGGGCGGTTAAGTGACTGACTACCCAAGGTCATGCAGGTAGGTCCTCTGCTCCAAGGAATCTTTCTACTACATCATACTAGTGACTGGTTGCTATTAAATGAATGACACAGATTTAGACATCAAGACCAAGTGCCTCCCAGTAGAACCCCTGGAGTCAAACTGGGAAGCAGAACTTATATTTGAAGGTTATTTTTATAAGTGTTTAATTTCAACTATTTAACAAACTCCTCTATCTGAAGAGAATCCCAGAAGTGCTAAATGTCTTTAAAATCTGACATTAAAATCCATTTCCCTTTTCATACTTTCTCATTTCCCCTTCAGGAACTCCTTCCAACTTCACTCTATTGACTGAATGTTGATCCCCAGCTGCCTGACCATCTCACCCCCTCTCCAATTCTGATGCCCTTCCTATATCTTCCACTGTCTCCTGTTCATGCTTGTTGACTTTTCCAAATATCTCTCCTCTCTCAGAATTAACTTATCCACTGCCCTATTCCATCAAGACTCTGGTTTCTGAGTGCAAATAACTAGTTATTTAATAAATTAGCCAGTGGCAATGGAATAATGAGGGTAAATGGATTAATGTCTTTCATGTATGGTTCAATGGTAACAGATTTGGATTTGTAGTAGAGACAGTTAGGTGGCACAGTGTAAGAGCACTTGATCCAAAGTCAGGAAGACTCAAATTCAAATTTGGCCTCAGACATGTTTGTTGTGTGATTCAGAGGAAATAACCTATCATCTGTCTGCTTCAGTCTTCTCATCTGAAAATGGATATAATAATAGCACCTACTTTCCAGGATTGTTTTGAGGACAATAATATTTACAAAGTATTTTTTAAATCTTCAAGTGGTATAAAATACTAGATACATACACAGGCTATCCTCCAAAGTTATACAGTTTTAAGTTTCGACTGATTAGATATATACATTCAAATATATATATATATATATAAAAATAACTTTATATATATACATATATATACATATGTGTTTATACATATGTATATAAACACATACACAAAAATTCATATACACATCTATCTATATATGTGTGTACATATATATGTGTGTATTTGTGAATATATAATATATTGTATATACACCTCCAGTCCGATTTAAAACATAACTTCTCTTATTAACCATATAGTCTTGGACAAGTCATTCGATCTCTGTGAAACTTGATTGCCTCATTTGGAACATGAAATGGTTGTTTTATTTGGTCTCTAAAGTCCCTTCTGATTCTGAATTATCTAATCAAATATGATGGAGCTGTTGTTTCATGGGTACAGATATCCTCTGTTTACCTAAGGAGAAGACTGGGATGGGGATACTATTTTTGGTTGGGTCAATAGGTTTAATTTAGGAGGCAGTAAATTGTATATAATTTATAGTCTTATAGTTGTCTGAGCAGCAGAAAGCTTGTGCTATCACTGAGGTTGCTGATCTAGGATTTCCTTGTTTGACTGTCTAACCCCAGGACTGGCCAGACAGGACTATTTCTCAAAGTCAAGATGGGAAAAAATCTGGTGACAGCACAGATACGAGGAGAAACCCGTGCCCTGTGTCTGGGTGCACTCATGGTGGTGTGTTCTGCCATAACCTACTACATCCTGGGGACAACTGTGCTACCTTTATACCACAAGAGGTACCCAATATTCCTTTCCTTTCCATTGTTTCTCACTCTGGGAATTTGTATACCTTGTAAACTTTGCCTTTCCTTTTTCTACTCAGTGGAGAAAGGGCATTATAAAGTGGGATAAGATGGAGTCAGGTTTATGTGAAGCATAGAAAGCATCAAACAAATGGACTAATAATAAACCTTTCCTTTCTACTCCCTCTATACCAATCAAGTAGAAGTTAGCATCTCTGACCTTTCCTCATCTCTCCTTCTATCTGTCTTTCAATAAATGTTCTGGGAGAGTTTAAGTCTGCAAAAATTAAAGGGAATGAAATATTCTATGTTGAAACATTTCAATGTTTCTCAGAATCATAGAATTATAAGTAAAGGGACATCAGAGACCATCTAGTTCAACTCCTTCATTTTTTAAATGTGAAAACTGTGGCTCAAAGTGGTTAAATAAATTGCCATTCAAGTAGGAAGCAGCAAAGTTAAGAATCAAATCCAAATTCAAATCTTTGCAATGCTTCACACTGCCCAAAATTTATTCCAAGCATATCTGTTTAATCCCTCAATCCCTTTTTTGGCTACTGTTAACAAAATTTTCTTTTCAATTACTTTTCATTTTACAACTATCTTTTTTTAAAAAGACATTTTTACTGTAAAATGGGATTAACTATTTCTGAAAGCATTAAAGTGGCCTTGTTTTTGTCAACTATCCCAGTAGAACATGGTTTATAATGATGGCTAAAAAGGACCTGAAAGATCATTTTTGCCAACATTCCACTCTGCAGAAATCTTTTTGACAATATTCCTGACAGATGTCTATTTAACCTCTGAATACTTCCCATGATGGAAAGAATATTACTGTTATATGGAATCATTCTGTTTATAAACGCCTATAACTGTGAATATAGAATAATATAAATAAATAAATAAGGGATATATCATATATATTATGTATAGACATATATATACATATGTGTATATTTATAAAGAATATAAATTTTGATTACTTATACTTCACAAAGTATCTCAGAGTTGGGAGGCTAGATTTTTTTTTCTTCCCTACTTATTTATTTGATCATTGTTTTTGCTTTATACTGGGACAAAATTTTCATTTTTTTTTATTATAACTTTTTATTGACAGAATCCATGCCTGGGTAATTTTTTTTACAACATTATCCCTTGCACTCACTTCTGTTCTGACTTTTCCTCTCTCTCCCTCCACCCCCTCCCCCAGATGGCAAGCAGTCCCATACATGTTGAATGTAGGGACTAGCCTAGATACAATATATGTGTGAAGAACCAAACAGTTCTCCTGTTATACAGGAAAAATTGGATTCAGAAGGCAAAAATAACCTGGGAAGAAAAACAAAAATGCAAACAGTACATTCATTTCCCAGTGTTCTTTCTTTGGGTGTAGCTGCTTCTGTGGGACAAAATTTTCATTTGTGATTTCTTGAAATAAGGCTCTGGAAAACCAGGCTTTGGCAAAGTCCTTTGGGATTCAAATGGAGCTACTTAACTATGCCTTTAAAATCAATTTGCTCTGGCTCTCACTGTTTGACCAATAATAGGTCCCAACCCAAGCCTTACTTGCTCATTATTTGGGTTTTGCTGACTCAGAGTGAGTATAAATAATAATTGTTTCTGTATTGGTCAGAAACTTTGAGGGTCTTCCCCTTCCAGAATGAGTCTTTTGTGAAGGCAAAATTAGGCTAACTCTTTGCCTTAATTTTTACCTAGCCTTTAACTACCTAACTGGTGTTGCTTCAGATGAACTGAGACCTGGGAAAGACCTTAGTTTAAAAAAGCCACTGCAACCCCAAGGTTATCATTTCCATTCATCCTGACCCTTTTCTTGACACTGGACTCAGATGACTCTGGAGGAGAGAGTGAGGCTGATGTCTTTGCACAACTTAACCTCACTTAAATGCAATTCACTCTCAAGTCAAGACATCACCCTCTTGACGTCATTGATCCTCTTTGAGAACAACAGATATGATGTGTTTTTCCATATTGAGCTGCCTCTTAAATTGAACCTATTGACCCAGCCAGAGATAGTATCCTCATCCCAGTCTTCTATCCTGCAAGTCATCTCAGCTATGCTTCAAATTACATGATGGCCAGATCCCATTTCCATCCTGGTCATCTTGTCTGGAAGGCATTCCTGTTTGCCTTCTAACACCCTTTCCAACATAAGGGCTGAGGAAAGTGAGATGAGGGTGTAGGATGTTTTTCGGATCAGTAGTCTATGGTCTCTATGCTCAGACCAACATCAGGAGACATTAGAAGGAAATAGCTATCTCTTTCTTCAATATTATCAAGGCTAAAGCAGAGACTCACATAAATCATGAGCCCCAACATCCTGATTTACTTGACAAGAAATTGGAATTCTTCCTAGGACATTTTCTGTATACTAAGTTGAATTGGGAATCTTTACTGACATTCATTCTTTAAGCTTTCCTATGGAACCCCAAGGTTCAAGTTCTGCTATTAATTAGCTCTGTGATTTTGACTTAGCCATTTCCCCTATTGGGGTTCAATTTCCTCATCTCTGAAGTGACATTCATGACCTAGATCTCAAAGTTCCTTTCTCTCTTTGATACTTTTATTTTTTTCTCTGCTAAACATCAATCAGTGGATGCCATCTAGCTGCTTTTCCTTTCTATATAATTTAGAGGATACCTTACAAGGAACAGGAAAAAGGTATAGCATAGGTTTTTCTTGGGAGGTCCATCTTAATTGCTACCTGGTGGTAGCTGAGAGTAGTTAGGAAAACTATGGGAGTCAATTCTGGCACAGTGTCAGTGGCCACCAAAGTATGGCACTGCTCTTATTATTGTGTGTATTTGCGTTTCTCACAGTGTATGGACCAAGGTATCCAATTGTCACCTGCTTGAAGCAGACATACGGGACCATGAGAAGCTGGATGGCAAGAAGGTCCCCCAGTACCCATGTCTGTGGGTCAATGTGTCTGCCACTGGGAAGAGTGCCATTCTGTACCACACAGAGGAGACAAAAGAAAAAAACCGCCAGGTACGAACAAGAAAGTTGGTTTAGAAAATGTGGCATAGACATTGATGATGGAGATAGAGATAGATAAATATAGATAGATAGAAAGACATAATAAATGACAAATGTGTCATCTTGTCTCCCAGAGAAAACAAAGGGCAACCCAGGAAGCTATTCAGGCAAATGACTTGGAAGGGACCATCCAGAAAGCCAACTCTGAGAGATCTGAACATTAGAGAGTAGGAGGAATTGTGACTCTGGAGTGAGGGCACTTACGTTCAAGTCCTACCCTGTATGACTCTGCATAAGCCATTTAACCCTCCTAAATCTAGTTTCCTTATTTGTGAAATGAGGAAGTTGCATGAGATGACCCCAAAGTCCTCCTCCAACTCCACAGAAAATTGTCAGAACTGGACATAGGAATCCTGAATTGAGAGTTAAAATGTTATATCCTTTTTTTTTTTCTGGGAGCCTACATAAGGATGAAAAAATTCCATGAGTGTGTGCCTCACCAATCCCATACTATTAGCACTTATCTCATACATAATTTTCAAAAGAACCTTGAACCCACAAGCCAAGGGCATGAAACCATTAGTTCTGGGCAAGTAGGGGAGATGACTGATGTGACTTAGCACGTGCATTGGGGAGAAGTCCTGCAAATATCAGGATAACCGATTTACTTCTGGACCTTATTCATGCAATAGTTCCAATCAATTGACCTGGAAGGGGAGGTTGAGAGGGAAAAACAGGCATGATTCCAGACTCACTCTGGCAATGAAGGTGAGAATAAGCATGGATCCCACATTTTCCCCTTAAAAAGCTATCAGCTGTGTGTCAAGACAAATCTCTGGCTGGCCCTCAACGGGAAGTAGTTACAGTTTCCAGCTGATCATGGTGCTACCTTCTATTCATACATTGTAGCCAATTACAGCTTTAATAGGAGGTTGCAAATGGGGTGATTTGATAAGCCTCCCCCCTCACTGTTTGACTCTGCCAGACAGCTGCCCATTTGGTCCAGCTGCTTGTTCGGCATGAACTAATTTGTGGAATGGTCAGACAGGTGCAGAGGCATTCCTCAGGGACTAACCAAAAGGGCTCTGCAGCAAAGAGCAGAAGCACAGGAGAGAGAGATGTATATCTTCCTGGGTCAGGCCCTTCTTACATGTTTCATGTTCATGTGGGCTGGGGACTCCCGAGCCTCCTTATTCTCTCCAAGAAAGCTAGAGATGAGGTTGGGGCTTTAATGCAATGAAGTGTAAAGGAATATCAGAAGGAATGACCCGGGAAAACTTTAGGTTTGACTTCCAGAGTACTCTGAGACTGGCAGATGCTGAACATTTACATAATAATACATAAAATCCTTACCATCAATCCTTATTTTACAGTATTAAGTGCCTTGTAAAGGGTGAAACTTTAGGCGGGGACATATAATATTTAGGAGTTCTTAATGATTTTTTCTGTCATGGACCCCTTCAACAATCAGTGATACCTACAGAAACATTTCCACAATGATGTTTTTAAATGTATGCGGTAAAATCCATGAGATTTACCAAAGGATCCAAAGGAACCAATTATACTGAAATAAAGATGTAATTTTTTCCTATTCAAGTTCATAGACAAATCTGAAATCCACCTATGGACTTCTTTTGGATCTGTAGATTTTAAGGTTAAAGGTTCTTGGCATAATAGCTCCCTAGATTTATTAAGCCCTTCTCTTGCACAATTATAAATTCAGCTTGACAAAATCCTAGAGAGAGAGAGAAGGAAAAAGAGAGAGACAGAGACAGAGAGTAAGAAAGACAGAGTCAGAGAAGAGAGAGGGAGGGAGGAAGGAACATAGAGACAGAGAGAGAGAGAGAGAGACAGAGGCAAAAAGAGACAGAGAGACAGAGACAGAAACATACAAAGACACAGAAACAAAGAGAAATATTCTATAGGAGAAAGTTCCAGGGGAAAAGAGTGGATTTTGCCTATTTTGTAAGTCAGGATGAGGACGTTGGCTTCTCATGCAGGGTCTGCAGTGGTTAACAAGAGTAAGGGCTTCATAAATACTTGTTAACTTATAATAGCATGAGTTCACATTTCTATGGCATATAAAGGTTTTCAACCCCGTGAGACAGATAGTAAAGGTATTATTATCACTATTTTACAGTTGAGAAAACTGAGTCTTTTAGGGAATTGGACATAAAAGGTCTCCCAATCCATTGTGATCTCCCCTATGGTCAGAATAAGCTCAATATTACTATTAACATAATGTTCCTTCCTCCCAGTTTCCCAAATAAATTTTGCCCAGGCACAATAATTCCTACTTATAGCTTTGAATACTCAGACCTCAAAAAGATGAGCCCAGATATTCTGAGGCCAAACTAAAAAGGAAGTAGGCTGACTCCTCAGTCAATTAATCAAGAAGCATTTATTAAGCATTTACTCAGGACCAAGGCACTGAGGACAGAAAGACCTCCATTGAAACAATCCCTGTCTTAAGGACCTTATATTCTATTGAAGGAAAGAATGTGTTCATATACAAGTACACACAGAAAAAAATATATCTAAAATAAATACAAGGTGATTATATGAGTAGAAATATGAAGTAGTTAGTAATAGCAGTAGAAGGGTGAAGAAAAGCTTCCAATAGAAAATGGAAGTGTTGGGTGTATCTTCATTCTCTGAGCTTTTCTATAGGGTTTCATCCAGCTGACACAGTGGTAGTCCTATTCCTTCTTGTTTACCTGTCTATGTCTCCTTATACACAGTGTCCCCTCCCCTTCCAATATTGGGAGCTATGGGTGGGAGTCTTTCTGTTCCCAACTGTTTTACATCAGTATAGATTCTCTCATTCTCTTCTACAGTGTTCTTATATTCCTGAGAGCTTGGAGGACTATCAAGAAGCCAGGATAGATGTGGAGACCATCAGGGGCAGATTCAAAGAGCACCAGACTTTTCCCTGCTACTCAGACCCGGAGGAGATTGAGAGGAGTGTTCTACTTAGGAGAATATATACTCCCCAGACCTTATTCAAGTGGCTCTTTTGGCCCACTTTCATGCTAACTGGGGGAATATTCATTATCATGATGGTGAAAATCAATCAGGCTCTCTCCATGCTTGCAGCACAGAGATAGGAACCAATCAGCACCTCACAGCTGAGGCACAACTAAAATCTACAGCCCCCACCATACACACATTCTTTTTCAGATCTATGCATAACTCTTTCCCTGTACTTAGTCTCTCCTGCAGTTCAATGCAGCTGCCATTGTGAAATTAATATTTACCATGTCACACTCTTGCTTGAAAGCCTACCATAATCGTCTATCACCTATTGAATTAAGCTCAAAACTCCACACAAATTATGCCCCATTCTAGTTTAATAACTTTCTTTACCTAACACTCACTTTTAAGTGACAGCCTCTAGCCATATATGTCTCCTGAGTGAGCGCTAAGTGAAGCCGAGTTCTACTTCCCACTTTACCCATTCTTCTCTTCCCACATAGAATATAACCTCTCCATTCCTCTTGGACCATGAAAATCTTGGTTATCCTTCAAAGCCCAAAACTTAATTCCTCCATGAAGACCTCATTTAGCAGCTTCAGGACACAGAAATTCCTCTGGTTTTTTTTGTGATGCGAAACTCATAAAAACAACCAAATATATGTTACCTTCCATTGCTCTCTGATAGAAGACATTATGCTGGTTCATCTTCAGATGAGCCTTCTCTTCTATGTATCATGGTGCTAGGTATGGATCTGGGCTTCATAAATACTTGGTGACTTGAACTGATATTAGTTCATATTAATCTAGCCCTTGAACATCTATAAACTGCTTGATTTATACTCCTGTGAGAAAAGTAATAGAAATTCTCTTTTTTCTTATAGATGAGGAAACTGAGGCTCAGAAAGTTTCAGTATTTTTTCTAGGTAGTAGATGGGGCTAGAATTTGAAATTAAAACTTTTGATTCCAAGTCAAGCAATCTTTAAACTCTACCATGATGCCTTTACACACCCATGAATCTAAAGCATAGAAAGGCAGGAACAAGTTGTATACATAGATCTACATCTACTGACAGTACTCTCCTTCCCCTCACACCCTGTTGATAGAATTGGGAGGTTCCCAGCTAGAAAAAGCTACTAAGTGGGAACCTCCTTGTCTCTTCCCTGCCACAAGTCACAATAGGAGGTGGCTGATGAATTCTAGTTGGCTTCAAGAGAAGCTCCCTTCCATTTTCCAAATCCCTGGCTACTTTCCCCTTGGCCTTTTCCAAGTACTATTCCCCTATCATCACTCCTGCTGGAGGAAACTCTAAATCCCTGCTCCATTCCTCAGTTTAGGAGTAGAAAAATATTTGAAATTTCCCAATTCTTCATGGGTAGTAGTCACTCTTATGCTTTCTTATACACTTTGATACATCTTAAGGACTTTAGGTTCTTTCTAGCTACCCTTCTGCTGAATCCTCCCATCTTGCATTATCTCTTCTGGTTAGAATGTTAGCTCCTTAAGAGTAAAAAAGTCTTCTTTTCTATTTCTATTCCCCAGCATTTATCACACTACTCAGGACATATTTCATCATTAATAAATTATTTTTCACTCATTCATTCATCCTCACAAGTCCTACCCAGCAGACTTCCCTTTAAGACCCTGCAGCTACAAAAGGTGTGTTTAGATAGCTGAGTCTGTGTATTTCCATATTCCCTTAGAGGAAGCAGAGGCAGGAAGGAAGATCCTTAGAATCAGCCCGGGATTCTCTTTCCTTTGATTGTGATGTAGTAACACTATGGACTATAATATGTTGAAATATTCTCTTGGCAACTTGGCAAATCAGATTTTTAGAGCATGTCTTAGTTCAATAGAACCTTAGGAAATATAAGCTCTTCTAATGTAACATTAGATCCTTGAAGTCAAAGACTGTATCATTTTTGTCTTTGTATTTCCAGGACCCAAAGCAGATTCTGCCTATTAAGCAGGGACTTAATGAATAAATGATTATTGATTGACTAAATTAAATTCAGTTTTTAACACATCTGTGATAGGCTTTTTGCACTTTGACCCTTGGGATCACTAATTTGGAGGAAATTCTTTATAAACATGATTAAGTAATTGTACTGAGTGCAATTTAAAGTGAATCTCCTCAATATTCTCCTGTCCCTTGGAAATTTTCAGTATGAGACCCACAGGCTGATATAAGCAATATGTATTTGTTCTGATCCAGACCTATCATCTCATCTTCAATATCAATATATACCAGCATCTCATCTGCAACATGTAATTTTAAAATTTTATTTTAATGGGATTTTATTTTTTCAAATACATGAAAAGATAGTTTTAAACATTCACCTTCACAAACCCTTGTATTCTAGATTTTTCTCCCTCTTTGCCTCCCTTCTCCCTCAGCAAGACATCAAGCAATCTGATATAGCTTAAATGTATGCAATTCTTCTAAACATATTTCCATATTCATCAGGCTGAGCAAAAAAAATCAGATCAAAAGGGAAAATCATATGAGAAAAGCAAACAAACAACAACAAAAAGTGAAAATACTATTCTCTGATCCACATTCAGTCTCCATAGTTCTCTTTCTGGATATGGATGGTGCTTTCCATCAAAAGTCTTTTGGAATCAGAATGAAGAATAACTTACCCAAAGTCACATAGATAAATAACAACAATGATAATATATATATATATATATATATATATATATATATATATATATATATATACTATCATTTATATGGAATTTAAGGTTTGCACAGTACTTCTCAAATATTATATCATTTTATCCTCACAACAACCCTGGGAGGTAGGTATGCCATTCCCATTTTACAGATGAGGAAAATGAGATAGAGAGTTAGTGACTTATCCAGGTTCACATAACTTGCAAGTGTCTGAAGCCAACTTTTAAACTCGAGTCTTCTTAAATCCAGGTCCATCCATGGCCCTACTTAGCTGCTTAGGTGAGATGATCTACCCAAGTTCAGACAGTTCAGATAGAAACCAAGTTTTTCTGATTCTTGACACTAGCTCTCTGTTCCTTTTGCCACAATTAATTCTCTTCACAAATAAAAAAGCTGGCACAAATTGCCACCAAATAAATGACAAACCCAGTCTTTCAAAATCTATGAGCACTCCTTGCTTCTGAATTCAATTCAACAAATACTTATCAGTTAGTATGACCCAGGCATTTGCTATATATTGGAGATACAAAGATTAATGTCAAATTGTCCTTGATCTCTGGGATCTTACATTCTACTACATTCAGCACTGTGGTTCTTTTTATGATAAATGGTTAGCCAAGTGACCTAAATAATGAGTGCTGATGTACATAAAATCTTCATATGTTTGCTTAATGTTCATAAAAGTCTATGATGCACAGAAATGTCTTTATCTCCCAGGAGTCCTCAATTTTTTTGTATGAGATTTGGTGAGACCAGCCTAGAAAATCTACTTCTTAAGAATACCCACTCTGAGGCCCATCAATTGGAAGATGTCTGAATAAGTTATGGTATATGAATGTAATGGAATATTATTATTTTATAAGAAATGTTGAGCAGGCTGATTTCAGAAAAATATGGAAAGACTTACATGAACTAATGTTAAATGAGCAAAACCAAGAAAACATTGTATAAAGTAACAAGATTTTGTGATGATCAACTATGATGGACTTGACTCTTTTCAACAATGAGATGACTCAAGGCAGATTTGTGATGGAAAGTGCCATCCACATCCAGAGAGAGAACTATGAAGACTGAATATGGATCAAAACATAGTATTTTTTTTAATCTATTTATTTATTTTTTTTTTTAATTTTATTTAATAGCCTTTTATTTACAGGATATATGCATGGGTAACTTTACAGCATTAACAATTGCCAAACCTCTTGTTCCAATTTTTTACCTCTTACCCCCCCACCCCCTCCCCTAGATGGCAGGATGACCACTAGATGTTAAATATATTAAAATATAAATTAGATACAAAATAAGTATACATGACCAAAACGTTATTTTGCTGTACAAAAAGAATCAGACTCTGAAATATTGTACAATTAGCTTGTGAAGGAAATCAAAAATGCAGGTGTGCATAAATATAAGGATTGGGAATTCAATGTAATAGTTTTTAGTCATCTCCCAGAGTTCTTTTTCTGGGTATAGCTGGTTCAGTTCATTACTGCTCCATTGGAAATGATTTGGTTGATCTCCTTGCTGAGGATGGCCTGGTCCATCAGAACTGGTCATCATATAGTATTGTTGTTGAAGTATATAATGATCTCCTGGTCCTGCTCATTTCACTCAGCATCAGTTCGTGTAAGTCTCTCCAGGCCTTTCTGAAATAATCCTGTTGGTCATTTCTTTTTTTTTTATTTTTTAATTTTTTTTATTTTTATTTAATAGCCTTTTATTTACAGGATATATACATGGGTAACTTTATAGCATTAACAATTGCCAAACCTCTTGTTCCAATTTTTCACCTCTTACCCACCCCCCCCCCTCCCCTAGATGGCAGGATGACCAGTAGATGTTAAATATATTAAAATATAACTTAGATACACAATAAGTATACATGACTGTTGGTCATTTCTTACAGAACAGTAATATTCCATAATATTCATATACCACAATTTATTCAGCCATTCTCCAATTGATGGACATCCATTCAGTTTCCAGTTTTTAGCCACTACAAAAAGGGCTGCCACAAACATTCGTGCACATACAGGTCCCTTTCCCTTCTTTATAATCTCTTTGGGATATAATCCCAGTAGTAACACTGCTGGATCAAAGGGTATGCACAGTTTGATAACTTTTTGAGCATAGTTCCAAACTACTCTCCAAAATGGTTGGATTCGTTCACAACTCCACCAACAATGCATCAATGTCCCAGTTTTCCCGCATCCCCTCCAACAATCATCATTAATTTTTCCTGTCATCTTAGCCAATCTGACAGGTGTGTAGTGGTATCTTAGAGTTGTCTTAATTTGCATTTCTCTGATTAATAATGACTTGGAGCATCTTTTCATATGACTAGAAATAGTTTCAATTTCTTCATCTGAGAATTGTCTGTTCATATCCTTTGACCATTTTTCAATTGGAGAATGGCTTGATTTTTTATAAATTAGAGTTAATTCTCTATATATTTTGGAAATGAGGCCTTTATCAGAACCTTTGACTGTAAAAATATTTTCCCAGTTTATTGCTTCCCTTCTAATCTTGTCTGCATTAGTTTTGTTTGTACAAAAACTTTTCAGTTTGGTATAATCGAAATTTTCTATTTTGTGATCAGTAATGATCTCTAGTTCTTCTTTGGTCATAAAGACCTTCCCCTTCCACAGGTCTGAGAGGTAAACTATCCTGTGTTCCTCTAATTTATTAATAATTTCATTCTTTATGCCTAGGTCATGAACCCATTTTGACCTTATCTTGGTGTACAGTGTTAAGTATGGATCAATGCCTAGTTTCTGCCATATTAGTTTCCAATTTTCCCAGCAATTTTTATCAAACAGTAAGTTCTTATCCCAAAAGCTGGGATCTTTGGGTTTGTCAAAGACTAGGTTGCTATATTTGTTGACTGTTTTATCCCTTGAACCTAATCTATTCCACTGATCAACTAATCTATTCCTTAGCCAATACCAAATAGTTTTGGTAACTGCTGCTCTATAATATAATTTTAGATCTGGTACAGCTAAGCCACCTTCATTTGATTTTTTTTTCATTAATTCCCTTGAAATTCTTGACCTTTTGTTTTTCCATATGAACTTTGTTGTTATTTTTTCTAGGTCATTAAAATAGTTTTTTGGGAGTCTGATTGGTATAGCGCTAAATAAATAGATTAGTTTAGGTAATATTGTCATCTTTATTATATTTGCTCGCCCTATCCAAGAGCATTTAATATTTTTCCAATTGGTTAGATCAGACTTAATTTGTGTGAAAAGTGGTCTGTAATTTTGCTCATAAAGTTTCTGATTTTCCCTTGGCAGATAGATTCCTAAATATTTTATATTATCAGTAGTTACTTTAAATGGAATTTCTCTTTGTAACTCTGACTGTTGGATTTTGTTAGTGATATATAAGAATGCTGATGACTTATGTGGGTTTATTTTATAACCAGCAACTTTGCTAAAGTTGTGGATTATTTCTAATAACTTTTTAGTAGAATCTCTGGGGTTCTCTAAGTATACCATCATGTCATCGGCAAAGAGTGATAATTTGGTTTCCTCATTGCCTAATCTTATCCCTTTAATCTCTTTCTCAGCTCTTATTGCTAAAGCTAGCGTTTCTAATACAATATTAAATAGTAACGGTGATAGTAGGCAACCTTGTTTCACTCCAGATCTTATTGGGAATGGTTGCAGTTTGTCTCCTTTTGTTGTTGTTTGCTTGCTTATTTTTTCTTTCTCGTATTTTTTACCCTTTTGATCAAATTTTTTCTGCACAACATGACTAATATGAAAATATGCCTAGAAGGATTGCTTTGAGGAGCAGGGAGGGAGGTGGAACACAACATTTTACAAAGGTGAATGTTGAAAACTATCTTTGCCTGTATTTGGAAAAACAAAATAACTATTGAAAATAAAAAAATACCCAGTCTAGATGGCCATATTGACCAAATAATAACAATTAATATTCATACAGCATTTAAGGTTTGCAAAGTATCTTGCATATTGTTATCTCATTCAAGCCTCATTACAAAACTATGAGCTAGATGCTGTCAATATTCCCATTTTATAAAAGAAGAAACTGAGGCTGAGAGAGAATATAACTTGGCTAAAGACATTCAACTAATAAGTACCTGATCAGGATTTGAACTCAAGATTTATTAACCCAAGTATAAGGTTCTGTCCATTACTGATTCTCTTACTACACTTAATCCAAGATGTGCCTTAGATTTTGCTTAACTTTTTTTTCATACTTCTCCTATTAAAGCTTTCAGAGCTGCTATCATATTTTGAGAAATCTTATACCTGTTTGCATTCCCCTGGAAATCCCAAGGTGAACATGAAATAATGGGCATTTAGGCATGATCAAGTTAGACACCAAGAAAAAATGCATTTTGATATAATTGCTGGCTGGGAGCAGAAAGCATTCATTAGCTTTTAATAAATCATCCTGCTAATTAGCTTCTGCCTCCCCCTTAATTTTCGGTCCATCTCTCATAGTGAAATGAAGTGCTCACAGGCCGGTGATTCACAAGGGATTATTCTTCCATAGTCTTTCCCAAAGAACTTCTGGTCCCAAAGAACTTCTGGTCCCAAAGAGACAAATTTGCTCCAGGAGCCACAAAACACCCAAACCAAGATGTATCTTCTGGAGCTATCTTAACCATCTTCAAGCAGGGCTGCAGCCAAATAGATGTAGGTGGGACAAAAAATATATGTAGGTACCCAAATCCTAACGCAGCCCAGTTTCAATAGGGACTTAATAAATGCTTAGTGACTGACCCAACTTTTCCAGCAGAGTATTCAAATATATACTTCCAGAATCATCCCTTCAGCCTCAGAATTGAAGAATTTTGATAACTGATGGAGAAGAAGAAAGATTAAAGTAATACAGATGCATGTGTCATAGTATATTAAACCAGTTGGGGGATTTAAAAGAGGCTTTCACAAATATCAGATGGGTCAGTATGGTATAAATCCAGAATGCTTTATAATGGCACGTTCAAGAAAAGGTTCAAGATTTGAAATGAGTCACTCAGGGAGAGAGAAAGGGAAAATCCAAGGGAATTCAAGGCAAAGGACACCACAGGGGTGTGTGTGTGTGTGTGTGTGTGTGTGTGTGTGTCTATGCCATGATTTCAGTTGGAGGATAAGGAGCTTCTATGGTCCTGTCATGATAGAAGGAGGAAAGGAGAAAAGGGTTTTATCCATGAATGTTAGCAGCAGGCCTCTAAGATAGAGTCCCTACATTGTTTAACTCCTCTAACTCTTTAATGTAATGGGACTTCTGGATCTTTAAAACTCATCAGAATGCAAACTCCTTGTGGGCAAAGGCTATCTGTTTTTCCTTTTATTCTCTTAGCACAGTGTCTGGCACACAGTAAACTTCTAACATTGATTTTGTTTCCTTAAAAGTAGCGTAGCTTAAACATAAAGGTCATGCATTTTATGAAGAGGGAGAAAATTTTCACAAAACAAGTCTGCTTTTATCATCTATCTGATGACAGTCAGGGAGATGTTTAGGGCCAAGAGGTCCTAGATGGATAACCAAAGGGTATGGGAATATATGAGAATCTTCACAATTGGAAATGGGAGATTGTAGTCATTGAAAATGACATATCCATAAGATTCCACAACCTTAAGGAGAGGAGACATTAAAAAAAAAAGGATAAGAATCATTGAAAATAAAGGAATAAATACTTTCCATTTGTTGATCTACATGCATATTGATTCTTAACAGTAGTATGCAAACTTCTGAAGGTCAGGGATTTGTTTGTTTATTTGTTTGTTTTTTATCTCCAGACCATAGCATACTGCCTGACACATAGTGGGTGTTTAACACATGCTTGATAAATAAACAAATGGAGGAAAGGAGTGAAAGAGACAAAGTGAAAGAAAGGAAGGGGGAGAATATGGAGAGGGAAGAACTTGAGAGAGATGCAGGGGCAGAAATTTTAAGAAGAAAAAATATAGGAAATGGGAGACATATATTCCTACCTCACATTTATCAGTTTGGCAAAAAATGACAAAAAAGAAGTGGCAATTTTGGAGGGTCTATAGAGAGACAGACTATAGCTTATTAATAGAAATATGAATTGGTCCTCTCATTCTGGAATGTAATTTGGAACCATATCCCAAATGTCACTAAACTGTACATAACCAATGTTACTGCTATATATCAACGAAATAAAATGATAAAGAAGAAAGATCCACACAGAAGAAAGAAAGGAAAAAGAAAAGGAAAGGAGAAAGAAAAGAAAAGAAAGGCAAGGGAAGTAAGGAAGGGAATCAGAAGAAAGGAAGTAATTATCGTTTGGGGAAATGCTGAATAAATTATCGTAAATTAAAGTAATAGAATATTATTATACTGTAAGAAATTATGAAAAGGGGACAAGAGTCCACTGAAACCTAGGAAGACATATGAAATGATACAGACTCAATTAAGCATAATCAGGAGAACAGTTTACACAGTAATACCAATATTGTAAAGACAAACAACTTTGAAAGATTTAACTCTGATTAATCAGTGAACAAGTATGATTTCAGAGAACTCATCATGAAATGAGCTATCTTCCTGATGGGGAGGTAATAATGTATTCTTGTATAGGATGAAACATACTTTTTTTTGTATGTTTGGATTTGGATTTGGATATGATCAATTTGTGGATTTTTTTCTTGACTACAATCATTTATCATTTTTTTTAATTTACTTTTTATTTATGATTACAGGGAAAGTAGAACTTAAGATAATGTTGCCCTCCCAAGAAGAAAAAGAAAACATACTGAAAAAAAATTTAATGCATGAAGTGAATAGAAGGAAGCTCTTAGGGAAATACAGAGAACAAGAGTTTTGAAAATAATATTTTACCAGTGAATTAATTATATATATATATATATACACATATTTACTTATCTAAAAAGTAAGACTTAAAAAGATACATAAAAATAAAAAAGCAAGCTTTATGTATTACATGTTATAATTTCACATATAATATTTTTTGTTTTATTTTGAATACAGAATGAAAATATCATTTCTTTTCTTTTGGTATACATTAAATTAATAATAAAATTAAGAGTCAAAGATAAAGAAACAGAAAATAGAGAGAATGTAGGAAAAAGAAGAGAAGATGGGGAAATAGTTAAGAAGAGAGTTAGGCCAATTTGTTCCAATTAGCAATTGACAGGGGAAGTAAAGTAGATTATAGATTCTAGTCCTTCTCAGTGTCTTCCTGCACAACATTCTGTGAAGTTGAGATGAGCCAGTCTGGAAAAACTGGTTGGGTTTTACCTGAGTACTTCTAGTTAAGGCACTGATGGAGCAGAAGGAATTTCTGATTTCAGTCATTCAGAACAAAGCAGGAAAATCCATGAAGAAAGATACTATGTATATTTAAAGTGTCATCACTATTATGATAATATTTGAAGCTTCCCAGATGTTTCCCATTATGTGCTCCATTAGCTATAGGTTAAACATTTCCTTGTTTTCAGCCAGGACTGGCAAAATTATTCTGTGCACATCTGGTTCTATTCACTCATATCTCATTCTGATTCCTAAATACAGAGAAAAGGAAATCATATCAAGATAATCAAATACAGGGCTATAACCTTAATGGGGCATTTGGGGATGCCCAGGTCCCAGCTGGCTGATACCCTCCTCCCTCCATAACAACCCTAATTCAAAGATCCTATTGATTTTTTGTGCCCTGTGACAATTTCTTTTAAATATACCTCAAAATCGCCTCTTCCTCTCTCCTGGTCTCCATCTGGGTTTCCCACTTTCTGGTAAACAAAACTCCCCATGCTCTCTTCCCCATAGGAAAATGAAATTTAAAATCATCTACAAATGAGAAAGGTTGTCTCAAAGCCAAACCAGCCAGCTGTGTCTAGGGCTCTTAGTTTCTCAGCTGGTGAGAGAGTATTCTGCTCTATAAAATTAGGAAATGACTTCCAAACTAGCCCCAAAGCCTACATACAATCCTGGGTCTGATCTTTTGCCTCATATTCCTTCTTTGTAAAAGAAGGGATCCTGTTCAATTATTTCTACTTTTTAATTAGACCTCTGGGATTCACTATCTTATTTCACTGTGAATATGACCAGTCCTATGAGAACGGTTAGCAGTAACCTTCTCACTGTGGTTTGAGAGACATTGAGAGGTCGTCTCAAGAATATCTCCCCTTACTTAGGAATATGCTGATAAATGGTTGACATATAGTTATTGGGGAGGAAGGAGATATACTCATGATGCTTTTACATTTAATCTGCATTATTACCATTGTTGCCATAATCTTAAATCTAGAAATAATGCTGTCCTCCCAAGAAGGCACATTTTTAATATCTCTCTGTTCTCTATCATGTTATAAAGGAGTTTGTGTGTGTGTGTGTGTGTGTGTGTGTGTGTGTAGAGAGACAGAGACAGCGACGTAGACAGAAAGATAGACAGAGAGAGTCAGAGAGAGACAGAGAGAACGAGAACAAAAATAATTCAACCCAAACTAATCAATGCATCATGGTTTGTGTCTGATAATATCTATAGTATTTCATACTCTGGACTAAAGAACTGAATGAGATCTTACATCACTTGACTCCATGTGTTTGCACAGAGTGGCCCACTGTCTGCCATGATTGCCCTCTCACTTCTGCCTCTTGGCTTCCCTTGATTCCTTCAAGATTCAGGTCAAGTCCCACCTTCTGCAAGACGTCTCCCCTTCCCTCCCAAGTGTCTTCCTCTCTGAGATTACTTTTCAGATATTCCTGTATATGTTGTACATAAATGGTTATTTACATATTTGCTATTAGAAAGTACCTTTCAGAAAGAGACCTGTATGTGCAAAATGTTTGTGGCAGCCCTTTTTGTAGTGGCCAGAAACTGGAAACTGAGTGGATGTCCATCAATTGGAGAATGGCTGAATAAATTGTGGTATATGAATATTATGGAATATTATTGTTTGGTAAGAAATGACCAACAAGATGATTTCAGAAAGACCTGGAGAGACTTACATGAACTAATGCTGAGTGAAATGGGCAGGACCAGGAGATCATTATATACTTCAACAACAACACTATATGATGATCAGTTCTGATAGGAGTGGCCCTCTTCAACAATGAGATGAACCAAATCAGTTCCAATAGAGCAGTAATGAACTGAACCAGCTACACTCAGCAAAAGAAATCTGGGAGATGAATATGAACCACTACATAGAATTCCTCATCCCCATATTTTTGTCCGCCTGCATTTTTGATTTCCTTCACAGGCTAATAGTACACTATTTCAAAGTCCGATTCTTTTTGTACAGCAAAATAACGGTTTGGACATGTACTGATATTGTATTTAATTTATACTTTAACATATTTAACATGTATTCGTCAACCTGCCATCTGGGGGAGAAGGTGGGGGAAAGGAGGGGAAAAATTGGAACAAAAGGTTTGGCAATTGTTGATGCTATAAAATTACCCATGCATATAACTTGTAAATAAAAAGCTATAATAGAAAACACACACACACACACACACACACACACACACACACACACACAAAAGAAGAGAAAAATAAATTACACGTAAAATTAAAAAAAAATGAAACTACCTTTCTTGAGAACCAAGAAGATATTTTTTCCCCATTTTTTGGTATCTGCAGCACTTTGCACAGTACCTGGCACATACTAAACACTTAAATTGATTTCTTAGCCCTTTTCCAGGGCTAAGCTTGGTCATTATAATTACATAAGATTTTATTTCACTTAGATCTTCTCTGTCCCTTAATTGGTTAAGAATTCTCCCCTACCTGTCATTGTGAAAGTTTTCAGATCTTATTCTCTTCTATGTTTTTTTTTTAATTTATGGTTTAATTTACATCAGATTAAGATAGATTGTAAAATCCTTGAGGGCAAGCACTTTCAACTCATCCTACTGAATGCTTCATCTTTATTTTTGTATCTCCAATACTTAGCGTAGTACCTGGGGCAGAACCTTGAAGAATTGTTGATTACTTGATTCAAATTATGCATTCTTTATGATATTACTGGGAGTAAATATTATAAAATATCAGTCTAAACCTAAATTTTGCCCTAACACTTTCCAGTTTTTTCATCAGTTTTTGTCAAATAGAAAGTTTCCCAAGTTGTTTATGTTCTTAGGTTTGTAGAGCACTGGGTTATTGATTTCAATTGCTTCAGTTTCCTGCTTATCTAATTTGTTTTATTGATCAACTTCCCTTTTTAAAAACCAGTACCTAAGAGTTTTGATGATTATTGCTTTGTAAAATAATTTGATGTCTAGAAGTGTTATTACCCTTTTTATTCTTAGTTATCTCCTATTATTTCCCTTGAGATTCTTGACATTTTGTTCCTTCACGTGAAAACTGTTATTTCATCTAGCTTTTTAAAGTGTTCTCTTGGGAGTTTGATTGGTATAGTACTGCAAATTAATTTAAATGCTAGGGGTTCTGATGCTTCAAACATGATTGAAACATTTCTCAAATAGAGAAGCTTGGAGTTGAGGAGATAGTGAATTGGTTATTGGAGTTAGGAGGTAGTCTTATCACCTTTGAAATTCCGGGAAATCAATCATCCTCTTGAAGTAAAATGGGGTCATTTATGGATAGGTGCCAATTAGATGGCTGAAAGATCATAGAGGTAATTTATTCCAATCTTCCATTTTACATATAATGAAACTGAGGCCAGAGAGTTAGAGTAATCTACTTCAGTTTTCATAGAAGAGATCTGGGATTCTAAATCAGAATCTCTGACTTGAAATCAAATTTTCCTTGGACTCTATGATGCTGTATTTCATAATGGACATGAATGCAAAGAAATTTATTTGGATTTTGGTCTGTTAACTTTAACACCATCATGATTCTACTTTGAAATTAAAAAAAAAGCTTTCCATAAATGATAGGATCACATCTCTTGAGCTAGGAGAGGCCTTAAAAGGTTTATCTATTTTATAAATGAGAAAATTAAGGCCCAGTGAAATTAAAGTTCAATATTATTTTCTAGGGGACAGCTAGGTGCTGCAGTGGATAGAGCACTACCACTGAAGTCAGGAGGACCTGAGTTCAAATCTGGTCTCAGACACTTAACAATTCTTAGCTGTGTGACCCTGGGCAAGTCACTTAACCCCAATTGTCTCAGCAAAAAAAAAAAAAAAAAAATATATATATATATATATATATATATATATACACAAATATAATTTTCTAAATAGTACAATATCTCCTTATATTTGTTTAGTAGCTTATTCTTATCAAAGAACTTTCACATATTTCTTAAAGTTTGATTGATTCCTACAACAAACTTTGTGAGGTGGAAAGAGAGGAAACATTACAAATAAGGAAATAAAGGCTCAAAGAATTAAAATTATTTGTTCAAGGTCAGATGACTAGTTAGTGATAAAGCTTGAAGAAAACAAAATGTCTAAAATCTCAAGAAAAATAATGGGAGATAACTAGGAATGAAAAATAATAGCACTTCTAGGCATCAAATTATATTATAAAGGAACAATCTCTCTTGACACTCAATAAAGGATGGGTAATGATCAGGGAGTATGGAAGCCTCTGTACTTTGCAAAACTTTGCCTGGAGTTCAGCTCAAAGTATCTTTATGGGGCTTCTTGATTTGAACAGAATGTTTTTAAGAATAGCACCACACTTTGATGACTCTGTTTCTATCAAGAGTCTTTCTCCTAGAATTTTTCTGAACCTGATGATTTTATCATTAACCAATAAACATTTATTGAGTGCTTACTATATGGTAGATGCCATTAAAAGCACCAGGAATATAAAAAAGAAGCAAAAGATTGTCCCAGAACAAAAGAAGCTTAAAATTTAATGGGGGAGACAACATGCAAATAAATATAGATAAAGCAAATGGGTAAGTAGGAAAAAAATTATCAGAAGGAAGACACAAGAATAAAGAAGGGACAGGGAAAACTTCTTGTGGAAGATAGAATTTTAGTTTGAGCCAGGATGTTTGAGGCTTAATGAGAGCCAGGGAAGTTGGTAGGTAGAACACAAGAGGAAGAGCATCCAGACATAGGGGACAGTCAGAGAAAATGCTTGAAGCCAAGAGATGATGTCTGGAACAGTCAAGAAGCAGTGTTACCGCATCCAAGAGTACACGTCAGGGCGTAAAGTATAAGAAGATTGGAAAAGTAGGAGAAGGTTGTGGTCTTTATGACATAACCTGTTTAATGCTAAACAGAGTATTTTTTATTCAATCCTGGAGGTAAGAGGGAGCCACTGGATTTTGTTAAGTTGAGGTTTCAAGTGGAGGGTGATACAGTCAGATCTGCACTTTAGAAATCACTTTAATGACTGAATGGAGGATGGATTGAAGTAAGGAGAGACTTGTGTCAAGTAGACCCACCAGTAAGCTGCTACTTTCTTCCCATCAAATATAGGCAACCAGGCATAAGTACAAGACTGGGATCAATGGAATCACAACTTGTAACAAAAGATATGAATTCACATAACTATAAATAAATCCACTGACACACAGATACAGATGCATTTTCTACCTGACCTAAAGAGGAAACAGTGAAATTTATTGGTGCATGAACAATAAGGCCTGATTCTTAATTCTATTTTTTCTATTGACCTTGGAGAAGTCCTGAGACCTTGCTAAATCCATAACTAATTGTTTATAAAACAGGATAAGGGAATAAATCCAGGTTTACTGGATCAAAAGGTAAATAGATACATAATAATAATATATTTTAGATATTGAATAAATAATAAATAGAAGTATGTATAAAATAATTTTATATATGTATATATATATGTTTATGTTTTAATGGTAAACATCTCTGTGACTTGGGAAGAAAAAAGAAGTTTACATGATAACTTTATTATATATTTAAAAGGAATAGCAAGCTGTACATGATAAAAATTTTAGGTTCATGTGTAGTCATTTTTTTATTATACTTGTTCTATTTCATCAATCAATCAATAAGTGAGAAAAAGAGGGGAAATTATACAGAGACTGAAGTACCCTAAACTTGGAGAACAGATTACTGAGATTTTGAGAATTTCTACCATGTAATATTGAAAGGTCATGATCCAAATGGTTATAATTCATATATTAGAAAAAATACTCAGACATGGCATATGTGGCCCAAGGTAAATAGCTTTCTAAATGTAAAAAGACTTTTTTTTTGAGAGTCCACACCATGGGAGAATAAGCTCTAAACATAACAGGTTTGATTGGGGATAATCATCACAGTATGGAACAAGTAAACTACCTCAGCCCCAAAATCAAGCTTAATTGGAAATTAAATTGCATCTCCATACTAACTGCAGTATTTCTGTGCCTTGGGCTAATTTATCAAGGTGATGTCTTATCTAAAGGCAGCCCAAGGGGTTTATGTCATCTAGAGATAGCCCAAGAAGTCGCATAACAGATAAAATAATCTTTTTTTATTCTACTAAGTTTTGGAAATGCTTATTTTATTTCTTAAGTTCAGAATTAAATAAATAAGCAAGTCAAAAAAGAAGCTTATATATAAAAGAATAATCTTATGTAATTTTCCTGCTCCAATTTCAAGATCCAAGGGATCTTGTCAGTGGTTATTGATTTTAAAGATTTTGTTTTATCTAATCACAAAAGTCCTTTAGTCATAGTTAATTTGAGGATATATAGAAAATGTGTTGATATGCCCAAGATTTGATCTTCACATTTGCTGATTATGTATTTTGTAAATTGCCCACACCCTTCCCTAGCCAGCTGTCTTGCAGATGCACAATGTTCAGTCACAAATAGGGTGAAGAGACAATGTAGATGGCTGAATGTAAACCATCTGTGCTCTGTAGGAATACTGGTTCTAGATTTGTGTTTTACAGATAGGAGATAAGTAAATCATCTTTGTATGTAAAGGAAAGAACATTAAATTCATTTAACTCATGTATTTTCCAAAATGTTTGTTAGTCATGACTATCTGTGCTCTTGAGAAATCGAAAAGTATAGCAGAAAGAATGCTGGATTTGAAGTGAAAGGAACTAGGTTAAATTTTTCACCCTGCTATTTATTGCTGTGAGCTTGGGTTAATTCACATAATCTCTCTGAAACTTGGTTTCTTTATCTCTAAAGAAAGGCAGGTTATATTTAATGAGGCTATGGTCTCATTAAGCTCTAAAATCCAAATAATTCTACATATCTATCCATATTCAAACAATGAGCATTTATTGATGCTCACTATGTATTATGTAGAGTATATTAATATGTATAGTAACAGACTGGGAATCAGAAAGACTCATCCTGAGTTCAAATCTAACCTCAAACACTCACTAGCCTTATGACCCCAGACAAATCTTTTAACAAGGTTTGCCTTAGTTTCCTCCTGTGATTCCTCAAGGAGCTGATGAAGGAAATAACAAAATACTCCTGCATCTCTATCAAGAAAATCTCAAATGGCATCACAGAAGGTCAGACACTACTGAAAAATGACTGAATAACTATTGAAATTGTGTACCAGACATAGTGTTGGCCACTGAGGATAGAGAGAGGGGGAAAGCACTGGTAATTAATTAGTTTAAGCTATTAACCACATAGGGGGAAAGGCATGTTTGAGTTAATGAGGGAGTAAATTCTATTCTGGGCCAGAGCCTCCCTAACAGAGAAAGCTAATTGAAAAGGTGGCAATGATAAGAATCTTGGGTTAGACCTGACCATTACCTCTCTTAATGTTATCTCTTCTATTGACCTTGGGGAAGACGTGAGGCCCTGCAAAATCTTCAATTCATTGCTAATAAAACAGGAATAAAGGAATAGAGCCAGGTGATGGAGAAGAAAATGGAAGACTGACACATAGTTTTAGCTGCATCTTAGATTTTGGAAGAGTAAGGTGCAAAGGGTTCATAGGAGATACAAATAGGATCCCATGGACTAAAATACTAAGGATAAAATAAATCCAGGAGGGATAGAAAACTCTTAAGTATTAAATCTGAAGACATAGGATGAAGGATGAAGAATAGGAATTTTCTGAAAAGAACAATGTGGATGCATAGGGAGCTCAACAAACTTGGGTCTTAAAAGATAGGTATATGACTGACATAAAGACAAAAGCACAAATGAAATTTATATTTTAAAAGAAAAAGCCTAAAAAATAGAGGCAAGAACAGCTCAGTTAGTCAACAAGCATTTATCAAGAACCTACTATGTGCCTCATACTATATTAAGTAGTGGGGATATGAAAAAGGGTAAAAGACAAGCCCACTCCTCAAAATCTCATAGTCTAATGGGAGAGACAACATGCAAATAACTAGGTATAAACAAGTTGTGTACAGGATTAGAGATAATAAATAGAAGGAAGTCCACTATATTCAGTGGGATTCAGGAAAGCTCCCAGAAGGTAGAATTTTAGCTGAGATTTATAGGAAGCCATGGAGACCAAGAAATGAAGAAGGAGTAAATTCTAGGCATGTGAATTCCAGTGAAAATGATTAGAGTAGAAGAGAAGAAAGTTTTTGTCCAGAAGTAATAATAATATCATTGCCACTGTGTCAAAGAGTAATTAGGTGAAGTGGGAAGAGTAAGTTGTAAGTAGATTAGAAAAGTAGCAGAGGGATATGTTATGGTTTAAAAGCCAGAGAACTTTATATGTGATTTGAAGGTGCCACTGGAGATGATTTAATAGGAGAATAATATTGTCAGATCTGTTTTTAGGAAGACAAATCTGTTAGCTGAGTAGAAATAGATTATAGTGGGAAAGGACTTGAGTTGGGCAGACACACCAGCAGGCTATTATAATAATTCAGGTGTGAATTGTTAAGAGATTGTGTCAGTGTGATAGCAGTATTAAACAAGAGACAAGAGCACATTCAAGAGATGTTATGAAACCTTACTGAACTCCTCAATTCTAGCGCCTTTTGACTATTATATACTTCCTATTTATCAAATATGGTAAATAGGATATAATATATGAGATATAGGATATTACATGATTCTCTTTTTATTCTCTATTTATTCTTTTAAGTATTTCTTTTATTCTATTTTTATTCCTCTTTTTTCATTTAGCTTGTGACAGTGTCTACCAAACAGTAGGTGCTTAAGAAATTTGACTGATGAATCTTGGATTGACAGGACTTGGATATATTGAATGTGGAGGAGATGTGGAGAGGGTAGTGTCAAAGAGAGATAGCAGATAGAAAAAAGTAATATACAAAAACATGGCATGGTAATGTAGGAATAATGTCCAGAAGGTAAAAAGCACAGAATGTTCAGAGGCTGGTAAGAAAAATTTTAAAAAATAGTTTTTTTTTAAAAAGTCATTTTGGGGAAAAGCAGAGAATCAATGGATAGAGCCACCACTGGATGGCAACTGAAAACAGAGAGAAGATAGTGGAATTCAGTCTATTCTATTTCTGTTTTCTCCTTCCAGGAAGATGATCTTTGGACTGAATCTTAAATCAGCAAAAGTGGCTAATAGGGATTTGATACTATTTGTAATCATGAAATGTAAAGAGAGCACTTAGCCACCCTTGAAGAGTTCAAGTTATCTGACCCAGATGAGTGATATCCTCGGTTTTAGACAAAATTGTTGAATGTGTTTACTGAGTCACTGTCAGTAATTTCTGAAACATTCTAGAGGAGGAGCAAATATCAAGCAAATGCTGGAATGGAGAAGGGAAGGAGGGGGGATGGAAGAGACAGAGATAGAGAGAGAGAGACAGACACACATAGAAAGACAGAGACACAGGGAGACAAAGAGAGACACACAAAGAAAGAAACAGAGAAAGACACACACAAAGAGAGGCAGAGAGACAGAAAAAGGCAGAGACAGAGAGACAGAAAATAATAGAGACAGACACAGAAAGAGACAGAGGCACATAGAGAGAGCGACACAAAGAGAAATAGAGACAGAGACAGAAAAAGACAGAGACAGAGAGATAGAAAGAGAAAGGAAAAAGAGACACAGAGGGACAGAAACAGACATACACATATTGAGAATGAAGTTTGCAAAATAAAGACTAGCAAGTTAATTTTTATTCCTAGCAAAATACTAAAATGGCCTATTAAAGATATGGTTAGTGGAGATCTAGAAAAAGAAGTAGTTATAACAAAGAACTGTCATAATTTAGGTAAGAATAGGATATGAAAGACTTTTTCTTTTTTGGGGGGGGTTAGAATTTCTAAAATGGAAAAGAAATAATTGTAATAGATGAAGTTTATCTTAATTTTTAGCAAAACATTTTATGGATCATGAAACATTCTTCTTGTAGAAATAATGAAAAGATGATACTACTTAGATATTAGTACTTAGCTGTACTTAAATCTTGCAGAACAGATGTACCTAAAATGGATGCAGAAAGGTATCTCCAGTGGAGTGCCCCTAGTATGTATCTATGCTATTTTACATTTTAATTATTGATTTCAATAATGACATAGATGATATATTTTTTAAGTTTGCAGAAGGGACTAAGGCAGGAATGACAATCATTGTATGAGTCCAAATACCCAAATTTTTACAGGGCAGAGACGACCTAAATTTTAAAAGATGATGTTTAATGGGATAAAACCTTACACTTGGTTCTAAATAATGACCTCACAAATGCAAGATTGGAGAGGTATGATTAGTTTGTCTGAAAAAAAATCAGAGAATTTTAATGTAAATATGAGTTAACCATGTGATTTGGTAGCCAAAAAAGCTTAAATAACTTTCAGTTGTAAGAAGAGTGACATTGCTTGAACAGCATGATTCCAGAAAAATGTGTAAAGCCTTACATGGTCTGGTAGAAAGTGAAGGGAATATAGCCAGGAGAATGTTGTAACCGGTAACAGCAATATTTTATGAAGAATTGTAAATGAATTATCTATTTTCAGCAATACAATGATCCAAGATAATCCCAAAGGACTAACAATAAAGATACTATCTGCTTCCAGAGGGAAAAAAAAAAACTTGATGTCATTTCAATACAGACAATACAGTATGCTATTTTTTATTTTCTTTCATTTTTTCTTTTATTTGAATCTTCCTGTACAAAACAACTAATATGGAAATGTTGTATATGATTTAAAAATCTATACCTGATTGATCAGCGTTTCAGGAAGGAACAAGGGGAGAGAGGGATGAATTTGGAACACAAAACTTTTTTTAAAAAATAGTAAAAATTGCTTTACTGTGTAATTGGGGGAAATTACAGGTGTGTATGTGTGTGTATTCATGCATATATGACATTGCTTTCAAACAGAAAATGATCAATGATTCTATAGCACTTTGCTCTGGTCAGACCACAACAGACCAATTTTGATCACCTCTGGACACCTCCTTTTAGGAAAGGGAATAATAAGCTAAAGAGCTTCTAGAAGGTCTAAAATGGTTGGAGGGCCTCAATTTTATTTCATGTAGGGATTAGAGATGTTTTGCCTGGAGAAGAGACGCTCTCTCTAATGACAGGGATGATGTTATCAAGCATTTGATGAGCTACCAAATGTAAGAGAAATTAAATTTCTCTCTTTTGCCACAGAGAGTAAAAGTAGGTACAGTGATTAGAAGTTGTAAAGAGGCAAATCTGTGCATCCTATCAAGAAAAACTTTCCAATATTTTGAGTTCTTCAAATGTGAAATTGACCAACTTCAGAAGCTAAGACAGGTCTTTTGTTATAGTTTAGATGACTACTTGTCCTGTATGTTGTAGTGGGAACTCTTTTAAGTATGGGTTGAACCCTAGAAAGATAAATGAGATATTAGTTCTTTTATTTTTTGGCAGGGATCCTGATCCTAGAAACTGCTTCAGAGGAACCAAAGGATTCTTCCTCTGTTTTTCTATCTCTCTCTGCCTTTCTGTGACTTCCCAAGATTCCATGTTTAAGTAACTTCATTGGCAGAGAGGGGGGGAACAAAAACAAAAATCTATGAATCATGAGTCAAAACCACTGAGGAAATGGGAAGAAACAAAAGAGAAAACTAACGCTCTACTCTCCTACTACTCTCACTCCCTTGCCCACTAAGCTGCCTCTAATATTTCTTAGAGTTAACAAAGTTTTGTTTAGGGATTTTTAAGGGACATGAGTGGTATGATTAATCATTGGCCAGCCTATGACAAGATATTTCTCTTTCTAATTCTATCTGGGAAACTACCTCATTCTTAAAGGGACAGAAATTTGTTCAACACATCAAGATTTTGAATCCTGGTTATCTGTTCCTTTCTTCTTGTGATGATTTCAATGATTCTGAGGTTCAAGGAATCAATTTTTGTCTCTCTCCTTCCCCACGCACAGGAGACTTATATGAACTGATAGAAAACATAGTAAAGCAAACAGAAAATCCATTATACCCAGGGACTATAACAATTTTAATAAGAAACAACAACAAAAACATCATTATAATGAGCAAACTTGGCGCTGAAGAGGTTAGGAAATGTACCTTCCCTCCATTTTGAGAGAACTGATGGATTTGAGATATGCAATATCAAAGGTGCTATCGTAATTAGTTGAATGTGGTGGCCAATTTTACAACTGATTATTTTCTTTTTTTAAAAAAAATTCCTTGTGCCTGCTTTACAATAATGACCCCAGTTTTTAGAGTGGTCTTCCTAGCCAAACAATAAAGATCTATTCATAGTTCAGTTTTATCAAAGGGCTTCTATCTATCTCATTAAATAGCAAATGTGTAGATTGCATAGTAATAGACTTCCTGCCTTCCTTTGACTTGAGGGAAGACCCCTTAGCAGTGAATGTGTAGAGATGTATAATAATGCTCAAGATAGAATTAGAAACCCTGATCTTCTAGAGGACAGTGAAAAGATATTGCATATGGATTCAGAAAACCTTGTTTGATTCTGGTTCTGTCATTTAACTTTATATGTGATTTTAGCAGCCATAATATCTCTGGGTCTTAGTTCCACATGTGTAAAATGAGAAGCTTAGACAAGTTGATTTTTAATGTCCCTTCTGGCTTTAAATTAATGATCCTGTGACATCCAAAGAACATTTTGATATGTTGTGGGCACTTAATATGTGTTTATTGATTTATTGATTGATTAAAGAGATCAATAAGGAATAGCTAAACTATTTACCTTCTTTTTGGCAAGGGGCGGGTTAAAAACAGGGGCTTTTCCTTTGGACACTGCCTTCCCAGGCAATGACACAGTCTTCAGGGGTATATGCTCACTTCCTCAAGAAAAGTCAATCTATTTCTGTTGAATATGCTTGACTATGGTCCTCAAATTCCTTATGAGCTTGACTATCCAGCCAGCAATTGTCACATTCAGGCAGGCTGCTCTGAGTCACCTAATGAATAAACTGGAGATCCTCCTTGTTCATGAGAGACTTGGTCAGGGGCTTTACCTTTAGGGTCTAGTTTTCCCATCTTCCCCAGTGAGAGGCACCACGGCAGATGGGGAAACTACTAGAACTGGAATCAGAGGACTCAGGTTTCAACCCTATTTCACTTGGTGTTTATTGCCTCTGTGACTTTGAATGCAGCCCTCAATCTCAGTGTGGTCTAGAACAGGGTTTCTTAAATTTTTTCCACTCATGATCTCTTTTTACGTGAGAAATTTTTATATCACCCTGGGTATATGGGTATACATGTCAAACATTTATTTGATAATGATAATTTTGAAACTCTCAGATTCATTTATGAGGCTTTATGTGGGATTATAATCTGTAATTTAAGAAGATATTGGTCTAGGTGACTGTTAAAGACCTTTTTTGCTCTTAATCACTTCTTTTTAAAAAAAATGTTAGTGTGTTGGAGAATTGAGAATTGGGAGTAAATTTGTCTTAGCTTTTGGGCTAGCTACCTCTCCTATACTACTAACTCCACAACTCTTAAAATACTCTGGATCTTAATGCTATCAAAGAAATAGGTCTTTAGGACCCATTGCCCTTTATACTTTTCCCATCTTGAGTATTCAGCTGACTCTTTGTTTGATGCAGCTTATGTGTAATTTGGTTAATGTTTGATTAATTTGTACAATAAAAAGGCTGGGGAATTCACCTGCTGTGAAAGAGTTGGTAATGATTTCCAATAGGCTCTTGTTGTTTGTCAGAGACGTTCCACCATAAGTGAATCCTTTAGGTGGAAACTTCATTGCAAAATAAAAGAACATCAGTTGTCATTTCTTTCCCAGTGCCTAGCACAGGGCTTTATACAAGCATATGATTTTTACACACGTGCAATAAATGTCACTGTCTTGCTATAAAATGGAGTCAGAGCATTTGTGTTAAAATCTTGTCTCTGTTATTCACCACCTCTCTGGACCTCATTTCCTTCATCTGTAAAAGAAGGTCATCACTTGATGATTTCTGAGGTTCTTCCAATCTCTTGATCTATACTAATATGATTTAGGTCAAATTACTTAACCTTTCTGGGCCTCAGTATACAATCTATAAAATGAGGGGATTGGATTAGATGACTTCAAAAGTTCTATCCATCTCTAAATATATGATATAGCAAGGAAAAAAGGCAGGAAGGCAGGCAGGAAGGCAGAAAGGAATGAATGAAGGAAGGAAGGAAGAAAGGAAGGAAGGACGGAAAGAGGAAGAAAAGAAGGAAGGAAAGAAGGAAGAAAAGGAAGGGAGGGAGGGAGAGAGGTAGGGAGGGAGGGAAGGAAGGAAGGAAGAAAAGAAGGGAGAAAGGAAGGAAGAAAAGAGGGAGGGAGAGACAGAGGTAGGGAGGGAGGGAGGGAAGGAAGGAAGGAAAGAAAGAATTCTTTCTTGATGAAATAGTCTTTGATTCCCATCCATAGTAGTCACTTATCTGTCCTCTGAATTCCATGTAATCTTAGTACTTTAGAGCTGTGCATATACTTCTTTACATCCTCCACAAAGCTTAGTATAGTGACCTAACTAAAGTGGAATTTCAGTACAAGTTTATTGACAGAGAATTAGCCTCTGGCAATTGAGAGTTGAGCTGCAGAGAGCAGAAGGTCCATGGAGCTCATCTGAGCAACCTATCCAGTAGGAATTCTGTGCTAAAGAGGGAGTTATATTAGGGTACTTTGTGAAAAGGACCATCAGAATCCTGCAATACTGGAAGGATGAATTGTTTTGGCCACAATTGTTTGCTACCATCTGTGTACTCTTGAGTTTGTACCCATTCTTCCCACTGATTCTGTGTAAGATTATGAGAAAATTCCATGTTTTTAAGAAGAAGGATTTATAGTAACTAGTCTTACTTGCTTTGACATCTTAGTGTAAATGCCTCTGCTTTGAGTTAATTGTGTCTAAAGGTCAATTATGAATGGTAAATACACTGGTGGGGGATTGTGAGCATAGTTTCAGGATTCCAGACCAGCAGAATATGTTTTAATCTAGACACAGCAGCTTCTCCACCTCCCCAGGCAATTTACCTGTATCCTACAAGTGCCATGTTGAGAAGAAGAGAAGGTTAATTTTAGAAGGGGTGTTATATCTGAATTCATGATATTCATTGTTTCTTATGGTTCAGTAATATCCTATCACATTCATGTGCCACAATTTGTTTAACCATTCTCAATCACTAATTGTTATTCTTATTTGATGAAGTAGAAAAGGTTTTAGGACATAGAATAAAAAAGATTGGGTGTTTTTTTTTTTTTTAAGTCATTAAAGATGATCTATTTCAAGCACCTTCTTTTAAAAATAAAAAAAAAAGTAAGACCCAGAGATGTTAAAGGATCACACAGATTACTTATAATGGATTATAAGTAGAAGAATCAGGATTCTAATGCATATCCTGTGAATCCAAAATCGTACTCTCTTTCTAGTATCACATGAGAGGAGCAGTGATTCTATTACTTTACTCTGTTCTCCACCCCTATCCCATGCCTTGGTATTTTCACAACATTTATTGCCTAAGGCCCTTCTCAGAAGAGAATAAGATAAAATCTAGGGCTGTTTCATTATATTATCAGTACCTCCCTGACAGCCTGTACTTTCTCATGTCTGAATAAGGAAATTGGAAGTACTTTGGGGCTTCTTGGCAAGACTCTGAGTTAGAAAACTGCCTTATGAACACTGGTGCACTTTTGGACAAGATGTGAATTGCTCCAAGAATTCTGGGGAAAAAAATTGGTCTATACAGAAAAGTTAAACTTTATACCATTTGGTCTAATGTTAAATTCTATATCATTTGATAACATTTACTAAGCATGTGACTCAAAGAGATCAAAGACAGAAAGGACATGTGTATTATATGTATGCATAGATATATCCACATATGCATATGTGCACATACTCTATGTTTATAAGAATGCAGTTATGCTTGTGTGAATGTGAATATTGTATATATGTACACCCACATACACCCATATATACTGCTATATGTGTATATATAAAATATGTATATGAATATATCCATGCATACATAATAAATAAATGGAATATGAGTATATGTAATATACACATACATCACTACTTAAACTCATATATATCAACATTTTTAATTTTGGTAAGAACTGGAAGCAAAGTATGTGTCCATCTATTGGGAATGGCTAAACAAATTAGAACTAAACAAATTAGAATACTATTGTACCACAAGAAGTGAGGAAAATGATGAATTCAGAGAATGTTAGATGGACATGTATGCATTAATGCAGAGATTCTGTAAAGAAAAATGAGTCTGAAAGGTTTCACAACTTGTATCAATATAATGACCAGTCTGAACTTCTGGAACCTGATGATGAGGTAGCTTCTTTTCCAAAGAAGTGATGGACTAGAGAATCAGAAAAGGGCATCCCTTTTTAGATATAACCAATGTGATGACTCTTCTGTTTTTATGAGTGAAAGTTTCTTTGTAATGGTAAAGAGTGGAGATACAAGCAGGGGTGCTAGTGATACAACAATATGGAAAGAAAGAAAAGCTTATGTGTGTAATTAAAAAAACCTTCATAGAAAAGAGCAAAAGGACTTTCAGAAGATGACTCAGACAAGCAGAATGCTTTTGTTACAATCCTATTAAATTTAATCATGTTTATTGATATTTACTTTCAGAATGAAAAAGAAAATTTAACTGAAGTAATTCTATTAAATATTTTTTAAAAGCTGACAAATGCAAATTGAATGATATAAATTAAATGCAGGGATTAGGATGATGCAGCATCTATATAGAGAGGAATCACTATTTCTTCTCTTCTCCTCCCCTTCCTCCCATAAAACAGTATTGGTGCTGTTGCAATGAACCTCCTAGTCTCCAATGCTAACAAAAGCTAGATGCCCTTCTTGATCCCATTTCCCTAACTGAGAACTTCAGATGTTCATGCCTGGAGCATAGAGCTTGTTCCTTAAGATATCACCAGTCTGTCTTTGGAGCTAATTGGAGATTTATACTTGAAATCATGAATTACATTTATTATCTGTATACCTGTTATGATTCAGAGAGGCTTCAATATAAAAAAGCATTTTGCATGAAAAAACAAAAAGCAAGAAGATATCAGCCTTTCGTGGGTGGAACAGGTGAACTAATTCAGAGCAGAAAGGCCTGAAACCCCAGAATACGCAGAAAGAGAGGCCAAATGCGGAAGGTGCTAATTAAGTCCAGGGAGACCAGCAGAGTTATTTCAGAAAAAGTAATTTGGGGAATACTGATTATTAGTCTCAGGAACAGTCATTCCAATATGAAAAATATATGACATAGGGATAGGAGAAGAAGGGACAGCTAATAACCAAATTTCTAAAAGAATTGTGGGGAAATCAAAGAGTCCAATTTAGAGATGAATGTGGATGCATAGGGATCTCCTTGACCAACACATTTTTAAAAGATGTAGGCAATGTCTATAGAAAATTAAGAGGGGACAGAAACAAGATATCAGAAAAAAGGCAGGGATTCTCCTGAGCTCTTCCCAAACCTATTTCGAACACCTTTAAATAATGCCATAAAACAATTCCTGGAGCAGCACTATCCACAAAAGAGCAGAATGAAATCCCTTTCCAGGTAAAGACAAAGTAGAAGGTTAGCATGGAAAGTCTGTCGAACCTGGCTGAGAGTGGAGGAGATCTAACCCCAAAAAACTACAAGTCACTGAAAAACCAGCAGGAGCAACAACAGTACTGAGGCAAGACTATTACTTTGGCCATATGCAGATCCAGGACAAAGTCCTGACGCATAGTCCCAGGTGGAGGAGTCCCAGGCACTAGGATACTAGAACTTACTGCCTCAGTGGGGCAGGGACCCTGAGAGCCCCGGCCAGGAAAGTAGTAAGTGTCTCTTTTTAGATCATGCTATCTTGTAGGAGCTGAAAGCTTACGGGTCCCTAGAAGTATCTCTGCTGTGCCTCCGCGTTTAGACAATGGAGGAGAGTGTGCAAAATAGCCAGATTGTTGTTGTAGCTTGACATTGATTCCTGGCAATATTCTAGAATGTATAATTAAATAATTGTTAGGGTACACTTAGAAAAGAAAAGAGTGGATAAAGAGAACAATCTTGGCTTCATCAAGAAGAGGTCATACCAGGAGAAATGTGATTTTCTTTTTTTATAGGATTACTAAAGTGGCAGATTAATTAATTAAACAGTAAGCATTTATTAAATGCCTGTTATGATCCAGGCACCTTGCTATGTGCTGGGGTTACAAATATGGTGAGATATTCCGGACCTTTCAGAGTTTACATTCTTCTGGAAGGATTAAACCTGTACATTGGTAAGTAAATAAGGGCCTTATGCAAAATTTTGGTGGTTTATTGCTGTTGTTCAGTCACATCAGACTATTCCTCTCCCCATTTAGGGTTTTCTTGGCAAAGATACTGAAGTGCTTTGCCATTTCCTTTTACAGTTCATTTTACAGATGAGGAAACTGAGGCAAACAAGCTTAAGTGATTTGCCCAGGGTCTCATGGCTAGTATGTATCTGAGATTGGATTTGAACTCAGGTTCTCCTGATTCTGGGCATCACCTAGCTGCTCTCTTTATGCAAAATCAATTTAATTAAAAGTAATTTGAGGACTACTGATGGAACAGAATACAGGGCACTTTTCAAAATAAATTACCAAAATGTCAGAGAATGATACAGTTGGCTAGAGCCAAAAATATTTGAGAAATCAGATCAAAAGAACAAACATCAGTGGTTTAATGTCAATTTGGAAAAATGTTGCTAGTAGTTTATCCCAAAGATATAAAGTGATTTATATATGATCAAGAATTGTAGATGCCAAGTTTAATTTTCTAACTATTCCACTACACTGTCTGGATGTCCTTATATGTTTCTTCTCTGGGATTCTGTGAATCATAGTATGTTAGAACTAGAAGGGATCTCAGAAAATATTTGGTCTAGCCTTCTTATCTTATGGATGAGAAAATTAATAATTTCATTAAATTGTGCCAATGTGTAGTGTTGGAGTGATAGTGGTATGATGGGTATGGGGTGATGGGGGTAGAGATGGGCTTGGAATAATCATTATAAATGCTTATAAATAGCACCTATTATGTGCTAGTCAATATAATAAGTACTTTCCAGTTGCTATTATTATTATCCCTATTTTGCAGTTAAGAAAACTGAGGCAAAATAGGTTAAGTGACTTTCCCAGAGTCAAACAGCTAATGTGTCAAGATATGAACTCACATTTTTTTGACTTTGGGTTCTTTCTACTGTATTACCTAGCTGTCTCCCAAAAGACAGGAAACTAATATTCTCCCTATAGCCCGATGTTTAGGGTGGAATTTCAAAGAGAAACAATTTGGAAACCAATGGGCATGTCAGATGGTTTATTATACCTTCTGATGCTTGTTAGATTTAATTTTGGAAGATAAGCTCTCCTCCTGTCAATTCTTTTTAGCTTATTAATTTCACTCTCTATATGGTTAGCATGCTCAATTATATATAATCAAGGCACTTTTACAGCTATAATTTAATTGATGAATCCAGCCATTCTGGAGAGCAATTTCAAACTATGCCCAATGAGCTATAACATTATAAAACTTTTGATCCTGCAGTACCACTACTGAGTCTGTATCCCAAAGAGATCATAGAAGAAGGAAAAGGACCCTCATGTGCAAACTTGTTTGCAGTACCTCTTTTTGTAGTGGCAAAGAACTAGAGATTGAGTGGATGACCATCAATTGGGGAATGGCTGAATAAGTTATGATATATGCATGTAATGGAATATTATTGTTATATAAGAAATGATGAGCAGGCTGATTTCAGAAAAGGCTAGAAAGATTTCCATGAACTGATGCTGAGTACAGTGAGTAGAACTAGGAGAAAAGCAGCAAGATTATGCAATGATCCATTCTGATGAACTTGGTTCTTCTCAACAATGCAGTGATTCAAGACAATTGCAATAGACTTCCAATAGACTTTTCCAGTGAAAAATGCCATCCGCATCCAGAGATCGATGGAAACTGAATGTGGATCAAACTACAGTATTTTTACCTTATTCCTTGTAGCTTTTTCCCTTTTGATCTGACTTTTCTTTCATGACATGACAAGTATGAAAATGTATTTAAAACAGTTACATATATGTAATTTAATATATGTACAAAATCTCATTTGATTCATATAACATATTTTAAGCTTGACAAAAAAGGTGTTATTTCCCCATTATGTAAATGAGAAAAGTGAGCTTCAGAGAAGTAATCTGATTTTGACAGGCTCATAGAGAAACAAAGAGGAGATAGAGGAATAGAACTATTTCTCTGAAAGAGCCCACTCTGACTTTTTGGGTGATGAAAGAGTTAATGTCTATGAAGCCATTTAGAACCTTTCAGCACTCTCTTATCTTTTGGTGTTATGTTTTTTTTTTTCCCTCCTGCCTGTCCCAGACTCCCTTCCAGACAATTCAATTCAAGCTGATTTCTGCAGATAGGAAGTTGCAGGTCTGTGTTTGGCCGTGTTCTGCCAAGCAAAGACAATTTTGAAAATGTTTCCAAGAGACACCAGCTGTAAGTACAAAGATTAATGCAAAGGAAATTGGGGCAGAGTGAACCATGGCACCTCTGACTTGGGACATGTAGGTAAATCTCACTGACTCTCCTAGGAAGTATTCTCATTCTACCAGAAACTTATAATCAGCTCTATTGGAGTTACAGTTTGGAAATTACATGCCTCTCAGTTTGGTTTGACTTTTTTTCTCTTCTTCGTTTACTTTTTGGCAAAATGACCTGCAATTAGTTGTTCTCAATGTATTATGAATCTCAATGTCCCTTCTCAGCCCAAGCATCCAAGAAGCATAGAATGTCAGAGTCAGAAGGTATCTTAAAATGTCCTCTAATGCTCAGCTTCTTAAACTATAGATTAGAATCCCATATAGGATCTCATAATGTTGGGGATCACAAACTGTGATTTATTAGTAAATGATTTGCATACTTAGTTTATATGACCACATACTCGCGTAAAAATATCTAGGGCAAAAAGGTGTCATGGGTGGCAAAAGTTTAAGCAGTCCTGGTTTACTGTAACCTGGCAAAACACAGAATCATAATGTCAGAGCTGGAGGAAATCTGTACAGCTTGCTTTCCCATTTTTGCAAATGAATAGTCCAAAGTCCTGAAAGGTTTAGTGACTTCCCCATGATTTAACAGATAATAAGTCACCTATCTGGCATTTCCACCTGGAAAAGATGGTCTGAGTAAAGTAACCTGGGGTATCGGTGGAACCAGAGAATCTGTATTCAAATTTTGACTTAATTGCTTGTATGACCTTAAGCAAGTACCTTCTGTGTCTCCAATTACATCATTTGTAAAATGAAGAGATTGTCCCAGGAATCAAAGAGGAATCTAAGCACCTCTAAGGAAACTGCCAACTTGAAATTCCTAGCTCCTGACTCCCATTCCCAAGCTCTTTTCCACTTTAGTCTCATTTTGCAGCACAGGACTCACACTTGGATGCTTTGTCCTTCCACACATTTACCTGTTTATGTGATTATGCAATACTTACAATTTTGTTTCTGAAGCCTTTAAGCAGGACAGCTTTTCACTCTTCCATTATCCTTCCCATGCTCCTCTCTTTCTTCTTTTCATAATTTCCACTGACTAATCAGAGAATCCTTCTAGCAATAGCCTCATTTGGACTTGTCCTCTTGGTAAATTACTTTAGATCTTTTCTTATGCAAAACCAGGTGATTTATAATTCTTTTCCATCTCTAATCCTTTTAATCCCCTTTCTCTTCAAAATAACTAAACATCACTGATCTAATATCCCATGATTCTAGCCACACAGTTAAGTGGTATGTTTATAAGATTGGTTTCATTCATGCTAAGATGTTAATGACTCACTATATATTTCTCATGTAATAATAACTGATTTTCTTATAAGTACATTCTACATAGGATAAATAGGAAATAATTAAGAGAGGGTAAAAACTAGAATAAAAGGGGTTGGAAAAGGCTTCCTATATAAAATGGGATTTTAATGGGGCTTTAAAGAAAGCCAGGTAGCAGAGATGAAAAAGTAAAACATTTCAAACATGGGGAAGTCAGAGAAAATGCCAGGAACCAAGTAATTGACTGCCTTGTTTATGGAATAGCAAGGAGGTTAATATCATTGGATCAAAAAGTACCTGATGGCGACTAAGACATAAAAAGATTGGAAAGGTAGGAGTGAAATAGATTATGAAGGGCTTTTAATGTCAAACAAGGGATTTTGCATTATATCTTGAAAGCCATAGAGAGCTATCAGAGTTTACTGAGGAGAGGAATGACATGGATTGACTGACTCAACTGAGGCTCTCTTTTGGGCCACTTGCCTTATATGCAAAAATTCCTAGGTAGGATCTACTTACAGTAACCCTGGAAACAAACACAGTCATTATTATGTTTTTTTTCCCAGACAAGGAGTTAGTCTTGGAGAAATTGACCAAAGTCTCATTTAATGAAAAGCAAATAGATATGAAAGAGTCAGAAGGTTCAGGGAGAAAAGGGAATAGGTTTTTGCAGGACAGAAAGGGGAAAATATGTACCCTAGCCTTCATATAGGGCCTGAGGTCCAAGGCTTACACAGGGAACTTTCAGTGATACTGCTCTTTGCAGATCAGTCGATGAAGTTTGGACAAGTCCTTCTGTGTGAAGTTGAAGGGCTGAGACAGGGCCAAATACTTGCAATAATGCATTACGAAGACACCATACTTTCTGTCATTGTGTCTGTCCATATTTATCTTGAAATAACTCTTTCATCCCTGGTGGAAATCTAGCTGATCCTTCTTCATTGCCTCAGCCTATAGGTACTTAGCAATATACTTGAGACGTCTTTGGTTGAGGGTACACTGTGAACTAAGTAAGGGATGGTCTGCTGCCTTACCCCCACAGTGTAACCAGTGTTTCATGGCTATTGAATGTCAGAGCTAGCTCTCTAGGCCTTCTGTGCTCTTGCTTTTAAGTCTCTCCACTTGAGAGTGAGTTCCCAGCTCTGCCTCACAAGTGTGCTATGGAAAGTACCCAAAAAATGGCTATAAAGCACAGTGTTCCTCTAGGGGAATGACAGCCATTTCCCTCAGGTAAAGGAAAATCAGTCATGAGTAAGTCAATGAAGCTCAACGTGGTTTCTTTCACATCTGTTCATTTTGTCCCTGAGTCAGCTTTGATTTGTTCCACTTGAGTGGTTCACCAGGTGAATCTATTTCATTGGGCTGCCCCTCTAATCTAGTTTTCTTCATTCTTACAGCTGCCTGTTCTGCCAACCATAATCACTCCAGAAGCCTTTCTAGCTCTGCTTTCATTCATGAAAGAACTCTCTAAAGATTCTTTCCCAAGTTCATCTTGTTTGTGCTGAATTTGATGGTTGGGTACGTGTGTCTAGAGTGTATAGAAGGAGTAGTGGGATGGGAGATGATGCACTAAACATGTTGACAGCGGCTCTTTCTAAATGGGCATGGAAATTGCCAGGAAACACGGCCCTTACTTCATGTGTTTAAATAAAATATCAAAGACTAAGAAATGAAGGCAGGAGGGGGAAAGATTTAAAAAGAAGAAGTACATTTGCCTAAGGCATCTTGAAGCCAAGAGTTCATGTCTTAGGATTCTGGGTGATGAACAATTTACAGAAAGACCTCATTCTGTTTTTTTCCTCTTAATATCAGGGGAAAACAACTCTTCTCATTGCATTCTAGATCAACCTATTTCTTATACCTGGAATTCCTCCATTTCTTCCTTTCTATCCCCCACTTCCTCAGATGCTCAGATTTTAATCCTCCTTTAAACCCATCTTCTATGCCACATCTTTCATGGAGACTTCCATAATTTCTAAAAGTGTTGTCCTTCCTTTGAATCTCTAAAGTATTTCACTTGAGCTTTTCTCATGTACCTGTAACAATATAGTTATTTTTATGTATGTTTTTAAACCCTATTAAACTGCAAGTCACCTGAGGAAACAGAGCATATTTTATTCATAGTTAAAACCTTTATAAAATATAATCCAGTACTTTGTGGAAGCAGGCACTCTAGGAAATAGTTTGTGAATGAATGAATGAGTAATCCAATGAGTGAGTGAATGAGTGCTTTCACAAAACTTCAGAGCTGTAAATTCAGGGCAGAAATTAAGGAGAAACCACAGACTTTTTAATCAGTCTAGCAGAGAAATGGTTTGTTTTTCTTCTTCTCTTCTGCCCTTCCTCCCTCCTTCCCTCCCTCCCTCCCTCCTTTCTTTCCTTCCTCCTTCCTTCCTTCCTTCCTTCCTTCTTCCTTCCTTTCTCCCTTCCTCCTTTCCCATCTTTAATATTTCTTATTCTTATTTAATTAATATTTTATTGTATTGATATTCTTAATATTTCTTATTATTTTGTTCTATTTATATCTTTTTATCACATTTTATATCAGACTCATTCCTGGATCCTTTCACAACCCTCCCCCCTCTCCCCCCCATAAGCAAACAATTCCCTGAAACAAAGATTTAAGAAGAAAGAGGTAAAAACAGTGTGGCAAAATGAACACATAGATCTATTGTGACACATTGTTCAATATTCTATGTTTAAAGTTCTCTTCCCCTACAATGAATGAAAGAAAATGCATTCCTCCCAATTCTCTTTCAGGTTGGCAAAGAAATCCTAAAGAACAAATACCAGACTTCCAATGGTAGTTTCTCAGGAACAGCAGGACCTGGGGTAGATAATAGAAACAATACTCTGAACTACACTTTAAAATTCCTCCAGACATACCTAGTTTCTTATGGTCAAGAGCATAACTGAAAATGTAGCCTATTAGAAATCTGTGATATATCACATGAGGGATGGCGTGTACAAGAGGACATGGGCAGTGAATAGGTGAGAGCCATCTTTCAGGAAGAGATGAGGCAAGACCAACTCCAAGTCTCTCTGAAACTTCTTGAGAATTTTTCTAGAACCATGTCTTCTTATGGGGGAAGGCAAAGAAATATGCAGGGGGACAAAGAATGTGGTACAGCATGAGCAAAGTGGTGTGGTAGAAATCTCCCTGCATGTGGAGTCACAGGGCTCAACCTCAACGTTAAAGTGTTAAAAGGAACCCATCGTTACATGTTGAGAAGGCTCTGTGCTTTTTTATGCATTGTTTCTGATTGAATCCAGAGATTGCCTGCCTTCCTGTATTGCCTGTTTGGAGCAGGTTGAATTTTATAAATTTTAAGCGTAAACTCTATAAGTTTCTAGTTCATATTTATTTTTATAGGATCATTCAGATGAACCAAGTTGCATCTGTAAGAGACATGAGCTTCTGCAGGCACAGAATTGGGGTATAAACTGCAACTAACTCTTATTTGTAAAATCACTTAACTCCTTTAAAGTCAATGTGACTTTAAAGAAGTTACTTCAACTTTCTTGTCCTCAGTTTTTTTCCAGTGTAAGGGAATTGGACTATATAATTTCTAAAGTCCCTTCCAGATCTAAATTTTATGTTGCTTCTCAAACTGTAGCCCTTTCAGAACGACTTCCTTTCTTTTTTCTGATATCAGTTCCATGGGCCCTTACTTCCCTGCTGCTTTAGAAGGGGGACCCATTTTCACCTACTTTTAATTTGGAATAAACAAGCTGATCCCTTGTGGTCTTGAATTTAATAAAATGCAGTGCTATGCTAGGCTAAGTAGTCCAGAAAAAATTCTTCTCTCTTTCTTTCTTCCTCCTTCCTTCTTTTCCTCCCTCCCTCCCTCCCTCCCTTCCTTCATTCCTTCCTTCCTGCCTTCCTTCCTTCCTTCCTTCCTTCCTTCCTTCCTTCCTTCCTTTCTACTTTTTTATTTTTCTTTCCTCCTTTTCTTTTCTTCCTTTATTTCTCTTTTTCTTTTCTTTCTTTCTTTTTTCTTCCTCCCTCCTTTACTTCCTCTTCCTCTTCTTCCTCCTCTTTTTCCTTCTTCTCCTCTCTTCCTTTTCCCTTTCTACATTCAGAACTACTCCAAATAGAAAATTGGTTGACTCAATAAAGGCACAACTTTTGACAGAATATAGCTCTCTCAGTTTCAGCCTCTGGGGTTCAAATTCCCACTGAGAACACACTGTCTCTGAAAGAAATGGGTGAAGGGTTAGGATCAACAGGAGAGAGCAAAAATGGCCAAACTGGAGAAAATATTAAATGGTAGTTACCAATATGTTTGAAGAAAGCATTCCCTGAAATCCCTATTGGAAAATGGGGCATGGTAATCAAGGAAGCATTATAATAAAATAGAAAGAGTGATGAATTTAAGGCAAGAAAGCTGAATTATAGTCTCAACTGTATGGCCATGGGCAGTGCAATTAATTTCTCAGAGCCTCAGATCTACATCTATGAAATAGAATTAATAATACTTGTGTTACCTTCATCATAGTATTTTTGTAAAGAAAAGGTTTTTTTATTCCTTTATTCCTTTCTTTCTTTTGAAACAAAAAAAAAAATCTATTGAAATGTGATCATTATCATTACCTGGAAAACATTCCAAAAAGGATCTAGGATGATAAAATGGAAAATACACTGGCTCCATGTACTTATTATCTTTGCCTCAGTTTCCTTAACTGTGAAATGTAGGAGTTGGACTAGGAGGCCCCTTGATGTTCCTTTTAACTCTGGATCTCTAATGTTCTGATATAGTAGTAATGAATGGACTGTTTAGGAACCCTGAAGCATATCCCACTCATCACTAGTGACATTGCCATTCATGTTCTTCCTCAGATATAAGCAGCAGGTTGGGATTGTGGAGGTAGACTTACCAACAATATGTATATGCCATTTAGGGTACTTTGTTTTTATAGTGTAGAGGAGATATATCAGAATGGGGAAGTTCCCTTGTTTATTTAATCCCCCCTGTCCCCATATTCCTAAAACAAACACTTCATGCCTTGACATACTAAGGGAAGAAGAAAAAAGATAAATGCATAGGTAGAACATACCCCATAATATTCAGCAATACCACCAGTATATATAGAAGAAATGCCAATATGTGGGGATTACTGACTCATTTTGCATTTATCTGTTAGGTTAGAGGGAGAGCAGAAATGGTGCAGGAGCTTAAGATATTATTATTAATGTAATGCACCAAAGACCAGCAACTGGTCTTAGGAAAGGCTTCAATACTCAGATTCAAAGAGCATTTGGTAGCAGAGGGTGGAAAGAGAGAGGGAATCTGAATGCCATCTCCTCTTCCCAGGATGGCCTTCTTCAGCATACTAAATGATGGGGAAATGGCATGCCCTGGCTCCAAATCCCCAGATAGAGCCATATCTCTCAGGATGCTCTACCATAGTGAGACCATCAGTGTGAGCTCTCCAAGATAATTTCTTTAACTATACAAATAGAAGGTTATTTGGTCCGTATTTTTGCAAAATCAACAGCTCCCACTGGATATTTGTTCATTGCTACTTTCTACAGGATGTTGTCAGTGAATCATGAACACTGGAAGGCTTTTTAAAAAAATTATTCTTTACATAATATTTTTTCTGCAACAACATATAAAGACAATTTCTAACATTCATTTTTTAAAAATTGAGTTCCAAATTTTTTCCCTTTCTTACCTTTCTCTTCCCTGAGACGGTAAGCAATTTGATACAGATTATAAGTATGCAACCATGCAGAATGTATTTCCATATTAGTCATGTTGTGAAAGAAAACACAAACCAACATAAAAAAACACAACAAAAATAAAATGAAAAATAATATTCTTTGATCTGGAGTCTTAGAGACTTCATCAGTTCTCTCTCTGGATGTAGATAGCATGGAGAGTTTTTGTAATTAGGTTTCTCATTACTATAAGTTTTATTTCTTTATTTGAATGAATAATAATATTAATAATAGCTAGCATTTTTGTAAGGCTTTAATGTTTTCAAAGTGCTTTAAATATTACCTCATCTGATCCTCACAAAAGCCCTAGGATGTAGGAGGTATTATTATTCCCATTTTACTGATTAGGAAACTGAGGCAGATAGAAGTTAAGTGATCTGTCCAAGATTGTATAGCTAATAAGTATCTGAGATGAAATTTGAACTCAGGTCTTCCTGACTCCAGGTTCAGTATACTATTTACATTATGTCACCTAGTGAGAGAATTCAATCCAGTGATATATATTAAAAATGAGAAATGGGCCAAGGACTTAGATGAGCCTGGTATGACAACAGTGAGGTACTTAGGACACAGAGCTGCCTGTGGATCCAAGAAAAATAAGAAAACTATGGGAATTGGAATATTCAGTTGCCATCCAAGGGAAGACTGGCAATAACCAACTCCATAGTGCTAAGGTTAAGAAAGGCAGTCACAGGGAGTACAGACTGGGTACCAGCACAACTATGGATGTTGAATTTCCTAGTGCTCACAATGTGCAGGTTATTATGTATAACAGATATGGTCCCTATTTCTGAGTCTGACACTCTCAAATGTTATGACATGTTCTGTGCATGTGGGGCAAACATATACACATCCAAAGATCTACTTGAAACATTTTAAAGGTTAAGTCAGCCTTTCTTCCTACTCTCTCTCCTATTTTAGAGACTGAGCAATTCTTAATGGGACTTAGTGAATCAGGACAAAAGCTTTGGCTGTCATAATATGGGATGGTGATTCAAGGAGCTAGTCTGTGGGATAAAAAAGTTACTCTGCTATATGATGCACTCATCACTTTTCAACTGATCTAATAGCTTTCTAATTTCTCTCTGTCTCTCTCTCTGTCTGTCTCTCTCTCTCTCTCTCTCTCTCTCTCTCTCTCTCTTTCTCTGTCTCTTTCTCTCCTCTCTCTTTCTTTCTCTCCCTCCAGGTTTCCTTCTCTCTAATCTATCTTCCATCCACAGCCAAACTAATATTCTTAAATTACAGGTCTAGTTTTATTACTTCCATGCTCAAGAATCTTCAGTGCCTCCCTATTATCTATAAGAAAAAAATACAAAATATTCTGATCAAATGAGATAATATTTAGTAGAAACAGCATAGTGTCTGGTATTTAGTAAGTGTTACATAAATGCTTATTCCCTTTCCTTTTCTCTTAAATCACAGGTTTAGTCATATTATTCCCTTGTTCAAGAATCTTAAGAGGCTCCCTATAATCCCTAGGGGAAAAATATAAACTATGCTGATCAAGAGAGAGAATATTTAGTAGAAACTTACTATAATGCCTAGTATATAGTTAGTGATATATAAATGCTTATTACCTTTCTCTTTTTCTGTTAAGCTTTTAAAGTCTTTCACAACATGGCTACAGTCTATCCAGCTTCCTCTCTCCCAATTTCCCTCCCTCATGTATGTTTCACATCTGCAGTCAACTCCACTGTTTCTTATTTACCACATTTCCTAACTTTCTTCTTCAGTTTTGTACAGATGATATTGTTGCCCAGAATGTTCTTCCTCCTTACCTCTTCCTCTTAGAAGCCCTAGCTCCAATTTGGAACTATGCCTAAAGGGCTATAAAACTATACATAACCTTTGATTCAGCAACATGAATGCTAGGTCTGTATTCCAAAGAAAATTCAGACTCTGTCAGTTCTCTCTCTAGATGTAGATAGCATGGAGAGTTATTTTTGGATCCAAAATATTAAACGTTTCAGCCCTTTTTGTGGTAGCAAAGAATTGAAAATTGAGGAGATGCCCATAAGTTAGGAAATGGCTGAACAACCTGTGCTATATGGTTATAATGGAATACTATAGTGCTATAAGAAATGATCAGGACAATTCAGAAAAATCCAGGAAGACTTAGATGCACTGATCAAAGTGAAATAAGCAGGCTTGGGTGAGTAATGTACACAATGACAGCAATATTGTAAAAGGATCAACTTCAAATGACTTAGCTCTTCTCAACGAAATAGTGATCTGAACCAGTTCCAAAAGACTCATGATGAAAAATATTAACCACTTCCAGAAAAAGAATTGATGGAGTTTGACTGCAGATTGAAGCACTGTTTTTTAATAGCCTTTTATTTACAGGTTATATGTATGGGTAACTTTACAGAATTGACAATTGCCAAACTTCTTGTTCCAATTTTCCCCCTCCTTCCCCCCACTCCCTCCCCCAGATGGCAGGATGACCAGTAGATGTTAAGTATATTAAAATATAAATTTGATATACAATAAGTATACATGACCAAACCGTTATTTTGCTGTACAAAAAGAATTGGACTCTGAAGTATTATACAATTAGCCTGTGAAGGAAATAAAAAATGCAGGTGGGCAAAAATATAGGGATTGGGAATTCAATGTAATGGTTTTTAGTCATCTCCCAGAGTTCTTTTGCTGGTTGTAGCTGGTTCAGTTCATTATTGCTCCATTGGAACTGCTCCATCTCATTGCTGAGAATGGTCAGGTCCATCAGAATTGGTCATCATATAGTATTGTGGTTGAAGTATATAATGATCCCTTGGCCCTGCTCGTTTCACTCAGCATCAGTTCGTGTAAGTCTTTCCAGGCCTTTCTGAAATCATCCTGCTGGTCATTTCTTACCGAACAATAATATTCTATAATATCCATATACCACAATTTATTCAGCCATTCTCCAATTGATGGGCATCCACTCAGTTTCCAATTTCTGGCCACTACAAAGAGGGCTGCCACAAACATTCGTGCACATACAGGTCCCTTTCCCTTCTTTATGATCTCTTTGGGATATAAGCCCAGTAGTAACACTGCTGGATCAAAGGGTATGCACAGTTTGATAACTTTTTAAGCATAGTTCCAAATTGCTCTCCAGAATGATTGAATGTATTCACAATTCCACCAACAATGTTTTAGTGTCCCTGTTTTTCCACATCCCCTCCAACATTCCGCATTATCTTTCCCTGTCATTCTAACCAGTCTGACAGGTGTGTAGTGGTATCTCAGAGTTGTCTTAATTTGCATTTCTCTGATTAGTAATGACTTGGAGAATCTTTTCATATGGGTAGAAATAGTTTCAATTTGTTCATCTGAGAATTGTCTATTCATATCCTTTGACCATTTATCAATTGGAGAATGGCTTGATTTCTTATAAATTAGGAGTCAATTCTCTATATATTTTAGAAATGAGTCCTTTATCAGAACCTTTGACTGTAAAAATATTTTCCCAGTTTATTGCTTCCCTTCTAATCTTGTCTGCATTAATTTTGTTTATACAAAAACTTTTCAGTTTGGTATAATCAAAATTTTCTATTTTGTGATCAGTAATGATCTCTAGTTCTTCTTTGGTCATAAATTCTTTCCTTTTCCACAGGTCTGAGAGGAAAACTATCCTGTGTTCCTCTAATTTATTTATAATCTCATTCTTTATGCCTAGGCCATGAACCCATTTTGACCTTATCTTGGTTAGTTTGCCTAGTTTCTGCCATATTAGTTTCCAATTTTCCCAGCAATTTTTGTCAAACAGTAAGTTCTTATTCCAAAAGCTGGGGTCTTTGGGTTTGTCAAACACTAGGTTGCTATAGTTGTTGACTATTTTGTCCTTTGAACCTAACCTATTCCACTGATCAACTAATCTATTCCTTAGCCAATACCAAATGGTTTTGGTAACTGCAGCTCTATAATACAATTTTAGATCTGGTACAGCTAAGCCACCTTCATTTGATTTTTTTTCACTAATTCCCTTGAAACTCTTGACCTTTTGTTTTTCCATATGAATTTTGTTGTTATTTTTTCTAGGTCATTAAAATAGTTTTTTGGGAGTCTGATTGGTATAGCGCTAAACAAATAAATTAATTTAGGTAGTATTGTCATCTTTATTATATTTGCTCGCCCTATCCAAGAGCATTTAATATTTTTCCAATTGGTTAGATCAGACTTAATTTGTGTGAAAAGTGGTTTGTCGTTTTGCTCATAAAGTTTCTGATTTTCCCTTGGCAGATAGATTCCTAAGTATTTTATACTATCAGTAGTTACTTTAAATGGAATTTCTCTTTGTAACTCTAATTGTTGGATTTGTTAGTGATATATAAGAATGATGATGATTTATGTGGGTTTATTTATTTTGTATCCTGCAACTTTGCTAAAGTTGTGGATTATTTCTAATAACTTTTTAGTAGAATCTCTGGGATTCTCTAAGTATACCATCATATCATCAGCAAAGAGTGATAATTTGGTTTCCTCATTGCCTCCTCTAATTCCTTTAATCTCTTTCTCAACTCTTATTGCCTTCTTATGTAACTATGTGTAATGCCTCCCATATTGATGGATTTATGTACACCTTTAGAAATCCCTTAATCTGATTTGATTTTCTATTGGCATTTTCATCTCCCTTCCTGAGATGTCAGAGAAGGCATGATCACCTTTTTGGAGTTCCTTAAGAAGTCAAGGAGGTTATGACCACCTATGTTCTAAATCAAACGAAAAGGGGAGATGTTGGAATCTTTACTAAAGTGTTAAGACATTTCTTTACAAAGTGTTAAAGACTATGGAGTTAATTTAATCTTAGAGTTATTTTGGGCCAGAACTTGAAACAAGATACTAAGTAGAACTGATTGAACAATGCTTGTGTTCACACCTTTAGAGAACTCAAGTATCTAAGTACTCAATGGAGTTCACTCGAGAATTCAGGGCTGGCTTAGTCTGAATACAATATTGAATAGTAACGGTGATAGTGGGCAGCCTTGTTTCACTCCTGATCTTATTGGGAATGGTTGCAGTTTTTCCCCATTACATATGATGTGAAGCACTGTTTTTTAAAATTTATTTTATTATAGTTTTTTATTTACAAAACATTTGCATGGGTAATTTTTCAACATTGACCCTTGCAAAACCTTCTTTTCCAAATTTCCCCTCCTTCCACCCACCCTCTTGCCTAGAAGGCAGGTAGTCCAATACATGTTAAATATGTTAAAATATATGTTAAATCCAATATATGTATACCTATGTATACAGTTATCTTGCTGCACAGGAAAAATTGGATCTAGAAAGAAAAGAAAAACCTGAGAAGGAAAATATAAATGCAAGCAAATAATAACAGAAAGAGTGAAAATGCTATGTTGTCGTCCACATTCAGTTCCCATAGTCCTCTCTCTGGGTGTAGATGAATCTCTTCTTCACTGAACAACTGGAACTGGTTTGAATCATGCCATTGTTGAAAAGAGTCATGTCCATCAGAATTGATCATCGTATAGTCTTCTTGTTGCTGTGTATAATGATCTCCTGGTTCTGCTCATTTCACTTAGCATCAGTTCATGTAAGTCTCTCCAGGTCTTTCTGAATCATCCTGCCGGTCATTTCTTACAGAACAATAATATTCTGTCACATTCATATAGCACAGTTTATTCAGCCATTCTCCAATTGATGGGCATCCATTCATTTTCCAGTTTCTAGCCACTACAAAGAAGGCTGCCACAAAAATTCTTGCACATACAGGTCCCTTTCCCTTCTTTAGTATTTCTTTGGGGTATAAGCCCAGTAATAACACTGCTGGATCGAAGGGTATGCACAGTGTGATAACTTTTTGTGCTTAGTTCCAGGTTGCTCTCCAGAATGGTTGGATTATTCACAGATTGTACCAACAATGGAATTTAGTAGATTTGTAATAAAGAATTTCTATTCAAGAAATCAACAAGCATCATCCAGGCACTATGCTAAATGTTCAAGAAAGGTAGAGAGACAAAAAAAACCATTCCTGCCCTGAAGGAACTTGTGCTCTAAAGGGAAGGGGAAAAGGGTTATATATGTACAAGAATTTCTATAATATAAGAATATTCAAATGATATTAAAATAAACAAAAGGTCAGTGAATTGAATTGCTAGTTTGGCCTCAGATGAATTAAACATACACACACACAGACAATAAATACACACACAGACACACAGACACACACACCCAAAAATTCCTATGTATAAATCAGTCAGTACAACCCTTCAGCTTTACCCAAAGTCACACCAATTTGCTTATTGCCTTTATGTGACTTCTTTACCCTTTTCTTGGCAGATCTTGCTGTTCCTTATCACCTGACTCCATATAGATAAATATGTCTAGGAGTAGGACATGCAGTAATATGTACCAATCTTCATCTTGCTACTTCTGCAGGCTCTAATGCAGAGTCATATCTAATTCCACAGATAAAATGATACATTGGAAAACATACTGAATTTGGAGCATGGGGATCAGGGTTTAAATCCTGTCTCTGTCACCATGATCTGTATGTTGGGCAAGGTTGAACCTCAGTTTCTTCATCTTCAAGATGATGGAGTTGAACTAAATGGCTTCAAAGTCCTTTTCTAATTCTAAATGTAAGATCCTATTTCATATACTGAGGAGGATTTTGGGAATCTCTAATGACCCAGGCTCAGCAAAACAATGCAAAAACATATTTTCCTCATTCAGCATCATCTCAGGTGAATCTAACTGATTTATAGCCTCACATCTGTTGCAGTTTAATGAGCTAATTGACAATTAATCCAAAGTTGGAGGGGGGATGACAACATCAATACCAAGCTGATTAATTCATCCTCTCTGTCAAGACACTAATAGAGAACAGCTGGAATGCCTACAGGGCCCACCCAAAATTGGAACCCACAGGAAAAGGGGACTGAAAAGCAGCTGAAATGGCAGTCATGTTCTAGGGTCAATCAGGCAGCCTTGGGGCTTAGTGAGGATGCAGCAGCATCTCTATTTAGCCCGGGCTGACTTCTGGGAAACCTACTGAATGAAAGGATAGGAGCAATCTTATGGCTGGAGGCTTCTGAAACATGTGAAGACATGTTGTTGCTTAGTTGAAACCAGGCAAAAAATGTTTTTAACCTGAGAAGTCCCAGACACTGAAGGTGGGAAAATTAAATGGTGGCAGAGTGATAAGAGAAGGTACACACAGTCCAGGACATTTTGTTGGGAATATTTAACTAGGCAAACTAGGAAGTAGGTCATGGTTTAATCAGTCCTTCTTTAGCATCCCTCTTTCTGTTTTTCGTACTGGTATCACTCTGAGGAGACTAAAGCCGTTTCTCATAGCTTTCCTCTGTTTCTCAACCTGATCTTCCCTGCCAAGATTGTGTATCTCTATTCTACATACAGTCGTACTGTGTTAATAATCTTGTCCTCATCCTAGTTTCACAGTTAGCAATGATCTTTAAACTTGTCCCTTTTCTAAAGTGGTAAATGAACACAGTTCATTGCACGTAGTAGGCACTATTTTTGCCATTTCATTTCTCTTTCCCCTTATTGTGCTGTTGCTTTTCTTGAAGCTATTTATATTTTAGTAAATAATGCTCTAACTCAAATGAATGTGTTTCTAAAGATAAACTTTCAGATATAAGCTACTAGCTAGTGGCAAAATATTTTGGTAAGGATGACTTCTGATCTTTCAAAATGGTATCATGTAATCATGTAGGTATTTGCCTTTTGGATTTGTGAATAAGAACACCTCTATCTTCCTTTCTAGTCATACCGCAAGGGATAAGGGAGTTTTTTTCTGTTTCATGAACCATTCTGTCCTCCCTTGGACTATCGGATCATCTATGACATAATAAAACACCTTAAAGTAATAGGCACAATATCCTCAGTTTCCTGGAACAAAAAGTGAATTGTCATAAAAAGGAAGATAGCTTCCATTAGGCACATGTCTCAATCTCCTCCCCAGATAGAAGGGCCATCATTTTCTAGAGACATCACTCCCTACAACCATTTGCCTCCATGTAAGTTGCCAAATTTTCTGTCATTAAAACAATTTGACTACTCAAGAGAATCAGGAGACCTCAGTATAACTCCTCAAACTTGATCTAAAGGAGCTTTGGCCTAGTGGAAAGAACATTGGTGTTGTACTAAAAATTTGACTTCTGGCACTAACTTAACAAGTATGTGATAGCTGACAAGTCTCCTTAGTTTCCTCAACTGTAAAATGGGGATAATAACTTGTCACCTGATGTAGTAAAGAGATGTAGTAAAGAAAGTTCCTTCCCTAAGGTTATTCTTAATGTATTATATAAGTCTGAGTTGTTATTAATAAGAAAGTTCTATTTTCAAAGCACTGAGCTAAACACCAAGAATACAAAAATTAAAGGTGCTAAGTCTTAGTATTCAAGGCAGATTGCACAAATCACTTTATAAGACAAAATTTGAAAATAAAGTACAAAAAAAAGCCAAACAAATTGACTTGAGATATTATGTAATACTTAGCAAGAAACTAAACCTGTGATCCTCAGTTTCCTTGTATGTCCAAGGGGCATAAAGACAAACATGTTACCTGCCTCACACAGAGCTATTAGAAAGATAAAGGAGGTGACAGTAAGTCCACAGTGAAAAATATAAACTCAGTCAGTGAACCAACAATCCTTTGCCTACTATGTACCTGGAGCAACAGATCATTATCATCACCAACTTGTTCAAATCTGTCTACCTCAGAGGTATCAAAGACATGGCCCCTGGGTACTGGCCAACTATGGATTTTACTTCCAAGTGCAGTCCAAACCAGATTAAAATAAAATTTAAAAATATTTATTTATTTTAATAGTATTTTATTTTTCCAAATATATGATTTTGGAGCATCCATCTTTGCAAAACATTGTGTTTGGAAAATATTTAATAAATAAGAAAACAATAAAACTCAAATGATACCACAATTAAAAGTCCACTGGCCTCATTGTGCATGCATAGTGGATTTTGTTTCTTTTTGAGTCTGACAACCTTGCTTCAGATCTTAGTCAGGGGATTACAGAGGGAAAGATGAAAGGACCCTAAGAATCCAGAGGTCAAACTCTTCATTAGACAGATGAGGAGATGGAGGTTCACAGAGATTCAATAATTTGGCCAATGCCACACAGTTGATAAGAACATGAGAAAGGACTGTACCCATTTCTTCTAGACTTCAAATATAGTTCTCTATCTGGTTGCCTCTCAGGGCAGGCAATTTGTCTGTAAATGATCAAGTAAGAGGACATTAAGTTTCCCAGAGCATCTAGAGAAAGGGCCTGTTATAACCCCACGCCCTTCTAATGAGTACTGGACTATTGCAATTCTGGGGACCAATTCTGTGATTAATGAAAAAGTGAAATCTCAATTAAAATGAGAAACAATTAAACAAAAATCATGACACCTTGTACAGCATAATCTAAATTCAATCAGGACAGATGTGAATTCTAAAGCTTTTTTTCTTCCATAGCTCCCAGGGCCTCCTTACTTATTCCTTCTTCTGGGTTTGCATCTACTTCTTAGATTATATATTAAAAATAAGCTTTTGAGCCTGCTGTATAGAAGGCTCTTTACTAGAAACTATGGGGAATATAAAGATAGAAAAGACAAGACTCAGTTATCGCTAGGTGTTACAGTGGATAGAGAGCACTGACATTAGAGTCAGGAGGACCTGAATTCAACTATGACCTCAAACATTTATTAGCTCTAAAACCTGGGCAAATCATGTAGCCCTTATTGCCTCAAAATGAACATACAAACAAAAAAGATGGATCCCTAGTACATGAGCAACATTTTGCAGCAGGAAGAACAATAGTTTTAAACATCACAGAACCTGGGATCAGATCCTGCCTCTGACATATACTACCTATATGAACTTGACTAAGTCATTTGAATTCCTTGAGCCTCAGTTTTTCTATTTGTCAAGGGAAAGGTTTGGACTCTATAATCTCTGAGATCCCCTCAAGATCTAGATCTGTCATTCTCAGAGTAAGTGACTAGTATTCAGAACTTTCAGAAAACTGGCTCAGCATCTGAATAAGTTAGGGCCCTTTTCTACTCAGACCAATTTTCCACAGATCCCATTTCTATATGGAGATGCTTTATTATGGATTCTGAGTTCAATATAGATTCAATCCACAAAATAATTATTTATTAAGCTCTAATTGTGTGCCAGTAATAATTTTTAGTTCTGGAGAAACTAAGAAAGGCAAAATTCTGCCCCTGCCTTCAAGGAGCTTACATTTTAATGGGGAACCAATATGTGAATAATTAGAGACAGGGGTAAGGCATTATTATAGACAGTAGGTGTTGAGGAACATAGATTGTTGGACTTGGAGTCAGGAAAACCTCAGTTTAAATACAACCTCAGATATTTATTAGCTTTATGACCCTAAGTGAGTCACTTAACCTCAGTTTCCTCATCTGTAAAATGGGGATAATAATACCATCTTCCTTCCAGAATTTTGTAAAGAAAACATAATATTTATAAAACTCTCTGAAAATTTTGAAATGCTATGCAAATAATAGATGTTATTATTATAATAATTCTTATTACTAGTGGTGGAGAGAAAGAGGAAGAGGAAGCCTATGGCAGATGTTAATATTTAAGCTGAGTCTTAAAGGAAATGCTTCATTCTAAGATAAGAAGGGAGTACATTCCAAGCATAGGGGACAACCAATGCCAAAGCATGGAATCAAGAATCAGCATAATGTACCAAATGGTTTGTGTGCAAAATCTTCATTTTTAAAAATCTGTGAAAGAACTGAGATGTTAGGGATACTGATTTCAGATGTTTTGGCCCATCATGACGTGACACATAGGGGTATTCCCATGAGCCCTTCTTATCTGGTAGCCCAAGCCCTACTCAGCAACTCCTATTGAAGGTACAGAACTATATAGAATGTATAAGAGGGAATTATCTTTCAACTTTTATGTTGTTGTGAAGCAAGTCAGCCATGAGGAAGTATGAGACAGGTCATGGAAAGAAAAATGGAGGTTCATGGGATCTTTTATTGAGGTGAGAATTCTTTGGTTTAAGGGATTTCAATATGATAACCTCAGTGGTCTAATTCCACTGACTTCTTCCCTCCCCCAAGTTTTGACACTCACTTCTTCTATATGATTAGGAGAATTCAACAGATAATAATAACAATATTTATTCATCATCTCCAGTGTGCTGAGCACTATGCTGGGTGCTGGGGGGATTGCAAAATTTAAATAAATATTGATGTAGCTTTCCAGTTGAAAAAGGTTTGAGAGATCATCTAGTCCAAACTTCTCACTTTTTGATCATGTCACTGAGACCAAGAGAGATTGTGCCATTTGTCCATGGTCACAAAGAGTAAGTATCTGAAGACGGAAGTAAACCCAGATCTTCCTCACTCTCAATTCCAATTCTCTAACCAATAAGACATATTTATAGCTTAGTAGAAGGAAGATAAACATAATGAATATAAGGCAAAATAAAATGTGACTAAAATATCAGCTGAAGTTTTACTCTGATGTAAAATATCTTAAAATAGAGAATATGGAAGGCTGAACCAGCAAAGGCTCTGGCAATCTCTTCCAAGTTAGAAGGATTTCAGCCAGGGATCCATGAACTAGGTTAAGCTAAACAAGGTACCAAAAGGGCTGGATATCAGATGATGGATATCTTGGGTCACATATCATTTGCCAAGCTATGGAGTAGATGTGATTGGCCAGAGTGAAGAGAAAACCCATGTAATACTGAGTAATATCCATACAAAAGATAGATCCAAGAGGAGAGAGGCCATTGTCAAATGGGACTTCCTGGAGGAATGACATTTGAGTTGGACTTTAAAGGATGGGGAGGAATTCATTACTTACTTGGAGGGATTAGCATTTCTAAGCACAGTTTGAATAGGCGTGGGACTCAAAGCTGGGAAAGTAAAGGATGTTTATAGGGACATGACAAGGACTCCAGTGTGATTAGAGCACAGAACATATGAAGATGAATAATATGAAATAAAGCTAACAAGACAGAGTAGCACCAGATAAAGGAAAATCTTGAAAGTGCATTCAAACTTGCCGAATGGGCAATAAGAAACAACTGATGGGTTCTAAAAAAATGGAGTAAAATAAAATATTTTTTGAGTCTAATCCTATAAGCTAGGTATTGCAATTTTTGCAGATGAGAAACTGAGACCCAGAGATTAAGTGATATGCTCATTCACATCACTAATAAATATCTGAGGCAGAATTTGAACCCAAAACTTTGGAACTGCATCTGGCATTGCAACAGTGCCATTCTGTTAATCTCAGGTCAAGGATATTATGTCCTTTTTCACTTGCATCTTTCACATAATAATCAATAAATATTTAATGAACTGAATTTAGAATGAGGCGATAGTTAAAGCTTTAAGCAAAGTTTTAAACAGGATTCAAAGTCTGTTGTCATCAATGGTAATTTATGCTCCTGCACCAGAGATAAGCTGAAAATCAGAGGTCCTGGGCTGCTATATTTGGGCAAACCTACAATTATATGCAAGATGCAATAAATTGACTCAGCTTGGAAACTCCTGATGGCTGAACTCTGTCTTGGGTGATATTAATAAAGAAAAAGGTGAAGATTTCTGGATGATGATAATAATGATTTGAAATCATGTACTATTCTCCTGCAACCATCTGATAATTCCACCTTGATCTGCCCTACCTAAGCAGAGCCTGGTCAGCCATCCACCCCCTGGCTTCCTATCATAATATTCTCTCTGCCAAATATCACTAATCCACACTAAGAAAATTTAATAAATAGGAAGTATGATAAAATGGGAAAAGCATCCAATGAGGAATCAGAGAACCTGTATTCAAATTCAGTCCCTGATTTTGGGGAACTCAATTAATGCTTCTGGATCTTAGTTTCCTCATCTGTAAAAGTAAGGAGGGTGCCTTACTTGGTCTCTTAGCTCTCTACGAGATCTATAATTCTATGAGTGACATCTGTGTAATGAATTACTTTTTCAGGTCCTTATGATCTTAGTAAGGATTAATATAGTCATCCTAATGATTGATTAGTAGATCCCTCACTTCTTAGAAGACATACTGCCTTTTTATGACTTTCAAAATATACATCTGCCTATATATATGTTGATATAAGTACTTCTTCCAAATGCAGATTGGACACCATTCATCCTTTCTTGCTCTCCATCTCCTGTAAAATCCCTCTACAATGTGTATACTTCATATGCTAGGGATTTTCCTCTATTTCTCTTAATAGTAGGTGGGTGCCAGTGTAGTTAATTGGATTACCTCTCTGCTATCCTTCACTTTCATTAAGCTAGATCCTTTTCCAATCATGGACATAACATAGGCCTTCTTTGATGCAGAAGGCCTATGTTCAAATTTTTAGAGCTTAGCTGTAACTTTGGGCAAAGCACCTCTCTAGGTCTCAGTTCCTTCTCTCTAAAAGGACAGACTTGCTCTCCATGGTCTTGAAAGCTCCTTCCAAGTCTGAATCTATGATCCTTTGAGTGTATTTGACAGCCTCTTTTGAAATAAAACTGGACTAGAGAACAACTTCTCACTAGTATCTAGGTACGATTATTGGCCCATTTCTTGGGAATTCATAGTAAAATTTCAGTTTGATATATCATTTTAAAGTTGCAAAGTACTTTCCTTATAATAATTTTAAGAAACAGATATATGAATATTATTATCTATATTTTAGAGATGAAGAAACTTAATAAAGAGACTCAGAGTCCATGTGATCATATGGCCAAGTATCAGAGGTGGGATTTGAATGCAGGCTTTCTATCCCCAGCTCAGTACTCCTTTCCTCCCCCACAAAGCCACTACTCTTGCTGTTTATATTTTATTTATTCCATTGCTTTCAGTGTGTTCAGGAACTGGGGTAAAAATGTCGTGGGCTTTTTCTAGGTCCCAAACTCTCCTCAGGGTCCTGGGAAGCTTCACAGAACATTTAATATCTTCCACATTTCTTATTGCTACAAACATTAACTTCACCTCCCTTCCCAATATAATATATATAACTAAACAGATTGTTTTGAAAGGAAAATAGACATATATGTTTCTCTAAAAGGAAAACAATCTACATATGTGCATACATGTGTCTATATATGATTTTGTATGTTTTCATGTGAATATATAGGAAATCCCCAAAGTCTTAGTGTAGCCTTAAACTTTTATGTGTATATATGTATATGTTTGTACGTGTAACCCATGTGTTTCTATGGGATATATATATATATATATATATATAGTGTGTAGAACATGTAGAGACAAATACAATATTAATGCTTCAGTGGGCAGGTACTCCAAAGGACAGATAACAAACACGTATAAATGTATATGTTATAGATATAACATATAGAAACAATGTTAATGCTTCAATGAATAGATACCCAAGGGACAGATAGCAGGCCCTTTATGTATTCTTATCTTTCCTGTTGCTATCTTATTTTAGAGATCAGGAGTCCAGAGCCTAGCTGAGGAAGGAGTGAACATGGATAGTTATTTGTCCAGTTAATCCCACTCACTCTGTCTCTTATTCCATGCTTAGAGCAGCTCCTCATTCAGCCACAAAGATTTAGAGCTCTACCACTTTTCCATAGCATTAGAGTTCAGGAGACATCGTTCCCACGGAGTCACCCCAATGATGAAAGCAGCAGCCCTGGGCTCATCATCAGCAAAAAGAAAAGCTTAAGACAAAGTATTAATTCTAGGCAGGAGGCATTTCTCAGTCCCTGGGATTCCTACCAACTATATAAGACATCTAGTTGGTCCTTTCTTGCCTCAGAGATGTGATTGAAACCTAGGCAATGAACTCTGCAATGAGCCCATCATCTCTAAAGAGGCTTGAGGAAAGGAAAAAGGCAGTTCCTAAAAGTGGGAAGGATTTGTCTTTCTTGCCTTGTAGCAACAACAGCAGGAATACCCTTCAGCCTGCGCTGTCCAGCAGGGAAGCTTTATGCTGCACTTGGGGAAGTGAAGGAAGCTTAAACTGTGTGGATAGTACATAAAATTAGGATTACAGGCTTAAATTGGGTTTTATACAGACCAGAATTTTTTTCAGGGGAGTAAGGGTAGTGTGTATGTGTGTGTATGTGTATAGGGTGATTGGTGAGAAGGCAGGAAGAGGAGAGGATAGTCTCTTTTTCTACCAGTGCAGTGCTTTATATGCTGCAGGTTTTCCACATTCATCTCCTCACTTCAACATTGCAATAACTTTGTAAGGTAGTCAGTTTTCTCATTTTACAGAAAATGAAACCAAGACCCAAAGAGAAGTGACTTGCTCAGGATCTATAATCAATAATTGGACTGGTACCAGAAGCCAGATATCTAGACCCTCAGTTCAGTGACATTTTCATTACCCACATTAATCTCTCAAGGCCAGTTGGATATGAGGTTGAATGTTGTCTAGTGGGTAGGATAAGTGGGCCAAGAACCAAGAAGATCTGTGTCCATATTAACTCTAGAGTTATTGATTGTGTGACTATAGTTAAGTGATCCTTCTGAGTCTCAATTTCTTTATCTTTAAAAAGATAAAAAAGGTACAGTACAATGGTGAAACTGAAATGAGACAATGTATGTAGAATGCTTGGCAATTTTTAAAGTGCTCCACAAATGCAACTTTTTATTATCTTATGTTGTCCCAGAGTCAAGGAAATTCTCCTCACCCATTCTTTGCTGGTGACTCAATAGAAAAAGAGACAAATATTCCACCATTATTGGAGTTCAAAAGGGTTTCAGTCTTGAGCACAGTTGACTTGCTTTCCCAACCCAACCTACCCCATGTTTTGTAGAAAAATCTCATCTCACTGTGGCCTGCCAAAGAACACCTGTTGGCTGTTTTTTTTTTCGGGTCCAGCTGCTTGAATCCCAATAATCTGGTTATCCCTGTCTACAAACAGTAGTCATGTTTACAAAAAAGGTAAATGAGATTAGTCAATCCCTCTATCTTCTCCCTCTTCTCAACTCCTCCCCCTCAGTTTTGGACTAATGAGCTTCTACTGGCCTACCATACCTTGCAGCTGAGTTCTGAGGCCATGTTATTGAATCTGATAACAACTATGAGTGGTCTTCAAATTCTCTAATAAAAAAAAATCATGACTTGGCTACACTGGACTGCCAGCAGTCTTCAGTGCATCATACATCTCCCAAAAATATTCTTTTGCTTCTAATAGGGGACATGAATATTTAAAAACATTTTTAAACCAACAAAACCACATCAAATTTTTGCTCTTGCTTTGAATTTTCTCTGTAGACAATGCCTCTTTCTCTTTCACTGAATCATACCACCTTCCCCTGATATCCCAAACTGGGATTAAGGGAAAACATTGAGAATTTAGTCACACTGACCAAGTAATACATATAATGTTTGAACTGACAGTTGATGAGGACCAGGATGGCATGGTTTGGGCAAGGACAAGCACTTTTCTCTGAACTTCTTGAAGCATTAAGTCTGAGAGTTGCTTTTTGCCCAAGCTTACTTCACACAATTATCAAAGGAACTGTTGGAAGGCAGGCCACTGATGGGAAGATATAGGAAAAAGGCAATCACCCATAAACAGGATGATTAAACAAGACCAGGAACCTACTAAGTTAGAGATTTAATAGAGAAAGCATTAGTTATATCAGGTTTACAAAGTATAATACAAATGTTCTCCCCAACAATCACAGGGAACAATCTACATTTAAGGGCATCTAAGTAGCACAGTGGATAGAGTACCAGATCTAGAGTCAGGAAGATCTGTATTCAAATCCTGCTTTAGACAGTCATTAACTATGTGACCCTGAGAAAGTCCCCTGACCCTGAGAAAGTTGCCTAACCCTGCTTGCCTCAGTTTCGTCATCTATAATGTGAGCTAGAGAAAGAAATGGGAAACTACTCCAGTAGTTTTGCTAAGAAAACCCTAAAAAGGAGTCATGAGGAGTTGGACAGAATTGAAAAATGACTGAATATCAAATCTATATTTCACCTCTGTTTGCTATTTTTGTGTCATTTTCTCTACCTCTCCTCACCCATCCAGCCCTGCAAAACCACTAATCTCGAACCAAACTTTACCTTTTATCAACAATAAAACATCATTCCATCAATAACTTCTTGAAACTTAACAATAAGCCAATCCATGTCTAACTCTCCTCCCTCCGTACCCAGAAACGATGCTTCCTCTCAATGCCTGTAACCAATCAGCCTCACACCACCAACTCTTAATTCTAAAGTTTGAAGCAATCACCAGGGGCTAAGCATCCCTGCTTCAGCCCTGCCTGTTCAAAACCAGGATCAAGAGACATGACAACTTCTTTCCCATTCATTTCTCCATCCTCTAGAGCATCCCCTCTTCCTGGGAGATAGAGGTTTAAGTAGAAAAGTGAAAATTTCCACTCAGAGCCAGGAATCATCCATCCTGGTAAGCACTGAGGCATATAATGGTCAAAATTAAACTTAAGTCGCACTCCCTACCTTTGTTGAGGGTCCCAGTGACGAGCCTAAAGACAGTCTGGGCAAATTTCACGATCCCAAGCTTGCATCTCTTGGAACAGCCACTCATGGTGTAGAAGAAGAGGTAGGATCTTTTTTGTAGCTGAAATCTGGGAGTGCTCCCCCCTAAGAGCACACAGACACACTGGGTTGTTCAATGACTTGAATTCCTCTTTGATGCAGTACAAAATCTCCCACCTCCAAAAAGGGATAACTGTAGATTTGGGCTCAGGGAATAGCTCGAGCAACCTCTGCAATGAGGCTTGCTTTTTGCAAGTCAAACAGGGAAGGCTGCAGAACAGTATTTGTGTATCCTTTCTCTGTTCCCTGTCCCACTTGAGTCCACTAAGATACACATTACCCAGGGTCCTTGGGATCTCGATGCCCTGGGTAGAACTTCCCAGAATCAAGGTGCTCAGAGCAAAACTGAGAGTAGAGAATAACACAGCAGAGCTGAAATGAGGGAGGAGTCGGCAGCTTTCCCAGTCTTTGCTGACTGTCTTACATGGCATTGGTAATGCAGCAATTAATACTAGAGTCAGAAGGGAGGTGACTGCTGCACGAAAAACACAAGAAACAACAACCTCTCGCTCATATTTTCTCCTTCTCAGTTAATCTAATTGATTTATTGACTTGGCTCTTATCAAAACCAGGCAAATCTATCCACAACAATGGTTTCTGCACTCTGTGAAAAGTTTACTGACAGACTCTGAAGTGACTTGGATTGCATCACAGGAGAGACTAGCTGAATAGGAAATCCCCCTACCACTTGGGCTGGGGAAAATCTGGAACTGTGAATATGTGCACAGCTGGGCACAGCTGGGCACAGCTGGTTCAACCTGCCTACTCCCACAACTCAAGGACGTGTCAGCTTGCAAGCCTTTCTCAGGACTAAGCAAATCCAGTGTTAATGTTTGAGCTGCCTCTGGGCTCTACAGCATCTTGTGTTTTAGCATAGAATTCCTCATCTTTTTTTCCTTCCCAGAAGTGAGCTGTGATATAAATGACATCCAATCACTAGTAATGCAAGACTGGGGAACAGGTTGAGGGCAAGGAATATAATGTGATGAGGAGAGAGTTTTTAGTACTTATGAACTACTGATTTTTAAAAAAATATTAGGAAATACAATACACAAAGCATGAAATAAATATATATGTCTTTCTGACAAGGGGAGGTTATCAGTCCTATACTTTTAACAGCACAGGAATCTTTTGGTGGGGAAATTCCTTCCATTGATTCAGAGCAGTAACTTCCCTTTAACTGATGGTCTTAGAACATATGAAACACATAACACAGCACAATTTGTGCTCCCTTTGATGAGAATACTTGCAGGTCTCTCTATCCCCCTTGGTCTCCATCATGAGCATCAGTCACCATAGCACTGGACTATAGATATTGAGAGTGAAGGAAAGAAGAAATGCTTTAAGAAAAAATCAATCCCTCACAGCAGTTTGTTTGTATGTCATTGATTCTTTGGTGTTTAAATGCAGTACCAAGAGTGCCATTTAATTTCCTTGGTCCACAGCTGGATGAGAACAATTCCTGAGGGAAAGTGTAGTTTCAAAGCTGAGGGAGCCCCAGGTTTGGAGCAAGTCAGTCTCTAAGACCAGCCATGACCCTATGATTTTGGAAAAGTTACTACATGGTTTGGAATTTTTTCATACGTGAATGAGGGAAATTGAACCAGATGATCTCTGAGGTCTTTTCTTGATCTAATTTCCTATGATTATTATTGATATGAATTAAAGAATTAAATTATGGAAAAGGAAAAAAATCACTGATTTAGAGTTGGAAGAGAAGTTAGAAGGCATCAAGCCCATGCCCATCATTTTATAGATAACAGTTTACTTAAAAACATTTTTAAACCAAAAAAACCACATCAAAATTTTGCCCCCAGTCTTATAGTTTGTAAATATCAGAGGCAGAATTCGAACTCTGACTTTCTTAATTCTGAGTCCAGCTCAGGGCTCATCTCAGCCCTGTTAAAAAGAGGGTAACAGATTTGAATCAGTGACCTTTATCTCTACATTTTGGTTTGTTACACTCAAGTTATGAAAAAGGCTCAAGCCATGGGATGGAAAAGGGCCATGTATCCTGAACGTCCTGAGTTTGTCTGTATTAGGGAAGCAGAGCTGGCTACAGAATTGGGCAGAGTAGGCAGCTGTTCACAGGGTGTGCTTTGCAGGGAGCTGAATGTCTTCCCACCCCCAGCCAAAAATATCTCCTTTTGCCTGTCTGCCACAGTGCCTGGAATTACTATGTTATTTACTCTTTTGAATTAGAGCATTGAAGGCCCTAGTTAAAATGCAGGTGTTATCTAAGAAGAGGAACACATGAAGCTATTTCTGACCACTAATACCTTTAGCAGGAAATAATAGTCTATTAGGTTAGCTAATCATCCAGCAGAGATGGGACACAGGCCAGAGTAAGTTGTGAGAGAAAGAGAGAAAGTTTCAGGCCTATGGACATTACCTAAAAGGGCAGCCTGAACTGAACAGCCACAGGGAGGGGGCTGGTTTTAGGCAGGCAAAGAAGCACAGGATAAGCCAGGCAGTAGTAGAGAAGAAAGTGCTCTGGGGTCCTCAGTTCTGAGTCTATGATCCTATGACCTGAGACGAAGGAGTTATGGAAGAAAAGGAGGAAAATGACTACAGAGAATAGGACAGAGAGATTTTGAGAACACATTTTTCCTGCTTCATAATTTTGAAAGATAGCCTTGCAGGAAAGATTTTCCTCTGGTCCAGAGAAGTCAATTTTCAGGGTAGTGGAGAGAACATGTGTTGGGGGGGAAGGAAATGCTTTAGCAAGTGCAATAATTTAATCCATTAATTTAACAATTATTTATTGAGCTCCAAATATGAGTTAAGCACTGCTAAACACTGGGAATATAAAGGGGAAAAAGTGAAAGGGATTTTGACTTCCAGGAGCTAATTTCCTACTTTAAGAAAGCATCATATACATAATTAAATAAAAAATAAATGCAAAAGGAATCAAGAAGTTTGTAGGGAACATTAGCAATTGGTGGGTCAAGACAGTCCTCCTGTGAGAGAAATAATTGATCTGAGCTTTGAAGAAAGCTAAAGATTTCATGAGGCAGAAGTGAAGAGAGATTATATTTAAACATATATTTAAGCCTGTGCAAAGTGACAAAGGAAGGATAAAAGATGTCATGCAGAGGGGAGAGGTCAAATGTAGGTTCTTTGGCTCAAACTTAACAATAGGGAAAAGATTAATATCCATAGACTAGAAAAGGTTTGCTATATGGTGAAATTTTGAAAGGTTATAACTGACAAGCAAAAAGAATGTTTTATTTTATTCTTGAGGAAATATAGGTTTCAAAGAGGAAATGACATGATCACACTTGTGCTTTAGGAATATCAGTTTGGCTTAAAGGAGAAAGAGAAAAGAGAAACCTGAGACAGGCTGACTGATATCCTAATATCACAGAATTTTCCTTTCTTCCTGCAATAGAGAATGTTCATAAATTTTAACAAGCTGCTTTAGTTGCATCTTTGGGGAGATGGATTGGCAGACTGAGGATACCAGTGAAAACTGGGAAGCCAATGTCAAAGAAAGCTAAGACTTTAGAGAGTCACAAGCTAGGGACTCCATCTTTATCCTGAAAACCAGAACAGGAATCCTTGAAGACCAGTCACTTTTCTAAGATTGTCAGCACCATCTGCTGCTGGACAGCAGAAGACATCCCTGCAGGAGTCAGAATCACGCTGGAGTGGAGGGGATGAATGATGACATTTGGTCTGAAGTAAACATCCTGGGCTTTTTGAAATTGTTTGTATTTTTAATAATATGATTATATTTCCTTTACCTTTATTTCTGAATGCCAATCTGACCTAAACCTATGCTGTTTTTATAGGACTTTCTGCAACTTTCAAAAGCTGTCAGTACCAGCGAGGAACCAACTCATATCTTAAAAGGGATGAAAGGAGGCATGTACAACAGCAAGACCACAATTTTTCAAGCACTTATTGAGTATCAAACATTGTGATAAACAATGAGGGCTCAAATATAAAAGCAAAGATAATCCCTGCTTTCAAAAAGTTAATATGCTAATAGGAATAAACAGCCCATAGAGGGGAGAGGTGGCCAGAAGATCTTTTGGCTTGAAAAGACTGTAAGTAGGATCATATTAGAATAGATTAATGAGCAACAAAAAGTTGATTTGATTGATTCCAGAACTAGGAGATGGGAGGTGGGAGATGGGAAGGAGTATGTGGAACAAACATGGTATAGTTGATGAGATGGATGCAGAAGAAAGTAAAGCTTTGTTGGAGCTGAACCTAAATATAATGGGTAACTAGGGCAACTACCAATCAGCAGAGGGGACTGAGAGTTGATTTTGGAATCAAGAAGACCTGAGTTTGAATCCTACATCTAACACATATTAGTTTTCATGAACATGGCAAGTCACTTCACAGTACACATCTTCAAGATCCTATTGGATATTAAGGTTCCATCAGAATAAGTACTATAGAATGCCCTTCTTTCAAAACTTCTTCCTACTACTCCTACCCCTTTCCCTTCTCCTAGTTGGACAATAACCATCCATCCTTAGTTTTACAAGAGGGAACTCAGAGTCCCTCTTCACCCTGAACTTCATTCCTACTTCTCTCCTTTATGGTAGTTGACAAGATCACTCTGTTCTTCACATCACCTCCCAACACTTGCCATTGGACAGACATAGCTAAACTTCCTGGATAAGCATGGAATCACTTACCACAATTCTTTTGATAAGAGGGAGAACATCAGAAACTTATTATCTGTCCTGCCACTGCATCCTCCAGATACTCAGACATTCCCATATAATTGGCTGACGCATTCCAAGGACGTTTTTTTGCTGTCTACCTTGTCATATAGTAACATTAGGAACACTAATACTTTCTATTCATCCTGCAGTCAAATCCTCCTGAACCATCTCCTCCAAGACTTTTTGGGCATTCTGTATACTTTGTTTAAAAAAAGGTAGTATGGTATGTTGGGTAGAGAAGTCAGGAAGATTTGAATTTGAGTTCTGCCTCTGACAAATATTGGCCATGACAAATTGCCTAGCTTTTCTGTTCTCTAGACAACTCTTTAAGCCTGTAAATGCAAGAGAACATGTGAGCCTCCATTAGTAGGAAGAATTTTCTTATTCAGGAGTTTCATATTCCAATGAAATCACAGGCCCATTCCCTATGTCAATACTTTGTTTTTAAATATTTACAAGACAAAATGCAAATGTAAACTCCTTAGGGGCAGAAATTATTTTATTTATTTATTTTTGTATACTTAGCACTGGGAATATACTAAATACTTATATGTATTGAGGCAGCTAGGTGCTACAGTGGATAGAGTACCAGGTCTGGAGTCAGGAAGAGTCCTCTTACTTACTATCTATATGACTTACTTACTATCTATATGACTCTGCACAAGTCACTTAGCCCTGTTTGTCTTAGTTTCCTTATCTGTCAAATGAGTTGGAAAAGGAAATCACAAGCCACTCCAATATTTTTGGCAAGAAAACTCTATATGGGGTCACAAATTTTGACATGACCAAAATAACTCAATGACAACAATAAAAATTGATTTATTAATTAATTACACTCTTGGTCAGGAAATGGGAGTCACCATGCAAGACATAGGTAGAGGACAATTGTTAAATCATAAATTATTTACTGTCAGTGAAATGAGAATCCAAAGAAGGGAGAAAATGTGAACTAGAACAATGTGATCACGAAGACTCTGTAAGAGAACAAATTTAATCTGGTCCTTAAAGGCTAAATAGGATTTAGATATACAAAGAGCACCTAATAAATGCTTAATGATTTTTTAAAATAATTTAGAAAAGATTTAGGATACAGATGTTAGCTCCATTAACAATAATGGACACTTTTCCTTTACAAAATTTAAAGCATTTGGATATCTTATATCCTGGAAAGTCTTCATGAATTACTTCTTCATGTTCTGGGTAGGAGATCCATGATCTCTGAATAGGTTAGGATGAAAGAAATGTTAGAGATCAAGTGCATAGATCCCTCAGGATTCATGAATAAATTTTCATTTCAAGTTCACAGATCACCTGATCTATCCAGTTTTACAGATAAAGAAAGAGAGGGCAAAGAAGGGTTAGCAGCATCCAAAGCATCACATGTCAAGGTCAATGGAATGTTGGGAAGCAGTGTTTGACTGCCTGGCCACTTTCCCAGCAGAGGATATAATGAGAGGAATGTATTATTCCCATTATTCACCGTCTGATAGGATAGTTTGTAACAAGATTCTGTTTTCACAGTCAAAGAACATGTTATTCCCACAAACAAGGAACAAGAGGGAACTCTAGTGATGCTCAAGCAACAAAGTGACAACAGGGAAATCAAACAGTCCACATGTTGTAATTAGTGTAATTAGTCTGTTTCCTTGTCATGGGTATGCATTGAGCAAATGAACTTAAAGATTATCATTCCACCCACCTGAAAACATTTAAGAGGATAGTTACATCCAAACCTCAATGAGAGAGAGACCAGACAAGTGGTAATTCCAGATAGTTGTTCTCTCTGATAAAGGGCACCAACCCTCAGAATCCAAAAATGGGATACTGATTTGGGAGTAGGGTGAGGGGCAGGGATTAGACTGAGGTGGAGATAGAGAGAACCTATCAGTTGCCTTCAAATACTTGAAAGGCTGTCATGAAAAATGGCTTTTCCTGTGTGTCTCTAGAGAACAGAACTAGAACTATTAGAATTATGGGGAGGCAGAGGTCAGGTCAGTGTAAGAAATGTTTCTCTTAAATGATGTATGGAAAAGGATTAACTTCCTCAAGAGGCAATGAGCTCCCTGTCACTAGAGATGTGCAAATGGAGGTTTGATCACTGCCTGTCAGCAGTGCTATAAAAGGGATTCCTAGACATGTTAGAGGATATACTCCTTGAAAGCACTGACTTTCTCTCATCGATCATTGTTGTTCCCTTAGCACCTACCCTATATGGTCGTATAAGGAGCACCTATGAAAGTGAAGGAACAAATGAATAAATGAATGAATGAATGAAAAGATAATAATAGCTAGCATTTATATAGGTCTACAACACAATTTACATGTTCTTCCATTTAATCTAATGAATAAATCATAGGTTAGTACTGAAAGGAAGTCTAAAGATTATCTAGTCCAAATGTTTCACTTCACAGATGAAGCAGCACAAGAGAGGATAATCTCTCGGGAGACAGCTGGAACCAGGCTTTAGTGCCAGTACTAGGAGTCCTCAAAAAGCTTTTATTCTATTGGGGAGATTTAGTTGTACACACAGAGAAGTAAAGGACAGCATGAGGTGATATAATCTTTATAAAATTTACATCATTCTTGATTCAAGTCAAGTCAACAAGCATATATTAAGTGTCTAGTATGTACTAGGCAATATAATAAAGACTCTCTTAAGATGTAATTGTGTTATTTTGCATTCAAGAAAGCAAGCAAGAAGCATTTATTGAATGCCTACTATGTACAAGTAGCTATTTGCAAATTTTATACTATCTATTTAAGCTACTTTCTATGGTCACCATGGTTTACAAAGAATATTAAACATCTGAAGAATGCCAAGAGGACAGCAACTAGGACAGTGTCTTTTGAGAGGTGGCAGGTTCCTCTTTACTGGAAGCCTTTAAGGAGAGAAGGGATGACTACTCGTCAGTACATAATCCAGAGGATTCCATTTCGATGTGACTTAGACAATGTGACCAACGATATCCCTCACAAATCTCAGATTCCAGAATTCTAACTATATTGTAAGTTCTGTAAGCATTTGGATTATGTCATTTTTCCCCTTCACCTTTGGATCTCAATCTCCAATGTTTAACACATAGTAGGTACTTTCAAAAATATTTGTGGAAGTTTATTGATCTCAAGAGATGGATGTGAGTGGGGAGAGACAGAAAAGGAATTCATTATTAATTGCCAGTTTATTCAGTTGCTCCAGTTGCTAGCAATGGCAGAGACATTATCTGAGAGGTTAGAAGAGTTGCTTTTCTTCCCAGAATGCTCTCCTGAAAAGCAAGAAGTTAGGGAAAAGGGTAATTTCAGTAGCTGACCTCAGCCCCCTCCTCTAGAGCTCAGGATTTGGGTCATTATGTCCAATTAATTCCCTCTTAATGGGTGGTTTGGGCAGACCAATAATTCTATCTTTTATACAGACAATACATATATTCAGGAATTGCAAATTCTGTTACCAAAGCCAAAATGATTACATCATCTTTCTGAGGATGAGCTCAAGACTTTCTCCAAGGCCCCAGAGAATACTTTGTAGCTCTCCTATAGCATTGATCTAATTCTGTCTTAAATCATGGTTGTTTGTCAAAAGGTCATGGATTTTAAAGTCAAGGGGGACCTTAGAACATCTGGTCTAGTTCCTTCATTTTACAGATGAAGAAAGTGATGTTTCTTATCTCCTTTTAGAATTACAAAATTTTGGAGGGCAGGAATTGTACTTTACTAATTTAAAGTCATGGGGTATTATGGAAAGATCACTTTATATGAAATATAAAGACTTAAGAGTTGAATCCCAGCTCTTTTGGTGTTTGGCTATAGGCAAGCCATTTCCCCTTTCTTTACCTGAAGCCTCTCCTTTAAGTGATGAGGGGGATAGGACTGAATGATCTCGAAAATGCTGCTTAATTCTCTATCCTTTGCATGTGTATGTGTACACACTCCATCCTTCATTTTGGCTCCCACAGATATTCAATCGACATTTATTCTTCTAAACTAAATGAAAGATGAGATATCTATTCTTGAAGCAGAGCCTCAAGGTACCAAGAACAGCCTATCGTGGGTATTTATTTTAATCCTGACCATTGCATAGATAATGTCTAAAGACTTAGGATCTTGTCTTTATGTTTCAGTACTCTAGTATTGGAATTAAACTCTATCCCCTTGGAAAGGGACCTGTATGTGCACGAATGTTTGTGGCAGCCCTTTTTGTAGTGGCTAAAAACTGGAAACTGAATGGATGTCCATCATTTGGAGAATGGCTGAATAAATTGTGGTATATGAATATTATGGAATATTACTGTTCTGTAAGAAATGACCAACAGGATGATTTCAGAAAAGCCTGGAGAGACTTACACGAACTGATGCTGAGTGAAATGATCAGGACCAGGAGATCATTATATACTTCAACAACAATACTATATGATGACCAGTTCTGATGGACCAGGCCATCCTCAGCAACGAGATCAACCAAATCATTTCCAATGGAGCAGTAATGAACTGAACCAGCTATGCCCAGAAAAAGAACTCTGGGAGATGACTAAAAACCATTACATTGAATTCCCAATCCCTATATTTATGCACACCTGCATTTTTGATTTCCTTCACAAGCTAATTGTACAATATTTCAGAGTCTGATTCTTTTTGTACAGCAAAATAACATTTTGGTCAGGTATACTTATTGTGTATCTAATTTATATTTTAATATATTTAACATCTACTGGTCATCCTGCCATCTAGGGGAGGGGGTGGGGGGTAAGAGGTGAAAAATTGGAACAAGAGGTTTGGCAATTGTTAATGCTGTAAAGTTACCCATGCATATATCCTGTAAATAAAAAGCTATTAAAAAAAATAAACTCTATCCCCTTGGACTCAGTCTCATAGTACTTAGAGAGTGTCAGTTACTGCACCAGCCTGGAGAGAGAATTGATGAGTTGGGATTTGGAATAAACTTTGACCTCTTTTTGGGGAAATGTTTCAGGATTCTAGTTAGGTACTGCGTGTACAAAGAATACACTACATCATTATTGACCCAAATTTCAGGAAAGTGCTTACAATAATCTGTGAAAACACTTTCTAAACACACACACACACACACACACACACACACACACACACACACCTGTTGTTTTTCTGTTCCTTCCAAGTTCACATTCACCAATGGGACTACAATTGATTTAGCTACTAGAGAGCCAAATTTGATTCTCCTGACTTGCTCTCAGCCCAGTGGTCTTCTCGCAGCATCTTGAAACATATGATTGAACTAAGCCCCATAGAGAGTGACTCAGTTTCCCTTTGGAGAATGACCTGGATTTAAAGGAAAGACATGATGTCCTCTTTGCTTGCTCCATTGTCCTCACATAAGAGCCTGAAATGGCATGGGGCAGTGATGTTGGCTCCTGGAATCACAGTACTGAGAGCTGGAAGGGACCTTCTGTTCAACCCTCTTATTTTACATATGAATATAAACTGAGTTGCAAAAAATCCAATTGATCAGTTTCTTGTAGAGTAAAAGCTAATAGAAAAACTCCTTTTGTTTTTATATCCATCGTGCTTAGCATAGTATCATGCATATAGTGGGCATTTAATAAATATTCGTTGAAATAAAGCAAGTGAAAAACAGGGAAAGGATAGAGAGAAGTGGGACAGTAGAGGACAACCACTCTCCTCTGCCATCTCTGTCTCTTGCTTTACTAGAAGGATCTTTTGGATCGTCTATGCATTTTCAGGGGAATAGTATCCTGGGGTCTACTGGAGATTGTTAATCAAAAGAGAAAATCCTGGATAATCAGTCAGTAGCAGTAGGACTACCTTAGTGAATTGAGGGTAGGAACTGTCTTCATACAGCACCCATTCTAAGGATTCAGGAAACCATGAAGTTCATCAGCAGCATGTTCATTTTTTTCTTCCTTTAAATATATCTTAATTTTAATATATGGAATAAAACAAGTATTTCCATAACAGTGCAATACAAAAAGATGATTGCATATGAAACTACAAATCTACTATTTTACAACTTGCTATTCCTTTTAAATATACAACAAAATTGTCATGTAAATTTCTTTTTTTTTGTCTTCCTTCCCCTTCTCAAAAATGGTTACTTTTAGACACAAATAGGTATGTGTGTGAATGTATGCACACATATACATACACATATATACACACATATACATATACATATGTATTAATATGTACATATATATTATTCAATATGTACTTCTATTAATCAGTTCTTTCTCTGTATGTAGACAGTTTCTTTCTTCATATATCCTTTATAGTTAATTTGTGTTTTTGTAATAGTCAAAGGAACTTATTCTTTCAAAGTCATTCTTATAACAATATTGTTATTACTGTATGCAATGTTCTCTTGGTTGTGTTCATTTAGCTCTTCATTATTTTATTCAATTGCTCCTTGTTTTTCTAAAATCATTAAACTCAACATTTCCTATTAGCACAGTAGTATTTCATCACAATCATATACCACATGTTCACTGGCTGCCTAGGAGAAGGAAATCAAGCTAATATATTAAATCTCCTCAAACTTAAACATTTGAATAGTAGGCTTCCGCTTTCCTTTGAACCCAGTGTAAAAGCCCTCCAGGTATGTAAAAGACCATTTTCCATAGGAAAATGAACTTTCATCTCAGAAAATCTGTTCTGCTTGAGAATCATCCTGAGGGAGGTATTTATTTTTTCTCTCAAGAGGGCCCAGTTCTACATCCTTACTCAGGACTAGATAATGTCTCTTTCTCTTTTTGTAAATATGTGAAAATGATGCCTCATAAGCTGTGTGTAATTAATCAATTATATTTGCTGGAGTTTACAAAACTCATCTTGAGAGTAAAGCCTGTGAGATAGATGCCTCATGCTGGGAGCTCATCAGACCTCAAACTCAGCCATGTCAGCAAATAGGTGAATAAAAAGACCAGCAGTGTTTCTGGAGGAGAAGGAAATAGTTCATCTTAGAATGCTATACAGATTTTTTTGAGGCAAGGAGAAAGATTATGAAGCGGGTAGCATCAGCCTTTGGTTTTATCTCCCTCTCCTCACTCCATTGCCCCATCCCCAAAATACTAGCCTTTTACACATTTGGTCACCTAGTCCTTACTATCCTGGGTCCAGAGCAAGCTTCATCTAAATCTGTATGAAGCTGCTTCCTCCTATCCCAGGACCCTGGGTCATCTTTACAATGGTGATGTGTATCTTCCTTCTCCCTCTGACATTTATGTCAGTGATTTTAGGTTTAAATTAAAATTAAGAGCAGCAGTGAGAGGAGAAACATGTAGGTATGGAAGGGGAGGAAATAGGGTTATATGTCAATTGTATTTTTTTCACTTTGCTCTCCATTGCCAGGCCTTGCCAACATAAGTCGCTGGGCAACTTTATGTGCCTAATTTTCAAGGCAGTACAATCCATTAAAACAGAGGGTTGAGATCTTCCCCAAATCCATTGTCCAGGGACAGCTGCACTTAGAATGAGCTCTAGATTTAGAGTCAGAGAATCAAACGTTGGGTTCAAATCTTAGTTTGATTATTCACCATCTATGTGATCTTAAGTACATCATTGTTACCTTTCTGGCTTTCAGTTCTTTTATTTGTAAAATGAGTGTATTGAATTAAATGGTTTTTACAATTTTTTCTTCTTTCTGTTTTTTTATTGTGTACTTGAAAATTATCACTGAAAAAATATTTTAAGGTAGTAAGAACAGGAAAGAGCATTATATAAGAAACTAAAATAAGTTCAGTTTAATAAGTTAGTAACAAAATTACACAGAAGACACACAGAGCCCACTTGAGATCTGTGCTTTTCAGTTTTACAGGGATCATGGTGGAATATTGACACTAAATAGAAGAGAAAAGGGGCCTCTCTACCTTTTTTCTAAAGTTATTGTCTCTGCATCATTACTAAATGGCAGAATTTTTGAGTTGGAATATACGGCAGATACTATGGAGGACCAGCATCTATTTGCAAAAGGATTTCTCTATAATATACTTGATAGAATATTACCTAATCCTTTATATAACACTCTTTGCCTGGAGAAAAAAATATAGCACGTGACCTAAAGTTTTATTATTAATTAATTAATCGATAATTAATTTTTTGTTTTTATAACCCATTCATTTCTGAAAAGACCCTCTTCTCTCTCCTACCTAGCAAGTCAATTCATTCTATCAAAGGAAAAATTCCTTCCTTCAGAGTCACACCCATAGCCCCCCACTTCTATAAATAAAAGAGGGAAAGTACATTTTCTTTTTTTTTTTTTTTTTGGAGCCAAACTTGTATATTATAATTATTCAATGGTCAGTTTCTTGAGGCTTTGTTGTACATTCCATTTACATTGTTGTAGTCTTTATATGGGCTGCTAGGTAGCGTAGTCGATAGAATGCTGAGCCTGGAGCCAGGAAGATTAATTTCCTTGATTCAAATCTGGTCTCGGACACTCATGAACTGTGTGATCTTGGGCAAGTCACTTAATTCTATTTATCTGTTTCTTCATATATAAAATAAACTGAAGAAGAAAATGGCAAATTAGTCCAGTTTCTTGTCAAGAAAACCTCAAATAGAGACATGGAGACTTGAGAAGGACTGGAAAATGACTGAACAGCAAAAGTCCTTGCATTTATTTTCCTGTTTCAACAGACTGGACTGCATCAGATCTGATATGTTCCTATGTTTCCCTGATTTTTTTAAGGTTCATTGTTTCTTACAATAGTGATTTTTCGTGTTTTTCACATATCAGTTTTGTTTAGTCAAACAAAACAGTAAGCATCTTTTCATTTTTTGGATCTGTTGCTAAATAAGTGAAAATCATCAAAGACTTTTTAAAAAGAAAAGAAAAAATGATATGTTTTCATCTATGAATTGAGAATGAGACAATGTTCTTGTAGATGGCCTTTTATGGCTACCAATATACTTGACTTGAATATAAAGATCAGGGATGGTTGAGATATTCTAAGTGACTTAATTCAACCCTCTTCATGTAACAGATGACAAAAATGATGCCCTGGAAAGAATAGGGTTTGAAAAAATCCCATCATTTGGGGCACAGCAGGATTAATGTTTAATTCTTCTGATTTTCCTGCCAATATTCTATCTTTCATTATGCCAGGGAAACATGTTTCTATTGTGGAAAGAGTACTGGACTTAGGAATCAAAAGGACTTAGATACAAATCCTATTTTTGATCTTTATTAGCTATGTGGCCAGAGGCAAGTTGATTAATTTCTGAGCCTCTGTTTTTTATTTGTAAAACTGAAATCATGATACATCTTATCTCATAAAGTTGTTGTGAGATTTAAGAGAAATAATATGTAAAGTGCTTTGAATCAATGCCAACTAATTAGTACATCATTTTGTTTTCCTTAAGACCCTCCACCAGGATTGAACTTACTAAGGGAACAAGTAGGAAATAGTATTTGGATATCATTTAATTATACCTTTTCCAGATCATACCACTGGTTTTTGTACAATTTTCAAGTCAAATCATTGTTGTTCTGTTTTTATAACAATTCTAGATTTCTCACTTTCATTGGGTAGTTTTTCACTCTCTCCATTAAATGAACTTAATGACAGGAATGCAGACACAAAATGAAGAGGGAAGAAATGGGAGAAGAAGATAATAGCCTCAGGAAAGGAGATATTCTAGGGTAGAAGATGGGGAAAAACAGCTGTACAGGTCAGAAGAGAAATAGACAACTCTCCAGATGGGAAGAATGACTTTTGGATACTACAAATGCCTCCTCCTGGAGAACATGGGAGAAGTTTGTGTTTCTGAACAGTGTCTGTCCTTTTTCTGCATTTAAGATTCATGGGATCATAGACTTGAAAATCTAGAAGCAGGAAAGAACTGTGACCCATGAAGATTTAGTGTTTGGTATAAGGTTTCATTGATAGTAAGTGGTAGGATGGGATTTGAACCCAAGTTGTCTTTGACTATAATATTAGTCTAAACCATTAACAGGACCAGATCCTATTTCTCATTCTTTCAGTATGGAATACCTTCTTAGCACTGCAGTTAGGAAGCAGGCATTTGAATCAGAAAGATTGGATTCAAGTTCGCCTTGACATAAAGTTACTGACGACTGCAATAAAATGACTATACCTCTCAGAGCACTAGACAACTCCTTAAGGCAATAAGTTATAATAAATCTATTATTAATCTGCATTAGAGAATGAAATTTACACATAAGGAGTTCTTAACATTGATAAAATCACATATCTGGATTGCCATTCCCCTCACCCCCCCCAATTATTTTTCTTCCTTTCATTTACAACTAGATTTCAGTGTGATAGTTTGCCAGTGATAGACAGAAGACATAATTTTCAAACCTTGATTAGAACACAAACTACCTCATCCTTACTCTAGAAACCTCCAGAGAAAGGAATCAAAGTCAATGTTGCTTACTGGAATCAAAGGATCTGAATTTAAATCTTGTTTTATTACTTTTTATATTGTACCTCTATTACTCTGGGAAAGTTTACATTATGGCCTCAATTTCCTCATTTGTAAAATGTTGATCTAGATGATTTTCTAAGATCCCTTTCATTGTTGAACTAGCATCCTATGTTCTCCTATTTTTATTTAAATATCCTGAATCTTGGATTCTAAGACCTTGAGGTGCTTTCTTTGGACACATTTGAATTGTTTGCTCCCTACTTTTCATTCTAAGCTCTTCCCCCAGAGGCTCTTTTGACTGCAGTGATGCCCTAAATCAATGTGAATGAGGTCTCCTGCCTTGGTTTGTTTTTTCAAGCTCCATAATCACAAAATCACAAACTTTCCAAAAGGGAAGACTCCTCATAGCCATCTGGTTTGACTTGAAGTACTTGAAGTACTAGAATTGGTCATCTAGTCATTATTTGATACTTCCAGCAAAGTGAAACTCTCTCCTTCCCCAGGCAGCCAATTCCATCTTTGAACATGTCTAATTGTTGAAAAGTTTTTGTTTATATTGACACTGTTTTCCCTGCTGTCTCTTCTCCCCATTTCTATTAATTTTGCCCTTTTAATGCCCAGAAGAATAAATCTAATCTCCCTTCTCCATGAAAACCTGTCTAATATTTGAAGAGAGCTCTCATGTCCTACCTGAGTCTTCTTTTCCCTAGGTTAAATATCTCTCCCAAGCCCCTCCACCCACAAATTCCCCGATGTGGTATGATCTAAGGCTTTGAACTGTACTAGTCACTATTTTTTGCACATTTTCTACTTTCTCAATTATCAATTGCCTGAAAGAAAGTCTCTGTCCCATGGCCCACCCTGATTAAGTAGCATATAGGTGAGCCATTAACGCTTAACTTTTGGTTTTTAATCTTAATATGGACTTGAGGGTTTGATAGAGGGGAAAAAGGGACTTCTTGAGGGAGTGAGCTGGTGAAAAACATTTATGAAAACAAAAGCAGAAATACAAAGCCCAGAATAGTTTTTTGTAAAACTTAAGGACGCATCATCCACATAAGCTTGAGTCATCATGGACCCATCTCCTGACTGAACATGAACTTGAAAGATAGTAATGGATCTTAAAGTGAGGTTAAGAGGAGTGGGCTCACTCTGGACCCCTCCTCACTCACCAGAAATAACCTCCAAGGGTCCTAAGGCCTGAAGTTTTTGTCCCTCCCTCGAAGTTCAGAGACTACCCCTTAACCTCACCATGCCATATTTAAAAAGCTAATTTGAGGATGAATTTAATGGTTCTTATCCTAGAAGCAAAAATTGCTAATTACAGCTTTGCTTGATTCTATTCTGGTGTGTCTCCATTGGCTGTTGCCTCTTGTCCCCTTCTCTTTTCAGGCCTTTGTTGTCTTTCTTTTTATTTCAAATTTGCTCAGGCTGGGCCAGAACTATTAATCCCTTAACATAAACCCCTAACATTTACAGGCATAGGATTACAAATCTGAATCTAGAAGGAATCTTAAAAGCCTCTAGTTCAATCCTCTCAGTCAATAATCAAATAAAAAGCATCTTATTAAGCACTTAACTGAAAAGTCAGAGGAATCATCCAGTTAAGGCTGAACACACTCAAGATACTGATGCTACGGACGCACCTAAGAATCTCTCTAGTGAGATCCCAGAAAATGATGTGATGATTTCCAGTGGACAGAGATAATTTAAAGCCTGAGCTACAAGGCTGGAGCTGAGCAAGGCTGGCTTTAGGCATAACCTGAAGCTACTACTAGATGTTTTTTCAATCTCTGGATTGTCTTTACTCTCTCTCCCTTGAGCAGAATCAGTTCTCTTAGGCAGCCCATATCTTTTCCATTAGAGAAGAAAGCTTCTTATCAATTTTTTCCAGGTATAACATCTTCCCTAGAGTATCACATTATAAAATAGGCACACCAGGGGGCAGGGAAGCATTAACCCCAAAAGAATGAATTACTAATGGTTGAATTTGGGGTATTAGCACAGACTTTTCTTGCCTAGAGGGGATATTTCCAGTGGTTGCCAATTTCAACTACTTTAGGAAGAGTGACCTTGGTAACAGGTCTAAGATGATACTGCTAATAATAATTTATATAGCTTGTAAAGTTGACCATGTCTAGCATAGTCACGTGGTAAATAATTAATAATATAATGTTCCTGACAGATAATAAGTACTTAATAAATGCTTTTTGATTGATTTACTGAAATGCTTGGTTCAGGTGCCTCTTCCTACCTGAGATCTTAGTTGTTTGTGCTTTCTTATAAAGAATAAAAATACATACTGGAAATAGTGCTGCACCTGGAATCAGGAAGACCTGATGGAGTTCAATTTCATCTCAGCCATGAGTTGTGTGACTGAAAAGTCACTTAACCACTGTTTGCTGAAGTAGAAAACTATAAAAAAGGCATAATAATAGCACTCACCTCCCAGGGACGTGAGAAAAAAATAAGATAATGTTTACAAAGCACCTTGTATACCTTAATGTGATATACAAATGCTGTCATGCTGCTGCTGCTGCTGATGGTGTGGGGTGTTCTGATTCTGCGAAGTTGATAATGATGGTAAAGATAATGCATATGGCATCTTCAACACATTCCCAATACTGCACACTCCCACCCATTTAATAGAATGTTAACTCCATATAAGCAAGACTTTTGTTTTGTTTTTATCTTTTATGTTTCTCATAATGGACAGAGTGTAGGCTTTGGAGAAAGAATGACTTTCAAATTTTCACATCAAACATATATTACCTTTGTGGCACTGGATACTTAACCTCTGAGAGCTCTCACCAAGGGGTTTCAAACACTGTAGTCACAAGCAGCAGCAAAACTCCTAAGTGATGACAGGAGCCAGATTAAAGTATATGGGAAGAGTTTAACAAAATTAATAAAAATATAATCCAATATAATGTTAATCTGTAGTTTTCTAAATCAATATTCAAAATCTGAAATCTGTTTTTATGTAACATACCATTTTAGACAACTTTTAAAAACTAACAGCTGCAGAGGTATATTTAATCTTTACTAATAAAGGAGGTTTCCTCATTTGAAAATTCTCTATGCCTGAGAAATCCCAGGATCAGTCCTTATCCTTTTTCTAAGGGCCTATCACTAAATAAGGTGCACTTTAAAAACCCCAAAAACTCCTTCTGAAATCTTGACCCTGTTGTTAAGCCATTCCATTCTATGCTGGTCACTACCTTGAAGTATCTTGCCTGTCAACATCATTCACCAACATTCTTGCCAATCCTAACTCTGAATCTCCTTCATCAATTATCTTCTCCTTTGTTATTTATGTGTTATTGAACTCTAATAGAAAGTCACAAACTCTAGTAGAGAAAGCCAGTACCATCTGGATCCATTACAAATTTATTATTTGGCCTTTACTGAATCCTCATTGTTACATCCTAATTCCATTAGTTTTCTCTGCTTGAGTTTCTAGCTCATCCTCCACAGCATGTATTCCAAACTCCTTCTCAACAAAGTTATTTTCATACTTCACTGAAAAAAAATTGAGACTATTTCTCATGGGGTCCTCTTTCTCTCCAATTCTATGCTTCAAGTCATATCACTATAATCTTCCACTCCCTGCTATGATCCAGTTTTGGAGGAAGATTTATTTGTCTTACCACACATAACACCCTTTGCCTCTTTGACCTTATCCCATCTTGTTTCCCTTAGCAGCTTGCCCCTTCAATTATCCCCTTTCACCCCTAATTTTTAATCTTGTCTAATGTTACCTAATCTATTGACTCCTTTCTTGTTCTAAACAAACATGTACCAATATCTTCTATCTGAGAGATCCTTTGAAAAATTATTTATTTTACAAGCCTTTAGAATCCATGCATTTTTATGAGCTTTTAAATTTTTATTCTTCCTTTCCACCAACTCTGAACAAAAAATAAAATAATAAAAATAAATTATCCTTAAAAATACAAAGTTCAGTAGAATATACATTGACCATGTCTAAAAATATTTTTCTTTTTACATTTTAAGTTCATCACCTCTCTGGAGGTGAGTGATATATTTCATTCATTATTTTTTTGAAGTTAGTTTTTCAAAGCTTTCTATTTTTGTAATTTTGATGTCATTGTATAAATTGTCCTTCTAGTCCTTCTCACTTCGCTCTGCATCAGTTCCTGAAGGTCTTCCTAATCCTGTGAAACAGTCTATTTTGTCATTTTTATGACTCATTAATATTTGATAACATTTATATGTTACAATTTGTTTAGCCAACCCCAACAGGAAGACACACGCTTAGTTTTCAATTTGGGACCATGATGAAAAGAGTTGCTACAAATGTCTCTTTATATAGAGATCCAACTATTTTTGCATGTAATGCACCCCATTTTAGACTATTTTTAAATACTTGTAACAAATATATTAGATTGCAAAGCAAACTATATTGAAATGCAGTTATAAAAATATTAACAAAACAGTCTTGGACCCTGAATTAAGAATCCCTATTCTATCCTTTTAAATATTCCCTTGATCTTTGAGCTATGATCCTATCTCTCTCCTTTTTTTTTCACAGCTGACTCTCTAGTAAAGCTGTCTATCCTCGTTGCCTCCATTTTCCCCCTCTTAATTCTTACTCAACTACTTCAGTGTGGCTCCAGTCCTGTTGTCAGTTGAAGCTGCTCTTTTGAGGTTACCAGTGATTTTTCAATTGGTAGAACTGATGACTTTTTCTCAGTACTCATCCTTCTTGCATTTCCTGCAAAATTTAACAGTGTTGGACACTCCATTCCCTTGTTCACTTTCTTTCATGGATAATGCTTCTCTCTCTTTTTAAAAGCTTTTTATTTTCAAACACATGCAAGGATAATTTTTCAACATTGACCCTTGCAGAGCCTGTGTTTCAGATTTTTCCCTTCTTTCCCCCATCTCCTCCCGTAGATGGCAAGCAATCCAATATATGTTATACATGTTAAAATATATGTTAAATCCAATATGTGTAAACATATTTATACAATTCTCTTGCTGCACAAGAAAAATCAGATTAAAAAGGAAAGAAAAGGAGTAAGAAAACAAAATGTAAGTGAATAACATCAAATAGAGTGAGAATGTTATGTTGTGATACAAATTCAGTTCCCACAACCCTCTCTCTGGGTGTAGATGGCTCTCTTCATTACAAGATCATTGAAGCTGGCATCAATGATTTCATTGTTGGAAGGAGTCACATTCATCAGAATCGATCATTGTATAATACCGATGCTGCCATGTACAATGATCTGGTCATTTCACTTAGCATCAGTTCGTGTAGGTCTCTCCAGGCATCCCTAAAATCACCCTGCTGGTCATTTCTTACAAAACAATAATATTCCATGACATTCATATACCATAATTAATTCAGCCATTCTCCAACTGATGGGCATCCATTCAGTTTCCAGTTTTTTGCCACTACAAAGAGGGATGCCACAAACATTTTTTGCACATGCAGGTCCTTTTCTCTCCTTTAAGATATCTTTGGAATATAAGCCCAGTAGAAACACTGCTGGAGCAAAGAGTATGTGCAGTTTGATAACTTTTTGAGCATAGTTCCAAATTGATCTCCAGAATGGTTGGTAGATTTTTCTTTCTTTGGGGAATTCTACCTATTTGTCATTTTCCTTTGCTAAATCATCACCCATTACTGCCATCCCTTCCTCCTCCCCCGTTATTCCCATACCTAGAGGTAGCCTAGTGCTCTCTTTTCTTCTCTTTCTGTAATTTTTCTTTTGATGATTTCATCAGCTTCCATGGGGACACATCATCTCTTTGCAAAAGATTTTAAGATCTATACATCTAGCCTTCATCTGTCTCCTGAGTCCAGTCCTGCATCACCAAATGCTTATTGCTATTGTTCAGTCATTCAGTCATGTCCAACTCTTCATGACCCCATAGAGAATACTATCTGTGTTGTTTTCTAGCAAAGCTGCTAGATCAGTTTGCCATTTTCTTCTCTAGAAAGGGCCAGTAGTAAGGCATACAGAGGTTAAATAATTTGCCCAGAGCCACATAGCTAGCAACTATCTGAAGACATATTTAAATTAAGGGCTTTCTGACCCTAGTACTAGAACTCCATGTGCTGAGACACCTAGTTATAGGCCTAATAGGTCTAATAGGCCTAAGTGCTTATTAGACAACCCCAACTGGCTGTCGCACAGGTATCTAAAATTCTCCATAATGAAAATGAAACTCATCAATTTTCACCCGTTTTCCCTAACTGTTACACAACTAGGGAGACACCAAAAGACTTTGACATTATTTCTGATTCCCTACTTCCTAACCCATAGTATCCTAATCAGTTGCCAAATTTTGTTCATTTTACCTTTACAAACTTCTTCATATTCATCCCTTTCTCTCCATTTCCACACCCAGCTCTTTACGGATTGATCACCTCTTGGGTCAATTAATACAATGAACTCTTCGAATCCAGGCCTTCTCTCAAATCCTTCCATATAGTTGCCAAACTGATATTTCTAAAGACAGACCTAATCATCTCTCTCCTTGGTAAAAACAAACAAACTCTCCACAGCCTTGTCATTGTTTCAAGGACAAAATGCCAACTCCTCTTTCTAGGACTATTGCACATCATTTTCCTTTATGCCTAATATCTCCTAGCCGAGTTGGCCCATTTGTTGCTCCCCATCCCCAACGTTCTATTTCCTCTTTGTATCAAGGCTCAGGCTGTTCTCCATGCCCCTACTTCCTCTAGTCTCTAGCTTCCTTCAGGGATCACTTCAAGTATCATCTCCTATCTGAGGCCTTTCTTGATACCACCCCAATTGCTAATTCCCCAACCATAATTACTCTGTATTCACATAGCTATATTTTGTATTTGCTTTTCAATATAACTGTTATTTTTCCTCAGTAAAATGGAAACTACTAAAGGGTTGGAACTGTTCTATTTTTTCCCTTTGCAGTTCTACTGCCTGGAACAATGTCTGGAATATGTTAATAGACCCTTGTAAAATGACTGCTTAAAGAACAAATTAAACTGTGAAGTTTGTTATTATCATTCTTTTTTTTTTCCTCGAAGAGGATCAATGATATCATGAGGGTGATTAGTAGATTAGATTTAAGCAAAGCAGACTTGTGCAAAGTCATTAGTCTCAGTCTCTTCTCCAGAATCTGAGTCAATGGCAAGATTTAAGTCAAAATAACTGGCTATGGCCAGTGTTAGAGTGTGTGATTTGGAGAAATAGGTAGTGTCATTCACATTTTACAGATAAGTAAGCTGAGTCTCATAAGAGATTTGCTCAAGGTCATACATCTAGAAAACATCAGAAGTCAAACTCAAAATCAGGTCCTCCAATCTCAAATTCACTGTGCTTTTTAATCTCTCTCATACTGACTTTCCAGAGAGAAATCCCTACAGAGAGAGTTTCTGACACTAAGCCACTAGAAGAAGTTCCCCAACACTAGCTACCTAATACTTCCCTTTTTACATTTTTTTCTCTTATTTCTGCCAGTTCTTTCCCTCATATTAAAGCTCTAGAGACTAGGAGGAACAAGACTATGAGAGCTGGGGGGAAGTATAGGCCCAGTCTTATGCTTTGTAGCCAAAATCCTCTGTTCTATAGAGTGAAAAGATATTAATTTTTTAAAAATTTGTTCAGACTTTTGTTTCATATGTTATTCTTTTTCACTTAATTTCTTCAGTTCCTTTCTTTTTTATTTTTTCTTTTCTATTTTTTATTTTGGCATTTTATTGATAAAAGATATGCATGGGTAATTTTTCAACATTGTCCCTTGCACTCACTTCTGTTCCAACTTTTCCCTTCCCTCCCTCCACCCCCTCCCCTAGATGGCAGGCAGTCTCATACATGTTAAACATGTTAAAATATATCTTAAATACAATATATATGTACAGATTTGTACAGTTCTCTTGTTGCACAAGAAAAATTGGATTCAGAAAGATAAAAATAACATGGGAAGAAAAACAAAAATGCAAGTAGTCCACATTCATTTCTCAGTCTTCTTTCTCTGGGTGTAGCTGATTCTGACCACTATTGATCAATTGGAACTGAATTGTATCTTCTCATAGTCGAAGATATCCACTTCTATCAGAATATATCCTCATATAGTATTGTTGTTGAAGTGTATAATGATTTCCTAGTTCTGCTCATTTCACTCAGCATCAGTTCATGTAAGTCTCTCCAAGCCTCTCTGTATTCATCCTGCTGGTCATTTCTTACAGAATAATAATATTCCATAACATTCATATACCACAATTTACCAAACCATTCTCCAATTAATGGGTATCCATTAAATTTCCAGTTTCTAACCACTACAAAAAGGGCTGCCACAAACATTTTAGCACATACAGGTCCCTTTCCCTTCTTTAATATCTCTTTGTGATTTAAGCACAATGTTGAGCCAAAGTGTATGCACAGTTTGATAACTTTTTGAGCAGAGTTCCAAATTGTTTTCCAGAATGGTTGGATGCATTCACAACTCCACCAACAATGCATCAGTATCCCAGTATCCCATTCCTGCATCCCCTCCAACATTCGTCATTATCTTTTCCTGTCATCTTAGCCAATCTGACAGGTGTGTAGTGGTATCTCAGAGTTGTCTTAATTTGCATTTCTCTGATCAATAGTAATTTGGAATACCCTTTCATATGAGTAGTAATAGTTTCAATTTCATCATCTGAAAATTGTTTGTTCATATCCTTTGACCATTTATCAATTGGAGAATGGCTTGATTTCTTATAAATTAGATTCAATTCTCTATATATTTTGGAAATGAGGCCTTTATCAGAACCTTTAACTGTAGAGATGTTTTCTCAGTTTATTGCTTCCTTTCTAATCTTGTTTGCATTAGTTTTGTTTGTACAAAAACTTTTTAACTTGATATAATCAAAATTTTCTATTTTGTGATAAATAATGATCTCTGCTTCTTCTTTGGTCACAAATTCATTCCTCCTCCACAAGTCTGAGAGATAAACTATCCTATGTTCCTCTAATTTATTTATAATCTCATTCTTTATGCCTAAATCATGAACCATTTTGATCTTATCTTGGTGTACGGTGTTGTGTGGGTCCATGCCTAGTTTCTGCCATAAATTTCCAGTTTTCCCAGCAGTTTTTGTCAAATAGTAAATTCTTATCCCAAAAGTTGGGATCTCTGGGTTTGTCAAGACATTAACATTAAAAGATGATCAGCAACAGAGTATGTTGGATGATGGTGCAGTAATGATAAGATCTTACATATAGATTTCAAAGAAAGAAATTGCAGAGAAATCTAATTATATACTCTTATTTTATAGATAAAGGAAACTGAAGTCCAGAGAGTTTGAGGGTAAGGTCACAAATATAGTAAGTGTCAGAGGTAGGATTTGAATCTTCTACTCTAAATCCATGATTTTTGTGCCTTTACCAAGCTGCCACTTAGGTCTGCAGTACTCTGATGCTGGCTCTTAGGGAAATTTGATCAAATCAATTCCAAGTGAAGGGTCTTCCAGAGCATAGATGCACATTAAATGTTTGTTGAGTCAAATGTCTGCTGGTCACTTTGTATACTAGGTGCTATATTCATGGAACCAACATGTGAAAAGTGAGAAGAATGTCAGACCAGTTATTTGTTGACTTGGATTCAAGCATTAGTAGCTGGCAGTTCCTAGGAACTTTGGCCAAGCAATTACTCTGAAAATATATAAACAGGCTAGGTGACCATGCTCTATGAAGAGGAAGCATTTACTGGATAAATAACAAACCCTTTAAATATTCATTCTCCACTCTTCATAATTACATCAGAGCCCAGAGGGGCCCTGTAGATTATTGAGCTGCTAATGGCCAGATTGGAGACAGTGGCACATTTACATGGTGATTCATAAGGGGTGCTGACTAAGAGATATTTTCCCTACAATACTGAAATGCTAGATGCAGATCTCAGAGGAAGGAAAATTCCTTAAATTCTCCTTCCCCTTCCCTCATACTGATACAAACTCAAACTCTGGCTAAATGGGACACAGGAAGGAGCTCTAGATTTGTAGCCTCAATATCTGTGTTCAAACCATGCTCCCTGCCTTGGTGACACTTTTTGAACCACTCAGAGACAGTTTCCTCAACTTATCTGGTCCAAAATAAAGATGGTATTTTGTGCTATCTTATCAGACAAGGTTGTGTTGCTGTCTATAAGTAAATAATTTAACATACAGTCCCCTCATCCTTCATATTATATAAAAGAGTACTGAAATCTAAGAAAGGGAAGTAAGCTAGCACTTATGTAACACTTCATGTTTGCAAAGCAATTTACAAATATTGTCTCATTTGATCCTCACAATAACCCTTTTATTATTATTCTCATTTTGTAGCCAGACAAATTAAAGTCATGAGAGATTAGGGGTTTTGTTCAAGATCACCCTTTTAGTTTCTAAGGCTATATTTGAACTCAAGTCTTTCTGACTCCAGCATTAACAGGCTATCCCATGTTCTCCTTAACTTGTTCACAAAGCTAGGTAGAAAAAGGAGTCTAGAACACAGGTCTCTTGATTGCCATCATCATGCTCTTTATTCTATTCAATATCTCTTTCTATAACTGTCTTATTCAGGTATCCATGTACAGTCTCACTAATTTATGTATATAAGTGCCCTGGTAACAAGGGAAGAAGGGTGACATTTGCTATTTCTTTCATCTCCTCCCATATTATGCGTTTGAGCATCCTCAATGGTCACTTAATATGCCTATTTCACCTGGATCTTCTCCTAAGAATTTAGTATAATGGAATCATGGGGTGTTAGAAGGAACTTTAAAGCTCATTTCATTTATTTCTATTATTGTACAGATGGAGAGAAGAGAAATAACTTTCCCAAAATCTTACAGTAGCAGAGCAGAGATTAGACCCATGCTCAACTTATTTTGTCTTCATAACCTTGGTTTTAATAAGGGAGAGAACAATGTGATTACATTGTATAGACGCACAAACTGTGACTCCAAAAGGAGTCAAAAAATTGAAAGCATTATCATCCTTACCATCTGTACTCCTAGTTGGTGAGCAATGGGCACCAATAGTGCTGGTAAGCCATTTTAGCTGAGGTAACAGGGCAACATATAATAGATGGGCTATAGCTTTGTCACCCCCTTGATCACCATCTTCCTTCAGATCCCTAGTGATACTAGCCTGACATCCAGGCCCTAAGAGCCCTGGGAACTTCAGGGCAGGGCATTCCAAACCACCAGTCCTGACTCCAGCCTGGTCTCCATAATCTCATTAAGAGTGGGGGAAATCCTTATGGAGTCATTCTCATCACCACAAACACCAATGATTGAATAACTGCCATTAATGGACAGGTAAGCCCAATGACTCCAGAGCTAGTAGTTCCTCTCATATCAACAATCGTACTGCCAACCCACCCCCTGAAGCCATCTTTCATAGAACAACTTCCCCTGCAGATGTTATACTACCCTCACCTCTTCCCTCATTCCAGCCACAACTATAGAAGACCCCAAAAAGAAAGTCTCACCACCAAAATTCTTGGCACTGTTAAATGGTTCAACAACAACAACCAAAAAAAAAAAAAAACGGATATGATTTTGTCAATGAAAATGACAAAAAAGAAGATTTGCTATCTGCTTTGCTGATGCACCCTAACAATATACCCCAGGTATGACAATGTCTATAGTTTCCCAGGATGAGTTAGAAGTGCTACTCTTGCTATGTTATCTTGTTTCAGACAAAATCATCGTTTCTATTTCTACCCTCCAACTCATGCATTCTCCTTTTGCTACTATACCATCTTGGTATGAAATAATGCAATATAGAGAAGGAAGGTATAAATAACTTATGTTTTAAAAAAGCAAAATCTCTCCTCTAGACTATAAAAATAAATCTCTTACTCCATGAAACTTCAGGAAGGAAGCTTGGAGTAGTGGAAGAAAGGATGGTCTTGTATTCCAGAAGACTTGGTTTTCCATTTGGTTTGCAGCTGAAACTCCCTACCTGTTACTCTTCAACTATTAGAATGTGAATTCCTTGAGTAAGGATTCTCTTGCTTTTTAATTTGTTTCCCAGGTGCTTTGTATATTGTTTTGTGAATGATAAACCTTTTATAATTTTTTTCATTCATTTTATGCTGTTCATATCATAAGAGTAGGGAATCACAGTTGGACACCCTGGCATAAATAACTTCCAGATAGGCCTCACAGAAGGCCTACAGAAAATTGGGTGGAAGGCTCCTCTATGGAGATTTCTTTAAACCAGCAAAGTTCTTGAACTTTTTGGTCACAGGATGGATCCCTTTACACTCTTAAAAATTATTGTGGACCTCCACAAACAAACCTTTTTCTGTGTGGATCACAATAGTGATATTTACCATATTCAGAATTAAAATGTCTAAGTATTATGATGAAAATAGTTTTAATCTCATAGATCCCTTGGAAGGATATTGGGGACACCTCAGGGTCCCTAAACCACATTCTTAAGACATGTGCTAGAATCACATAGAAGGTATGGATGGGTAGGAAGTGGGGAAGTAAATGAAAGGAAACAAGCATTTATTAAGCTACTACGATGTACCAGGCATTGTGTTAAGTGTTTTATAGACATTGTCTCATTTGATCTTCACAATAAACCTAGGGGGTAGATGCTATTATTATTCCATTTTACAGATAAGGAAATTGAATTATTTATGGCTTTGCAACTTGCTCAGGGTCACACAGCTAGTAAGTGTCTGAGTCTTGATTTGAACTCAGGTCTTCTTGAATACAAGTCCAGAACTCTAGTCCCTGTGCCATTTATTTGATTCTAATGGAAGATAAAAAAAAAACGTTAACTCACTTCCCATGATCTCACAAGTAGGTCTCACCCAATTTTGAACCTAGAAAAATTTAATTTATTTCTTATTCTATACATTAGGTGAGTATAGGAACTCAGTGAATGCTCTTTAATGGACTGCTAGGTTAACAGGACAGGAGGGCCATGCTTTAATTATATTTGGTGAGGAAGTTCTGAAAAGAGTGATGTCTCGAGCTAACATAGATCATCCAGTAGTCTAGCCTGATAATGGACCCATACTAAGGTTTCCCCAGAAATGCCTTTGCTGAACACAGTGCTGAAAGTGCTTTAAAAGTAGAAAGTCAAATTCCTCTCAATACTCATCCATTTTTCCCCTTCACTTCTGGTTTCCTATTGGAAAAAAAAAATTAAATTGCCAAGTAATTGCTCCTCAGTAACCCCCGCTGGCCCTTACTCTCTTCTCTCTTGCTGAGATTATAATTAGGGATCAACAAATTTAAATAGAAAATCCATGAGCAGTGCTAGCCTCTATTTTTCAATGGCAGTTTCAGTTTATAAATCATTCTTGTCTCTCCTTTTGGCTCTGGGTTGTGATGGTGAACCCTTTCCCCTCAGGCATGGCTATGGAATCATAAAACAGATTTCTTCTTAGTGGGGCAATTGGGTAGAAATAGGTATGGCAATGTCTATAATTTCCAGGATAAGCAAAAGTGCTACAAAGAAGAGCTATGTCATCTCATTTGGTTTAGAAGAAATCATTGTTTCTATTTCTACCCTCCAACTCATGCACTCACCTTTTGCTACCATTCCTAAAGCTCCTGGTTGGTATGAAATAATGCACTGTAGAGAGGGAAGGGATAGATACCTTATTTTTTAAAAAGCAAAATCTCCTCTCTAGACTATAAAGATTAATTTCTTACTCCATGAAACTGCAGAGAGGAGACTTGGAGTAGTGGAAGGAAGGCTGGTCTTGTATTCCAGAAGACTTGATTCTTACAGAGTTTATGACTATGAGGCCATGAGTAAGTCATCCAACTCTCGGAGTCACAGGCAGTTCTCTAACTTTTTAGGTTACTGAGGAATTAGTGATACCCCTCAGTAGAAAAAAGTTCAACACAAGGAATTCTTCACACTAATGAAATCATAGGCCTGGTCCCATTTTCCTTTCTCACAATGGCTCTGCATGCTTTAAAAAAAATCTTATTTATTGATACAGTTGTGTTTTGTTTATATATATATACACATACATATTTTCATTTCTGAATATACATCCTTTTTAAAAAGAAACATTAAAAAATTTAAAAAGAGAAAAAAACAAGTTCAACAAAATTAACCACTGCATTAATTGCATCTGACTGTCTATGCTATATTACACCCATAGACACAAACCTTTATCAAGAGTGGAAAGAAGTCAGTTTTCTCATTCTTCTCAGAGACTATGATTGGTCATTATAATCACACAGCTTTCAGGTTTATCCTCCCCCTTTCTGTTTACATTGTTGTTTTGATTTCTTGGTTCTCACTTCACTGCATCAATCCACACAAGTTTCCCCATGGCCATCATATTCCATTATTCTCATGTACCAACACTTTCCCCCATTTGCTGAGCATCTACTTTGTTTCTAATTTATTGTTACAATAACAGTAACAAAAGTAATGCCTTCTTTTATAAGAATTGCTATCTTTATTTTTTCCTTTGATTCTCACAATGGCAGACAGGCAATGATGAAGCAGAGACCATAGGACTTGTAGTTAAGAGAAATTTAGGTTTAAATTCCCCTTCTACACTTGTTTGTTGTATGACAGTCAATTCACTTCATTTTTCTGTGCCTCAGTTTCTTCAGCTGAACAATGAGAACAATAACATGTAAAGGAGGGTTAGCACGAAGATCAAATAGAATAATACAAGCAAAGCACTCTGTAAAGCATCAAGTGTTATAAAAATACAGGGTATATCATTATGCATTTTTTGAAAAAGGTGGAAAGTGAATTCACAGAGAGATGCTATCATCTTTTTCTGTCCCAATTATATTTTTTTTGCTTTTGTCAACTTCTAAGTTCAATCAGCTTTTGGTTTCTATATGAAACTTCTAATGTTGCAGCCTACTTTCTAATTCCCTTCATAATTAGCTGAAATCAGGGCCTTCTTAGCAGAAATGACCCACCTCTATTTTAGTTTTAAAAAGCCCAACTACACATTTCTGTCAGATATGACCAAAAAGTCAATATTCAATTTTTTCTTATTCCTCAAATCTTTCAGAGTTTTCAGAGTTTCCCAGAAATATACTTAGGAGTTCTAAAATGTTATGTTTATTAAGCAATGCACCACAGCCATTTGTACCATCAGCAGATGCTTTTGTCTGTGCAAGGGTTGCTTCAAGTCAGGTCCTCTCAGAACTCTGTTCTTTTTTCAAGCAGCCTTTCTGTTTCTGATGCAAATATCCTTTTTTTTGTCTCTTTCAGCAAATAAAATGCCCTTATAAGTAAGGGTCAGTAATTTCCAGTTGACTCATAGCTAGAAGGGATCTTTGTGGTCATCTTGTTCAACTTTCTAATTTTAAAAAAGAAATTAAAACCCGAGAGAGTTATTAAGTTGTTCAAGATATATAGGTAGTTAATAGCAAAGCTGGGTTGTAAACCCAGGTTCTTTGACTCCAAATGCAGCATTCTTTTCAGTACATTACAGTGTTTCTCTGAAGTTTTAGATAATGAGTACTTGAAGATCTTGGGTAGTATTGAAAGATACTGGGCAGATTATGGTTGTCCCTACAAGGCTAGGCTTCCAGAAAGGACTTCCAGGAGCTGGACACTGAAAGTTCATGTCACCCCTCATATCTATCTTTATCTCCCCTAATCTCTTCCTACTTTCTGCAGCTCCCATCTCTCTCAGCAGTGTAAAGAGCTCCTAAGCTCCACCCAGATTTTCATAGGACATCACTCTATATGACCATGGAGCAAATCATACTCATTGGGACCCATCTCCTCCTTCTCTAGATCCCTGTCATCAATTTCAAACACATAATTCAATTTAAAAAATCACTTAAATGAACAATACCATGTGCCAAACTAAGAGGCAATGGGGGGGGGGGGCGGGGATGGCGGAGACAAAGTCATTTTTTGGAGTCAAGAACACCTTGGATCTCTTGACCTCCCTCTGACAAACAATGGATGTGAGATCTTGGGTGAGTCATGTGACTTCTCAGTGCCCCAGGCAGCTCTTTAAGGCTCTAAAATACAGATTAGTTAGTGATTTTTGTTGATACAAAAATCTCTCTACACCAATAAAATAATAGATCTAAGTACCCCCAAAGAAAGGAATAGGCAGAGGTAGGGACACAAAGTTAAATATAATAAAGTTCTTCAAGGAACTTTCATCTTGCTGAAGGGCTAACAATATATACATAGACAAAATGTTGTGAGTTATGGGAGTGGGCGTTAACAAGGGGGGATCTTTCTCTTTTATTCCCTGTCTCTGTCACAATGATCTGAATCTATCAGGAAAGAATTTTTCATGGGAAAAGTGTCCAGCAGATCTCTCCTGAGGCTATTTCCCTGTCCTTACCCAGAATAAGCCTATGTCCAGAATGAGCCAGTTGATCCCAGATCATTCTAATGTCTCAAAAATGTTATTTTGTGGCCCACTTTTCATATCTCTATTTAAGCAAAATGTTACTGTTATTTTTTTAAGTAATTTTTATTTTCTTTTGTTTGACGAATAAAAATAATATTCTTTATGACTGGATGTGCTATTGACATATGCCTTAAAATACATACACACATGCATACATACATGTGTGTATATATATATATATATATATATATATATATATATATATAAATAGAGAGAGAGAGAGAGAGAGGTATACACATACATTTGTTCATTCATTTCTTTCTCTCCCTTCCTTCCTCCCTTCTTCCTTCCTCCCTTCTTCCTTCCTTCCTTCCTTCCTCCCTTTCTCCTTCCCTCCCTTCCTTTCCTATTCTTCCTCCCTCCCTTCCTCCCTTCTTCCTTCCTTCCTTCCTTCCTCCCTTCCTCCTTCCCTCCCTTCCTTTCCTATTCTTCCTCCCTCCCTTCCTCCTCCCTTCCTTCCTTCCTTCCTTCCTTCCTTCCTTCCTTCCTTCCTTCCTTCCTTCGTTCCTTCCTTCCTTTCCTCAGTGTACATCCTAACAAAATGGGTTATGTATATCTATGTGATTCAAATGACAGAGATATATGACATATTTCAAATAAAGAGAGGGGAAACCATCAGCATTATAAGTGAAACATTCATTGCTTCTGCCTCCCCTAGTCATTATTTGCTTCTTGGAAAGTATTTCACAGTTTCTTTATGCTAGTCTCAGCTCTCTCAGTAGGTTGCACCTGCAGAAGCTCACATGATTAAAGAGGTGGACTAGGACCCTTTTCCCTGCGGTTCCCTTCCAGTTGAAGGCTCCTCTGCTCTTAGTTTCTCAAGAAGCAACCACCCTCCTGGTGTGGTGCCCACTCACCAGCTCAGCACCTCAGCGAGCGAAAGTATTATGTATGACTGTAATTTCCCCCAGGCCTCCAGGAGTCACAGCTAAGCATTACACACTCTCTGCCTGCTCTTAAAATGTAAATCAACATTCTACCCTGCCAGGGAAGGGTTCAGACTGTAAATTGACCATGTTTCAGCAAAACAAAAACTTCTTAACCAAAAAGAGCCAAGTGTTTTATCTTTCTGCACCAGGGAAGACAAAAGGAAGGACAAAGGGAGAGAAGGGAAAGTGTGGGGTAGGGACATACAGAGGAAGGAGAGAATGGATGTTCAAGGGAAAAAGATAATTACATCTGCATAACACTTTTCCCTTTACTTGGTCCTTTCACAACTTATTTGGTCCTTATAACAGTGATGAGGGATAGGTACCAGCAGGAATTACTCCCATTTTACAGATTTGAAAACTGAGATTTTTACAATTTAAGTTACTAGGGTACTGTTCTTAAGTAACTATCAATAGCAACACTTACTTCTGTAAAACACACTTTGGAATGAGCACCAAGATTTAGTCAGAGGATCTTGGTACAAATCACAGTTCTGTGGCTTCCTATCAATGTGACTCTGTACAAGCCATTTATTCTGTCTGGACCTCAGTTCCCTCATTTGTAAAAATGATAACATTAGGGCTAGATAACCCCTTAGTTCTCCTCTAGCTCTGGATGTATGATTTCTTTCTCAAACTCCCCACAAAACCTCTTAGGGTAGATATTAGAAACATGGTTCTCATTTTATAGATGCTATACCACCTGAGAGAATCTTCTGGGTCAAAAGGGTTAAAGATCCAGCCTACCATCATAAAGCTGGAACCTTTTAAGTTATGTGACCTGTTTACATTGTTGTAACTAGAGGAGGGACTAGACATTTTCTTTCTCATGTCTCTCCAAAATAGAAATTATATGCCCAAAATAAAGCAAATTTAATTGTCACCATGGCCTAGGACACTCAGAATTCAAAAGAAGATTTTACAATGTATGCAAAGAATAATTTTATATACACACACATATGCCTATTTGTATCTAGTGATAGTCATCTATAGGGTTGGGAAGAGGAAAGAAAAAAAATTACATGATAACTATTTAATATTTGAAGGGAATAGCAAGGTGTACATGATAGATTTGCAGTTTCATATCCAATCATCTTTTTTTATTGTAATGTGCTATGGAAATGTTTGCTTTGTTCTATGAATTGAACATAAAATAAATTAAAAACAAATAAACCAAAACACCCACCTTCAGTTCAGTCTGGACCTCCTCTTCTACTACCCACCATTCTGATGCCAGTGAGGCCAAAGTAGCTGACCCACTGGTTTGCACCAAAACCCAATTCACACTCT